>NC_089754.1:21850171-21917671 GCF_040412425.1 Macrobrachium rosenbergii | reverse complement strand
CATTCAGTGTCATATTATAATGACTGATAAGTAAATCTTAAAACCCTTTTAGAATTTCTTCCTCCTTGACAGTGACGTCAGATTTTCCAGTATATTCTGGATGGTTTTGTAGCAGTTTCTTTTTATACAGTTTCGCTAACAATTCCTTCTCGGAATTTTAGCTCTTTTGTTCAGTTTTCCTGAAGTGGGAGGGATAGAGTGACAGTGATTTTCTAGTTTATCGGAGGAATATGTTCAAACCAAAGTGCTGGGGAGGTAATGGTCAAGAATTGGTATTTCAAATGTCTCGGCCATAAACTGTATGCAAGTGCTATGAGATTCATCAACCCTGGGGATTAGAAGGAATGTTGTCTCCTTTCTACCTAAAAATTTTTGTAGTCATCTTCTCTATTACTCTGTTCTGCACTTATGATTGAAGTCTGAATAGATTGTGGAGTTGTGATACTTACTGCCGTTAGAAACTACTTCCAACTGTCAGGATTCCCAAAACACGAATCCCAGTTGATATCTCCTAAAACCCCTCAGTGGGTGTATGTTGTTTGTTTACTTGACCACTCCTGAAATCGTTGAAATAAAATGAAAAGAAACCATCCTCTTCTGAAAATAGATTGGTCTGGCACTAAACGGAAAACTGAAGGGAAAAATTTATATTTCACCTAAGAACTTGGGTGTTATGCAACCTTCACTATATATATATATATATATATATATATATATATATATATATATATATATATATACATACATATACATACATACATACATACATACATACATACATACATACATACATACATACATACATACACATATACAACATCTTTTTTTTTCTAAACGGCCTAGCTTATGAAGATGTTAGCCTTCCCGTTCTTTACAAGGTACGAGTTATTGGCTGCAGACTTTTCTCCACTCTAATTTCGATCCACTGCTCGGAAATAGAATATTGTTGACTTCTCAATATTGCGGAGTTTCAAACCATTGCGTAACGAGACTGTATTATATATATATATATATATATATATATATATATATATATATATATATATATATATATATATATATATATATATATATATATATATATATATATATATATATATATATACATATATATATTACATATCTTGAAATACACACACAAATTTACATATCTTGAAATGACACCAAAGTCGACTAACCATTATGTAAGTAATTCACCGATTAAGTATGCAAAAGCGCCTTGGGACTGAATGGAAGAAACCCAAATCACACTCCTTCGACAGGATATCGAGCCAAGTTGCTCTTGCTAATGATGCATCATGACCATTAGACCACCGTTGTATAAATAGTAGCTGTTCTGTTGAAAGGTGACGTCTGGAGGTTCATGAAAAACAACGAATATTAATAGTATATCAGGTTTATTCGGTGAATATTACATTTTCATGTTATGAAATTTCGTTATGTAGATGCAGGCTCGTAATAGGTTTTTCTTTAAACGTGAGATGAGAAAAAAAATAAGAAAACAGCGGAGAAAGGACATGCAAAGTGCAGTGGCTAAGAATTGGCGACTTTAACATAATTATATTTTTGAGTTCGAACGATTGTCATACAGTTAATCAGAAACGATGAGAGATAATTAAAATAATTGCTTAAAGAAAAATTCATCTCTGAAAGACAATACCTTTACTCTTATCAATAACCAGAATTTCTTGATGATATACGTCAAGAGATCACAGCGCGAAAATATAGAAGCACTATGAAAGGCAAATGAAAAATGAGTGCGGATAAAAGGGGCTACGAAGATCCCGGGCCTATCAGGATTACGCTTAGTTGTATCTGCAATAAGAGTGGTAGGAGGCTTCAAGAAGCACACACACACACACACACACACACACACACACACACACACACACACACACGTTGTTGGCGTCTGGCAGATGCGCCTGTTGGGAAGGCATCTGGGCCATTGTGTTTTTTTTTTTCTCTCTCTCTCTCTCTCTCTTTTTTATACCCTCTCCACCCTTGTGTTTGTTTTACCAGTTTCTCTCCGTTTTTATTTCTTCTTTGTAGAAAGTTTGAATAAATGTATAGTATCCATTTCAAATCCTACGTTTGCATATTACCATGTTTGAGTTTTATTTGTTTGATATATATATATATATATATATATATATATATATATATATATATATATATATATATAGATATATATATGTATGTATATATTATATGTAATATAAATATATATCTATATATTATATATAATATATATATATATATAAATATATATATACTGTACATATATAAATATATATTATATACATGTATGTATATATGTATGTATGTATGTATGTATGTATGTATGTATGTATATAAATAAAGATAAATAAAGATAAAATCCACGAAGGAAAGGGAAACATTGGAGTGCTGCCAGGCCTTTCGACTGTCTGTCGTCCTTTACTTAGCAGACTGAAGAAATATAAAAGTAAGTTTACAAAGAAAGCTCATATAAATGACAGATGGGGATTACAAAGGAAAAAATATGTACCTGGAATCCAACACAATTGAAGAATTAGTAGAAGTGCCAAAACAGGGTTAAATATTTAAGAGGTTTTACAAGGGATTAGGATCAACCGTTCAGAAGCAGGGACAGGACAATTAAAAGATTATACAAGGGGGTGACTGACATCCAAAAAATATTAGTACAACAAAATAATTCTCTTTTTTGTAAACAATAACAATTTTTGCAAGATTAGCATTTTTACAAATAAAAAATCATAATAAACATACGAATACATATAAAATATATATAAGGTAGCTAATTTGTAATTAAGTAAGTGATTTTATGCTTTGGGTCATTCTTGAACATTTTTCTAATACAGGGGTCCAAATAATACATGTCAGGGCTAAGGTTAAAATTGCAGCTGGAAGTAAGCTGGGTAATAACGGACTCCAAAAGATTTCTTGAAGAGAAATCTTTCGATCTGGCAATCACTGAACTTTCAGTCCAATTTATCCTGTGAGATTTTTCACTTAAATGAATGAATATAGTATTGGATGTTTGTCCAGTTTTGACTGAATACTTATGTTGCTTGATATGCACATCTAAATCTGTGCTAGATTGGCCAATATAAAAAAAGGGGCAGTCCAAACATGGAATTTTATATATTTGTGTTGTTGTTTCCTTTAGGGCTATGTTTTAACATTCCTTACTTCCAGCTGCAATTTTAACCTTAGCCCTGGCATGTATTATTTGGACCCCTGTATTAGAAAAATGTTCAAGAATGACCTAAAGGATAAAATCACTGACTTAATCACAAATTAGCTACATTATATATATTTTCTATGTATTCGTATGTTTAATATAATTTTTTTATTTGTAAAAATGTTCATCTTGCAAAAATTGTTATTGTTTACAAAAAAGAGAATTATTTTGTTGTACTAATATTTTTTGGATGTCAGTCACCCCCTTGTATAATCTTTTAATTGTCCTGTCCCTGCTTCTGAACGGTTGATCCTAATCCTCTGTAAAACCTCTTAAATATTTAACCCTGTTTTGGCACTACTACTAATTCTTCAATTGTGTTGGATTCCAGGTACATATTTTTTCCTTTGTAATCCCCATCTGTCATTTATATGAGCTTTCTTTGTAAACTTACTTTTATATTTCTTCGGTCTGCTAAGTAAAGGACGACAGACAGTCGATCGTGGAATCTTTGTGCATCACGTTCCATATTTTCGTGATTCAGTTATACACTCCAGTAGTTAGTTATATATATATATATATGTGTGTGTGTGTATACGAGTCTCGATCTTTCCATCGTGGATTTTATCTTTTGCTTAAAAGCAAATGGGTATATATTCATCAACCTTCCATATAAACATCTTTCGAACTCTCGACCTGATTCAGAAAGGGCGTTATATACATGTAACAACGCTACCGGGGTCTAAGCGATGTCAGGCAGGGCACACATATAAAAGTCCTTCAAAGAAGGCATCGTGCTTACCCCATATGGGAAAAAAGATTAAAAGAAGAAGAAGAAGAATATAGTTATATATATATATATATATATATATATATATGTGTGTGTGTGTGTATGTATACATACATATATATATATATATATATATATATATATATATATATATATATATATATATATATATATATATATATATATATATACATCATAAAGTGTGTGAGTGTGCAGTAGCAGTAGTAGTAGTTTATTGCTCGAGTAAAGAATGCATTTAGAGAAATCAAATATCTACTCAAACAAGCGGGAACTAATAATATGCACACGTAGGATTAGAAATGGTTACTATATATTTATTATTAATTTATAAATAGAATACTACCAAACGTTTACGGTGGTAGTTATGAGGCTGCTAGTTATAGGGCTCCCCCCCCACCAACATTTTATTTTTTCCTTGGCCCCGTAGACCCTGATACCCATTTACAGCTGGGTGGACTTGTGGGCTGTAGGCTGGAGTAATCCAATTACTTATTTATATTTTTTGTTTTCTTATCTTTTCACCTATCACCTTTTCCCATTAGCAAAGTGCCTCGAGGTGTTACCTTGGCGTTTTTATTAAAAAGTATCTTTGGGTTAAGGTTTCGAGCCTCGATGTTCAAGGAGATGTAAGACGACAGTCGGTGGCATTCCTCTGTGGTCACTAATCCAAGTAGCCTACTGACACTGACAAGACCCATTTGCCTTACTTCGCTGATCGATACAACAGACGTAATAGGGCCATAGACAAATAAGTATGCAGGCATATAGATCGATTTGGTACTCTTATACGTAATCAACAGTTTTAATAAATTGTATGTATAATCTCTTGAAATCCTTTTTGTCCCATATTACAAAAAATCTGGCATGTACTATTTCACCTTTCATATGCAGATATATTGTGACGATTCCCTTTTTTGATTTCGTGGAAATACATATGTTGTATGATTCAATGACGTAATAATTTTTTCGTTACTGAAAACGAAATCGTATTATATATATACTGTTTTTACTCGTTAAAAATAATATGCATGCAAATAAAACACGTAACTTTAAATACTTGTTTGCATATTCATTACATTTACGCAAAAACACGGCGTTTTGTTAGTTACGATTTGGATGCACGCTGAAGTTATCGAAGTTCAGTGTATCTCATTACGTTTGTATCGTATAAACATGTAAAACAGGCTCTTTACCTTCCCGTAAAAGCCCTTGCTTTGATGTTTAGTCATGTGGCTTTACTTTTTTAATGAGCATTTTAAGTGTTGACAGAGGATTAGCATAGATGGAGTCTGAGTCCCAGAACTTGTTGCATTTTTGCTCAAAGTTTTCAGATATTAGTTTGATAACTGTGATCGCCTCTCTCTCTCTCTCTCTCTCTCTCTCTCTCTCTCTCTCTCTCTCTCTCTCTCTCTCTCTCTCTGGCCACCTAAACCATCGGATACAAATTCCCTTCTTTTTCCCTAATGAGTAATTGGACATAATTCCTGAGTCTGAAATTGTTACAAAATTAGTTTAAAAATTCTCGGAGTAAATTGGACTTGCTGTCTATGAAATCTAACAGGGTTTCCACAATGTAGGCCAACGATGTCATAAATTTGTCTCTTCATTTCTCAGGTTGTCTCACATTTTGTGTGTCTTATCGTGTACTCTTTGTAACCCATTTCTAAAGAAATTTATAATCCTTTGTTTCAAGATGTGCAGCAGTCCCTCTTTCTCAGAAGAAACACGTTCAGTTTTGTCATTCAGAGACGGAAACTATTATTTCGCATTTTTTGAAGGTGCAGAATGCTGAGTTTTTTTACTCGATGAATTATGGCGAACACCTTCGTAATTTACTCGTTATTGTATAGTGACACTGAATTTTTAATGCACTTCTCAGTGTTCTATAAATGATTATCGTAAACGTACTTTTGCAATACTTTACATTCCTCCATAATGTTGTTTCATAATTAGCGGTAGTTTATCAATGATCTGCATGTATCTCACACTCATACAGAGAGAGAGAGAGAGAGAGAGAGAGAGAGAGAGAGAGAGAGAGGTATATTACATAGGTACAATGTAGGTAACATTTATTTAATCGAAACAAGAGTGTTGAGCTCGGTCCTTATTTTTCTTGGCTTCCTCCATATCGAGGTGTAGGTCAAGACTGTCTTTAACCATTTTCGTTCTCTTGTTCCCTATTTTCTTGCAAAAATGATTTTATTTCGTTAAAAAAGGTTGGTGTACCTAGTTGAATATCACTGCAAGGAATTCGAGGATTGCTTGAAAGCAATTTGTTCTTTTTCCTCTTTGTAGAAGGTAGAGAACATTGCATTCTTTCCTTAAGGAAGGATGTATCACTCTTATAACGTTTATTTGTATTCAATATATATATATATATATATATACTGTATATACACATATACATGCATACATACACATTTATAATTATAAAAAAAAATTTTACTTTCCTATGTTTGTGACTAACTTTTGCATTTACATTTCCCTGAATAAAAGGATATTTTAAATGATTGATATTAACGTATTAGTCAGACATATAAAGTCTTTGCTAATATACTGAGTGTGATGTAATCTATCTTTTCATTTTAGAAAATTACCAGTCGTTTCAGTTCCCCCATTTGATTACGTTCCTTTTTATCAAGATATGAATGATGTCAATTAACCGTATGAAGGGAAAAAGGAGTATTGTCACAAAAGTAATTTACAGTTAACTCCCCTCCCAGAAACCTAATATTGTGCGGGAGTCCCGAAATAGACTACATGGAATTAAAATGATTGCATGCTTCTCTTTGGCGACGAAATTAACTGAATTTATGAAAATAATGATAATCCGAACACAAAAATATGGAAGGAATTATACATATTAGTAGTTTGCATGGAAGTAGTGCGCTATATATATATATATATATATATATATATATATATATATATATATATATATATATATATATATATATGTATGTATATATATATATATATATATATATATATATATATATATATATATACATATATATATATATATATATATATATATATATATATATATATATATATATATATATATATATATATATATATATAGCGTGTGTTTGTTAGTTTTATATAAATATGCATCTATATATGTATATATGTATGTATTTATATGTATGTATATAATTATAGTAATGCAACAATAATCTGTACGGACAGCACTGCCTTACTAAAGCGAATGCAAATAGAAAGGTTAATGAACTAATGGACCTTGGAAAGAAAGGTGCAAATGTTGAGATTCAGTCTGAAGAAAATGTAATCGGGTGCAGAAAATGTGACTGTTTTGGAGTTTTTAAATGCGGTGCAAAGGAGAGAGGCAGATGTAAATGATGCAAATGCAAATGTAAGTGATTAGTGTACATTTGAAAAAGCCTCCAGAAGTCGCTGTTCAGGATGTAATAAGGGCAGTTAGATAGCTAGAGAAAGGTAAAGCACTAATAGACGCCTGAATGAGGGAAAAGTTCCGGTGTTGTGGGTGTGAGTAATAATTATTTATTTGTATGTTAATTATGAAAATAGAGGTGACCAAGAATTATAGGGATATGCCGTTAATTAGTATACTGGGGAAAGTGTATGGTAAGATTTTCATTGAAAATATAAGACTGACAGGTATACAGTAGTGAACGTTCAGATAAAAGGAGAGGACATGTGGATAAGTGTTTGTTATGAAACAGTTGTGTCGGTGGTTTGAAGGAGAAAGCTAAATGCGCCATACATTAGACCTTAAAAAACCATATTATATAGAGAGTAGATTGTACTATGTACTGTTGAGCATAATGTGTCTAAAATGCGTAGAAATCAGTCATTTTTTAAGAGTGATTAAAGGAAATTAGTTATGCGTTGGAATATATAGACGGCAAAGTAATCGGTTTTGTGTAATATGGACTCCGAGAAAAGGAGTGTTATATTTTTATAAAATCCTTCTAAATATCGCATGAGTGAACTATTAATTCAGGGAAACACCAGAAAATATAAAGCAAAATCGTGGGCATAGAAAAGTATTTGTGAATGGAGTGTCGAGTGGCTGATGTTTTCAGATGATGCAGTGTTGATTGAGCAAAATGAAAAGTAAATGCAAAGGGTAGTAATTGGAATCCAGGAAGATTAATTGATGAATATTTAGGAAAGGAGATGAGGTGCGAGTCTGTGAAGGTTAAAATTCGAAAATATGAAATAATTGTTAAACCAACTCCTTTTTAAATCTTTTAAGACAAGCAATCCCAGAAAAAAACAGTTAATCACCCATCATAAAATAAAACGCTTCACAGTCTAGAATGGCTATTCCCTAATGGCATGCTCTAGTTGGAATTTCTCTCTACCATGGTTGAGTAATTCACTTGAAGTGTCCATTCTCCCAATATTTACTTTCATATCTCTCCCAAAATTTGATGTCCTGTCGACTGTCGTCACGCCCAACTATGATACAATTTTTGCGAACATCCACAAAAAGCTTTTAGTGTAGTTATGGTAACAAATCGCCTAATATAGAAACACAGACAAACAAACAAACAAACTGTCTGAATCATAGCCTACTCCTTGGCGGAGGCAACAAGTCATTCATTGAGATCAAGGTAACTATTATCGCTCTAATAAACTGCATATGATTTGTACTGGACGAAAGAGAAGGATTTACATTAATTAGAATTTAACCAAACAAAATCGTTAGGGCACTTAGCACGTTAAAGCAATATAGATGCAAATAAAGCACATAACCTTTGAATGCATTTATTACATTCACCCCTAAAGTAGAGGAATTTAGTGATTACCATTTGGATGCATTAGCAACAGCTAAATTTATGGCAGCTTCATTGTATCTCATTACGTACGTTCCCAGTAAAAAATTAAATAGGGGATTTGTTTATTTATCTCATTTTTCTTTTTTATTTAATTTTGGAAAGCTCTGGTTTTCACGTGCTTCTGTATTCCAAAGCTTGTCCAGATAGTCCGTTGTGGCACAATAACGTTTCGTATCTTCTCTGTTTGTCTGTCACACCTGAAGGCAATACTACTTTATATTCCCGCAGGATAGGCACCCTTTATGAAAATCTCTCCCCCTCCCCTGAAGTGCAATTGGACATAACCTTTTGGTTTGAAAAATAACCAAAGAGATTTAGAGGCTCCGGGAGTGAATTGGATTTACTTCCCTCCAAATTGGACAGGCTTTATCTGTCATGAACCTGTCTCCCCTTTTCTTGCTTTTTCCTCCGTTTTATATTTTGAAGGATTTTCATGGATTTTTTTTTACTTTGCTTCACTTTCAAAATCCCTAAAACTTTCAAACACACACACACACACACACACACAAACACACATTTTCTCCGTTTCTGAAAAGCAACTGTATATGTGTCAGATATTGTTATTGGTGAAATCAGACGCAAACCGAATACTTCCATTGCAGTAGGAAAACATCCTTTCACCTTGAATGAACGATGATGCATAATTCTTGCTTAGCCCTTTTGACTTCATGTGTGTGCTGTGACTCGCTGATTATATCGTCCACAATGACCTTACATTCTACTGAAAAGGTAATTTGCTACCTTAATTTCACTTCTGTACAGAAACATCATCTCTACATTCATCATATACTTTCGATCTTGCATGTGACGTCTATTCCATACGTCATACTTCTGGTCTTATAATATGGAGCATATTACAAAAGGACGTCAGTTTTATGTATCATGCTTTTGATATGGCGTCACTTTCATGCACCATAATTTTGATATCGTGTGTGGCTTCAGTTTAATGTATCATAATTTTGATATCATATGTGGTGTCAGTTCCATGTACCATAATTTTGATATCATTTGTGATGTCAATTTCATGTATCATAATTTTGATATATATGGCGTCAGTTTCATGCATCATAATTTTGATATATGTGGCGTCAGTTGCATGTATCATAATTTTGATATAATATGTGACGTCAGTTTCATGCATCATACTTTTTGATTTAAAAAATGGCGTCAGTCTCATATATCACATTTTTTTTACCTCAAATATGCGTCTATTTGATATACTTCCGACCTCATGTATGGCGTCTGTTTCATATATTATCCCCTCGATCTCATAGATGACGTTTACTCCATATTGCGGTCTTTTACGTAGGTCTTTTCCGCTTTTGTATTCCAGTGGGCTGTCGTAACCCCGGAATGAGCCTGGCGGTTGTGGTTATGATGCAGATTTCCTGTTATAAACGATATTGGGTACTTAGGTGTTCACGCCTGGTCTCAAGTAAATAGGGGTTTTTGTATTTTTTTAATCAAACCTTTATTCTCTCTGCCTTTATTTTTTCTAGTTTGATTTTTTCGTTATGATGTTTTTCTGTTAACCGTATTTTTTCCTTCGTATTTCTGGCGAGAAGCGAGTTGATAGTTTTTTTTTTTTTTTTTTAGCATCTCTTGAATAAAACAGCCACTTACTTACGTAAATAAGAAATAAAGTGCGAGAATTTGGTTCCTCTTACGTAAAAGATTAGATACGTAGCGAGTCACGGGAGATGATCTTATTTTAGGATGCAATAAAAATAAGATAAAGAATTCGTTTTATTTGTTTGTAAACAAGCACCTAATAAAAAGAGAGAGAAAGAATGAGAGAAGAGAGGATCCTTGAAATCGTTAGTACTTAGATATCATTAAAAAAAAAAGACTGACTTGAAAAAAAAGAGAATTGTTCAAGTTCATCAATTGAAACATAAAAACAGATGTTTTGAATTTGTTGTTAACATGTATATCCCCCAGCTGCGGCTTGGTCTGTTGGTTGATCTTCAGTTCTGTTCGACTGTCCTCTCTCGCTTACAAGGAAGTCATTCTGAGGGTTACTGTACTAAAACTTTTTTTTTTTTTTTGTTTTTTTGGTCGCGGTTGCTAATATATTCTTGTCTTTCTGCTGCAAGGGACATTTTTGCAAGGCTCATGAGAACATATTTTCACGCTGCGGGGAATGACTTCGGTGCTTCTGACTTTAGGCAAGAGCTATGAGGATGGAAATATAAAAAGTAACTTTTTTCTGTGACTCTCTCTCTCTCTCTCTCTCTCTCTCTCTCTCTCTCTCTCTCTCTTATTATTTGATTATTATTTTGTAGTTTTACCAAATCACCTCGTCACTTTTTAAGTACAGTAACCCTCATAATGACTTCCTTGTTCGGAAGATGTGTCTTTGAAAGCGGGATGAAAATCATAACAAGTAAACGAGAAGTTAGGCAGCTGGGTGAGAAACAGAAATCAAAGAAGATTAGATGTAAATAAATGCAGCTTGTGTCGGAGGGACGTTAACACCCCTTAGTACTGCCCACTGTGCGCCAAGCAATGCATATTGCAGGCAGCACCACCGTACAGGGTCTCTCTGGCTTGCCTTCGAAATTGGTATTCAGCCTTCGAGGCCAACAACCATCACTTTTCACTTTAGGTTGTTAAATTGCAACAATATAATGGTAAGCTTGCAGCTTTGCCTTGCGTGGTAATTGCAGAATTGCAAGAAAGTGTATTGTTTGCACAATGATTTCCCGTATTCTTGTTGCAAAATAGACTAATGGAAAAGAAATAAAGTTAATAAGGAGAGCTATTATTTTTTTGTTTATGTACAACGCTACGGTCCTTAGTGAGGCCAAAATAGAAGGATGGGATGGAAGCACAGAAGTGACTGTGTCTGGTGTAGATAAGAGATGTAGGGTAAAGGAAAGAGTAGATCTTTTACAGATAAAAATAGGGGACTGTGTAAAAGGGTAGGAAGGCGTTATTAAAAAACTTGAAGCGTGAAACTGAGTGTAGCTGGAGGAAATTTATGGCATAAATTGTATGTGGTCGGGGAAATAATTAAGTTAAAAATGCCATTCCGCGTTTATAAGATACAAAGGCTGGTTGTACTGGGTGATATGAATGAAATGGTGGGCAACAGAGATATTACAGCTTTGTAGGTGTGTAGTACCTGTCATGAATTTGAATAAGAAGAAACTAGTGTGAATATGTTGGCATTGCATGGTTTTAAAAGGATGTAATCAATTGTTACTGAGAAAGGGCAAAGGACGAGGAACAGTTTCTTAGATTATGTTGTACAGAGCAGATGAAAAAATAAATGTAGATATGATGGCGACAACGGGAATGGTTGTAGATATACGTTATTGTATTTAAAGTGGAATTAAAAGGTAGTTTTTAACAGAGTAATGATCCAGAATGTGGTTATGGCTATAATCTAGACTCTAGTCAAGTATGATAATGGAAGAAGTGGGAATATAATTTTGGGTAAAGGTGAATGAAAAATAGGCCTCTGATAGAAATGCTAAAGTTGAAAGGAATATTAGACTCTTCAAAGTTTAAAAATTGGTCACTGGTGTGACAGGAGGCTTGAAGTTTTTGATATATTGCTATAAGAAAAACAAAGTTGTTGGGATAAGTTAGTGACAGGTTTAATAAAGAAAAATAAGGACACCATTTGAACTGCAGTTGCTGGACCAAAGAGAAGACCTCATAGGGCAGTAAAGTAAGCTGAAAAGTCAAGGGAAACTGAAAGAGAAAAGGGCAAGAGCGCATGAAAATTTAAGGTTTGGACTTTAGAAAAAATACAACTTTTGGAAACGTAGTTATACTGTAGGAAGGTAGAGGCAAAGAGAAAAGTTAATGGGAAAGTTTTCCTTGAATAAAAAAAAAAGGAAGATGCGGCCCGAAAAGAATGTAGTAGTGTTAAATGAATAAGCGTTGTCACAGTTGTTAAATATAAAGTATAAGAAATTAATTTAGTGTAGAAGAGGAGGGAGGGTAAGAAAGCTTAAATTTGAGAAAAATATGAAAGTTGACGAAATAAGGAAGGAAACTAAAGGTTCGAAAAAGAAATGCAGGTGTTACATTAATTTCCTGAATGGCTAGAGTGTATGATGCATCCCTAAATGATGAAACTATCCAAAGGATCAGGCAACAGATATTTTACTCCTTGATATAAATTAAAATGGGGCTAGAGGTAACTAACAATAGGATATCAAGGCAAACACTCAGCATAACAGGCAAGATACAAAGCTAAGTTTTGATTAAGAAAGTAAGACATTTGATGACGATTGATAAAGGTAAGAGAGTTATTTTTTTTATCAAATGCTTGCTTTATGGCAGATGTGTCAAGAGTTTCAGAGCAAATAAAATAAAATGCATGATTCATATACCAACATCAGCGAAATTATCAGGCATAAAAATTCAATGTGGTGGGTGTTGAAAATGCATCATAAAGAAGGAAATTTGCAGAGAACGTTTACAGCATTGTTAATAGGAAGTAAGAATTTTGTTAGATTATACGGATGAGATAGTGGGCAATTAGGTGAAAAAGAATGAGGCAAAAGTACTGATATTAGAGAAGTCGGAGAAAAGACAGTTAAATTCGTGGGATAAGAGAAACCGTTAAAATGGAGTGTGTCATGGTTGATGTTTCTAGATGTCAGAGGTATTTGATGATATTACTGAAATTCTACAGACTAGTGAAAGAATTTGAAAGCAATCACAATTGGGAAAAAATTAATATTAATTTTATCTAACGTAGGTTGTTATGGTAAATGAAAACCGGGAATAATGAACGATGTATATTATCATTTATGAAAGTAGTAAGTGATTGATCCGTTTAGGTATCCGAGTAAAATTCATGTAAATAATGCAAGGAATATAGTAGAAGCCCTGCGGAAGACTTTGAATCTTAAAAGAGTAAATCTGGAAAAGTATGAATAGATTAAAAATTTTGTTCAGACATCACCACCCTTATATGGATGTTGAATTCAAGTAAACAAATAAATATGGAAGAGTGAGATAAACTGCTTAGCTTAGCCTGGCTTAAAAGAGAGAGAACTATAGAAACGAAACAAAGATTCGTTACGGGTTTAGCATATGCGCAAAAGAAAAGTATCAGAGTAGTCTGAGAATGTGTGAGCGAGTGGAAAGAATCAAGGACGATTAATTGAATATGTACTCCAGTGATTTTGGGTAGAAAGGCGAGAAAAAGAGGCTGAAAGTGTTGACTAAATAAAAACTGATGGCACATTAATATCAAGGAAAGGCAAGATCGTTTGTTATGCAGCCTGAAACCAAAAAATGTTTATTTCTCTTTTATGCAGAGTAATTCTTTAACAAACTTCGATTCTCGTTGAAGCAATTCTTTCGAGTCCATGATCTTTAATAAACAGGTGGGAGAGGAAATCCATTGTGCTATCCAAACTGCCTCTGTCCTGAATGTAATGGGAAACGAAGCTCAGAGAATAGATGGGTTTGGCTTGTTTTGTTCTTTGTCTTAAAATCAATGAAGTTGGTCAAGCGCTTTCCTTTAGTCCCCTTCGATGCCTTGTCTATGTTTTTGTTTTCTTGATTTTGCTTTTTCTTTTTTCATAATGATTACTGTATTCTGTTTCACTGTCTTCTTGTTGAACAGTAAGATTCTTTATTCATTTGTGATGGCCCTGAGAATACAAATGTTAACATCATCTGCGAATATATATTATACGATCTCAGAAGATAAATGGATTGTTTCCCTTGTCTTACTCATATTCTCCCTCGCATTGTATCCTTTCATTATCTTCGTTTCTTCCCTCTCTTACCCCTCTTCTCCTTGTAAGTCATGGCAGTCCATTTTGTTGATATTAATTAGCAGTAAAAGTTTTATGGACTCTTCAAATTGCTGTGCGACCGAGCACTGACCCGCGAGAAACACTCTAGATAATATTAATAGCGTGCCATTTTCTTTGGCCAAATGGAAAGGCCTGAGCTTCTTACACGAGGCCAAATAGGTCATGCCTTTAGCTTCAAGGGGAAAGGTACGTTGTGGTTCCTCTGAAAATAAGGCCTTGCTCTTACGTTCAAAGAGAGAACTACATTGTGGTCCCCTTAAAAAGCATTTTGTGATAGACAGCTACTCACCTCCAGGGTACAATATTTTGTTTTGATTCGTTAGCATAGCAATAATGGTTTGTTGTTATTTCAGGGTTGTTCATAATGAATATTATAATTGTCATAGATTTTACTGTTTTCATTCCTTTACATTATGCCTATGTTGTAACAGGAAACATCTAAATATGTGGAGATAATTTTGCGTAATGAAATAGTGAATATGATATCATCCACATCTATTTTATTATTATTATGTAAGTACTGGCAGGAGCTTTATTATTCGCCCTGTGAATCATCTCTGTCACATTTGTAATATCGGGCTTTTAATCCATTTCCAAATGATGATCCATTACAGGCTTAATCTTCAGCGAAGTGAACTTCAATAGAGGCGGATTTACGGCCTCCGAGTGTCTGCTGCATCTCGTTCATATCTCTTTGTGGCCGTCGCATTCATCTTTATCTAAAGAGATGGCCTCATCCGTGGTTGCCTCAGTTCTCTTTTCTCTCGAGCGTCCTTTCCCAGTTCTCTTCTATTTCGCGTTTGTCCTCTCTTTATCTCAGACCTAGGAACTCTGGCACTTCAGTAGAGCACCGTTCCACGCTCTATCCAGAAGGCCTCACCTCTGACCTTTTCTTTCCGGAGACAGTTTTGGGTTGTGAGTTAATGACTGTTGATTGTTAAGTCATTACGTCGCCGCTACTTCGATAGCACTCGAATATATTGCGACTCGTGCTTCACTACGGCCGTTGGAATGGGTTCGTCTGTTATAGTCTGGAAAGGGTATTGGGGCGGAAACCAACCCCCCACCCCTTCCATTGTGAGGGAATTTGGCAGTAATTTTAATTACGTTGTGAGAATAACAATGTCTTCGTGTATTATTCAGCTTCTATAAAGGTCACTGTTACTTATAGGTCAGGTGATATGCAGCTCAAGATTTACGGCGAATTAAATTATATTTTACATTCTAAGTATTATTAATCGAGGCTCCATAGCAATAAAATTATTACTTACTGGGTTTTCTCTTTCTCTCTCTCTCTCTCTGATTTAGAAATGGGGCTAGCGTAGCTTTTTCATTGGTTTAATTACATTGATTGAATAACGCACTTTGTGGAAGTGAACACGCCATTTAGGCTTATCGTCGTCGAGGTATTGAGAATCATTCAGACTGAGTTAATACCAAAGGAGAATCCTTTTTAGGTTGATTTAACACCCAACATGCGCGTATCATGAAAAAGTTAGAACAAAGCGTGTTATCTTGCGAATGTTGTTTTGTGGAAATTGACGGGAAGATGGAGACAAGTGGAAATGTGTGGAAAGGAAAGAAAGAAATGAGTAGCGGTATTGCACAGAGGCCATTAGCGTCCCATGGTGTTGGAGTCTGGGATGATGATGATGATGATGATCTCATTTCACTAAGCTATGTAAATACAATGGCTACTCAAACGACGTCTTCATTTCCCGTCTTTCTCTTTCAAGTTTTCTTTTGGAAACGAAGAAATTTGAAGAAAAAAGAATACAGAGATCCTCCTTTCCTGGCAGGCTTAGAAAAATGGAATATAAAACAAAAAATATGATAATTTAGCTGTCGATATAGCAATTTGAATTTCTGTGATCTCTCCAAATGTTGATGGATTAAGAAGTTTTCTTGTGTTTTTAGTAAAACAAAACCAAAGTGGAGGAGAGAGGTGACATAAATAGTTGTCACCAAGTTAGAGAATCCCCAGTTAGACAAGAATTTGGAAGAATGACTTTACAGAAGGCAGGTCGATCGATCTTTTGAGGTCGAATTTAAGCAACTGAACAGGTTGCGAGTCGAATAAAACAGATTGAGAGCCGAATTGAGTACAAAAGCACCGATAAGAGACTTAATATCTTGGAAAAGGTCATCGATGAAGAAATTCAGGAGCAAGTAATAAAAAAAAAAACTATGAGATGGAAAGCAAGATATGATTTTACCGGGTTAAGTCAGAAGAACAAAGTCTCTCTTACAAAGACTCATGCCAAACTTTGTCCGATGCATTAAAGATATCAAAAGGGATGACAAAGCTTCTCCAGAGACCTTAAAAGATAACCAAACATCAGAAAGACGAGGAAGAAAACTCATTGTGGATCTTTCTTGTGAAAGCCTTACTGCTGTTCCAATAGAAGGAGTTGGATTCGAGATGCATTTGCATTCATATTCCTACATATTATTTGGTATTTAAAATCCTGTTTGCAGTATTGACTGCCGGACACATTACCGATTATGATACATCACCAGAGTCTATTTCCTTCAGGTATTTTGTATTTCTTATGAATCAAACTATTATATTCGCAGTTGTATGAAACTTCTTATTCCAGGTATGCAACAGTCACCTTTTGTTTTTTACGCTCAAGAAGTTTCATAAAAACGATGAATTTACTAATTGCAATTAATTCCTGATCTGGGCGTTTCACCAGGTATACAGAAATATTATGGATATTTCCAAGGGAGATTTACCCTTGCAATAGCTAGAAACAAGAAATCACGCTTTATTCATTAATCTGTATATGCAAATATTCTCATATATCAAGGCGATTTTCGGCCAAGATAAATAACGATTGATGGTGTAGGCCGGCATATAGTGAATATCCACTCTCAGATTACAGTCGAACCTAACGCACCCTCAGCTACACTCACTTTGATGCATTGCCTCCTGAACCTGCCAAACTCAGTCCGACGCTGTGATATACTGACGACTAATTGCATTATCTGATGTTGGAATGTCTTTAGCGTTTGCCATTTGAATCTTGCTGGTCTGGTCATTTGTGGTCATTCGTCGTTTTCGCCTAATGGGCAATGCAGCTGCGAGTGAGAGAATATTCTAAATACCAAGGGATGCAACCCACATGGTATTTGAAAGTCACCCCACGGCAGGGAAAAGAGCTTTCACCAGTAAATTTTCTTCAAGCGCCTGCTTGTGTGGAGGGAGCGCTTTATTTTTCATTTTGTTTTTGTGAAGAGAGGGAGGGGAAGGGAATTGTGGAGGTCCTGAAGGAGAGGAGACAGGGGATGTGATAAGTGTGAGGGAGATCTCATTACTCTCTCTCTCTCTCTCTCTCTCTCTCTCTCTCTCTCTCTCTCTCTCTCTCTCTCAGCACTTCTTTGTGACTGTCATAGATATCTTCTGTGTTTGCTTGTTTGACTTTTCGCCTTTCTTCCTTTATGAAATTTCCTCCCTTTGTTCCAGATTTGTTAGTGAGTCATGCCCTTTTGTCTTGTTCGAATTGTTTATTTCATTTTTTTATCTATTCGTTTTACCTGCTCATTTATATTCTTTTAAATGCACATCTGTCACTATCACTCTTCCTGCTGCTACTAATGCTGGTACTAATGACAGTATCATTATAATTTACACAGTTTATACAGTTCACTTTGTAGGCTTTACATTTATTAGAGGCGTAAAAGCCTTATATCCCACTTTGTCCAGGGATTTCTCACAGCTTAGAAAAAGAGATCGTTATTGCGTCCCCAAAGCTCTTACCGCGAGTTATTTTTATATGCTAGCGAGATTTTTTATGTCTCTAATGGTGTCAGACCGTCGGAATTTACGTCTGCTCATCCCATAATGGTACATCCTTCGTTGGAGAGATGACCCAGGCGATTTGTTCTATATTTTACCGAGTACGTTAGTTAAGAGCTTTTCTCGCTTATTTGGTTTTGTGCTTCACCTGATCTGAAGTACCTTCCAGGTTTTCCTGTTGGTTTTATTTTTATCTTTAGATGTCTTTGCTCTCCACCGCAGCTGATCTTCTCATTCTCTCATGTCTTCCAAGAATTGACTGGCATCTTTAGATGTCACGACAGTTGCTACGTGCTTGCAGATTCATAGCATCGTCATCCCACACCTGCGAGACACAATTGCCAAACATTAATTTCACTTATTTTTTTATAATTTTTAATTAAAATTTATTCATGTGTAAATTTTATTTTATACAATATCAGGACTGAAAAACATTTGCTTTACTGTGCATTTTTATCAACTCGTAATATATTCGTAAATAAAGCATTAAACTTAGAATTTGCATATTTAAATGACTCACATATATATGTGCGCGCACGCACAAGTACACATGCAGACACACGCACATACACACACATACATAATGAATATACATGATTCTCTCAACAAACGGAATTATTATTACAATATTTTTTCTCCTCAGAGGTTGTCAACTCAGAGGGTTTTAGCTTTCTGGTTCTAACAATAGGTGGTTGTTTTACGTAAATTGTATAATGGCATTCATGGGAATGCGCCGATATAGTTCCGGTTCGCTTGGATATCGTGCGCGTATCATTAACTTGTGTTTGAATGCCTTAATTATTTCATTTTGATCACATACAATATACATATATATGTGTGTGTATATATAATATATATATATATATATATATATATATATATATATATATATATATATATATATATATATATATATATATATGTATATATATATATATATATATATATATATATATATATATATATATATATTTCTTTATACTACAGCAAAAGTGCGCATTTCCTGTGAGCTCCAAACGGAGTAACTAAATTAAAACCATCTATATATTAGATAAACAGATACGCATTCAGTGTTAGCTGCCAAGTGAGCAACTAAAATAACAAACATAACTGTCACTACGTACCTGGCAGATAAGTTCGGGCTATATTCAATACGTCCAAATTGTGCCATAAGACCCATACAGTGAAGACTTCTTTTTTGCCAATGACTAAATTTCTGTCTCAGACATTTATAATTACTATTCTGAGAATTTGTTAAAACGCCTAATGAAAGATAATCTATATTAAGTTAACTGAAAAGCTCTTGTATTTACCATAGGTTTCGAAAACGCTGCCTAGACATAATTCCTTAAGATAATAATCAAAATCCATCGTGGCGTTTTTCATTCTAACACGATCATTTTTCTTGCATCCTCGTAATCTCTTGAACAAAAAGTAAATGAAAGAATGCTAGATATCTAGCAACATTTTTTCTTAAGAGTACAATGAAATAGCTCGGCTTCGTCGTTAAATTTTGCTTTCATGTCTCAATTATTAGGTAGTAAGGGACAGATAATGGTGGACAACTGACTGATGAACTAAAAGTACAGTTTTGTTTGGTGAAAGACTTTTTAAATCACAAGTCTTTTAAAATCAAATGAAACCAGATCTCTATTACTTATGACCCATATGCTCTCGGTAATTACGATATTTTGTAGACTGTCATCTTCCCCATAAAGCTTTAAGTCGCTAGGATTTTTCCAAAGTTTTATATACTATTTTCTGAACTTTAGCAGTTGTTATGTATTATCATCTCAAAACGGCTGACACATGTTTTGATTTGAGATTAAAGTACCATGTGTAATCTTTATCATATTCTTTTTCTTAGAAATGATTAATCTGTGAAGCTTGATACCTTCTAACAACAAAAATATTATTACAAAGCAACATTGTTTCGTGATGTATTATTTTATTCATGCATATATATATATTTCGTTGAGATAAAAATTTCATACACACACACATATATATAATAGGTATGTGTATATATATAGTGTATATATATTATTATATATGTGTGTATATGTACATATATATATATATACTCTATATATAAATGAATATATATGTATATATATGTATGTATAAATATATATGTATATGCATATAGACAAATATATAAATATATACACACGTATATATACATATATATATATATATATATATATATATATATATATATATATATATATATATATATATATATATATATTACCACGAATGTCCTGTGGATACTTACTTGATTCTGGGTGGCAACGGATGAACGCAGAGAGTTCCTTTTATTTATTACACATCTGACTCAATATTAGGACTATTCGTAGACAAAACAAGGGAAATCTATGGCTTAAGGCCTTCTTCATGTGAGGGAAAATTATGTAAACTCAAGGGTTCTCTTAACTAATTATATTTACATAACAAACACAGATCAGAAGAATGACGAATTACCTGGCAGGTAATAACAAGGGCCTGCTAAAATAATGAATCCTACACAGAATAAATATTCTACGCTGACGATGTCTTCATAACAAGGAACATCACAGTGGGGAGGGGGAACTGCACATGGATCAGCTGAGAGATTCCACAGTCAAGGCCTATCTGCAAATGTATGCAAGACGGTTACTTGCAATAATAATAAGACGCTCAAAGGGAAACTGAGGAATACACAGATGGTGCCAAATAACTCAGGTCAACACTAATGCTTAATTGCGTTAACACTGATGGTCCAACACAAATTACTGAGGTGATCACAAAATAAATGATATATTAGACAGACAAATAACAGGAATCGTGACTGGCTAAAAGAACCTTACTCCAGCACATTACCTTAGTCAAGATGACGATGTCCATGTTCAATAGGGCGCTGGTGATAGAGGATGGAGTTATATTGCCACTACAAAAGTATACTGGGTCGAGCCCTGGGGTCGACACGTGGTTGATTCAAAAGGACAGCCAAGATGAGGACATCTGTCCTCGGTCATGCCCTGAGTGATCTCTCTCGGATTTCTCTTGCAGCGTCTATTTATAACCTTCGAGGATTACGCACCGCTTCTCTTCCAAATGGTGCAAAGGTCAATGTTCGCCACGTTTTTCTATAAGGTCGACCGCATGGCAGCAGGAACCCATGTGGAAAGCTCAGAGTGAGGGGGGGATGGCCAACTTTCTCTTTTGGCTCCTCCCTTGCCGTGCTGGATGCAGGGGTACCTGGAATTAGGCCTAAAAGCAGTCACTTTGAACAGAGAGGGAGGGGTTAGGCTTACCATTTTGGGGAATGGAAGAGAGAGTTTATGAAGGGGCGAGTTGAAACCTCAGTTCTAGTAATTAATGAGGGACATTAATTTTTATTTATTTCTCAATTACTTTGCAAATGTAAAAACGGGTGAGGTTGCAAGAAATGAGGCCTCATCTGCCAGTATATATATACATATATATATATATATATATATATATATATATATATATATATATATATATATATATATATATATATATATATATATATATATATATATATAATAATATAATTTACCTGGAATGAGGTTTTGTTCGATGAAAAACCTGAGACAACAACCAGCTTATTTAAAAACAAATGGTAGGATGGATAACGCCACCCTCAGATGTAATTCTATATTTGCGACGCACAATAGCCTAAATGCTTTTGTGTATATCGCTAGCTGGTATTAAAGAGGAAGAGGTATCATTAAAGCCATGCATAGTTCACTTGGTGGGATTTTTCAAATGATTCTGTACGTCAAACGAAAGCGCCAGGAGTTTCCATGCGTTAAATATTCTTCATTCCCAGACTATTGAGTTCCTTCAGATTAGGTAAATAAAGAACTTCACAAAGATTCCCTTTAATACATGAAATATTTGTTTTAATTTCGGTATTAATTTCTGTATTGCTATGAAGTTTTCTAGATGTTTTACAATTTTTGCTGGTAAAAGATTTGTCCAGTTTGTTAATTGCCCTGTAAGATAAAGACCATAGTAGTCGTTTCTGTGTTCTTCTTTTTATATACATACATGCATACACACGCTTACACACACGCACGCGCACACACATATATTTTATATATAATGTATATATATAAAAGGGTGTTTCGAAATTAGAGACCCCCCCCTCTCTACAGCATAAACTAAAATTGATATGGACAAAAACAAAAGTAATTCAGAACAGGTATTTATTTAAGTTTCTCTCTGAGTATTTAATATTTTGTGTGGCCTCCATCTGCCTGTACCACAGCCTGCATTCATGAGGGGTATGATTTCAGCAAATCGCAAAAAAGCTGAGACTCAAACTTCATTTCCCTGAGCACTTCAGTCACTTCTCTTCGCAGGTCGTCGAGGCTTGGTATACCATCATAGTTCACTGTGAGCGCTTCAACATGATTCTTCAAGATACTACCAATGTTTTCACACACATTAAGGTCAGGGGGGATACCTGGAAATTCACTTGACGAGAAGAAATCGATACCACTGTTTCGAAGCAGCTCCTGTGTCTGAAGAGCCTTGAAACATGGTGCCTTATCATGCAAAAATGTGACTTCTTCAACAGGTAACACATTTTCAGGATCTTTGAGGAAAAGAAATACTCCACGAGTAAGCACAGTTTCTCTGAAGTATTCTTCATTCCATGACTGTCCTTTTTCTTTGATGATCCACATTAACCGTTTGGCTGTGAAACAGAGAAAAATTCCCAAACATTCAGGAAATTTCACAACTTGGCGATAGCGCACGTCATCGCTGATATCATCCAACTTTGCAGCCCAAATGATGTCATTTTTATAATTTGGCTTCCTGACTGTGTAAATGAAGAATTCATCTGATGTGGCAACATGGAGAAAGTCAGCTTCATCCCAATCTTTGAGAAATGAACCACAAAACCATGCACGGTCATCTCTCTGTTGCTGAGTGATGTTGGGCTTGCTGATAACATGAAATGGCTTATTACCAGATTTTTTCAACTCACGATATACAGCACTATAACTTCTCTTCTTTCCTCAGCTATGATGTCTTTTCGCGATGACAGTCATATGGATTTTTGTTCCAGTTTCTTTTAACAAAGGATTCATCTCTTTTAATGTATTTAGCTATTCATGAACGTGAAATGAAGGATGCGCCAGCACCCCTGGCCTCTCTGAAGGTTATAGCCCGGATTCGGTCAGTCCATCTGATTTCCTCCGAGTCGTTAGCCATGGCTGTACCTAACTCCGTCACTCAGTCTGAAAATACAAGAAATGTAAAATGAAAAATAACTTAACAGAAACTTAAAATAATGTACTTGGAGATAGGCTATAGCAGAAAACTTCGTAACTTTCCATTTGTTCTGTGGAGGGGGCCTCTAATTTCAGAAACACCCGGTATACATATATATATATATATATATATATATATATATATATATATATATATATATATATATATATATATATATATATATATATATATATATACATATACACACACACACACACACACACACACACACACATATATATATATATATATATATATATATATATATATATATATATATATATATATATATATATATATATATATATATATATATATATATATATATATATATATATATATATATATATATATATATATATAATCCTGCAGGGTCCACTTACCGAGAAAGTGAATCTAATGAATCTTACAATGGGCCCATTTTCTATTGAGTTACTACTAATCAAGAGCAACTCAATAGAAAATGGGCCCATTGCAAGATTCATTAGAATACACCTCTGTTATTAACTAATTCATAGTGCATTATTTATGCATGTCCCACAGTAGAAGACGAGCCAGTAAATGGACCCTGCAGGGGTCATCTAGCAACTCGACGGGAAAGGCTCGACTGGAAGGTCGTGCGATGCACCTGCGAGAGACGCCCGCCGATGCAACGGGGACAATTCGAACTGGCCCCCAAAGGCGCGCCTTGTGGCACTCTCCCGTTTCCTTTTACCCCCGCCGTTCCACTCCCGTAAGACGTCATTGGACGATTCCTTCTACTAGACCTAAGGAACCAATCCGCGTCCAGCTGTACCGACGCCAAGCGTTCAACGAGTTTGGTGTGTAATGAGGGCTTGGTACCATAGGCACCTACTTGAACGTTATAGTAGACCGTTATAGTACACAGTGCCTCTTTGTTCTCCATCGATGATCTATTCACGTGATCCAAGGACTTCAGGGGGCCCTGCTAACCGCTCCGGAATGGCTTATATATATATATATATATATATATATATATATATATATATATATATATATATATATATATATATATATATATATATATATATATATATATATATATATATATATATATATATATATATATATATATATATATATATATATATATGCTTAAAAAAATCACAGCAGATGTACGTGACTTCAGTATATAAGCGAATACCACAGGACACTAGCTGATCCAGAAAAGTTTCAGGGGTGGCCACCAATTTTCATAATGTACATATACACAGTATATATATATATATATATATATATATATATATATATATATATATATATATATATATGTATGTATGTATGTATGTATGTATGTATGTATGTGTGTTTATATTTGTAATATAGGGTACCCAGTAAATATCTTATAAAAATAGGTATAATTGTTCAAGTAACTTGCATTGTTTTTCATGATGGGGGCACGTGCCCAGGTCCCCCACCCCCGATCATCTAGTGCCACAGGAAAATGACAGGTAGAAGTTCAGTACCAAACACTTTCACGTGTTATTTATTCACGCATCGTCGGGGCACAAATCAATCCGTTTTGCCCTTAACGGGGCTGGCCCCCGTAAAACAATGGAAATGGTCTCTACTATATTTATACCTGAGCTGCTGAATCGTGGATGAACTACTTGCGCAGGAAACTTTCATAAGGTTAAGTGCTTCATTCACTTACGGTACACTGGAGGCACGTTGAGTCCCATAAATAACTTAATTTACCCGTTTTCCATGCACTCTTTTACTTCCTGGATATTAACATCCTTCCTTTCTAGTACCTCTTGCGCCCCATCCGTTCGGCACTTTCTTGTCTTCCCTCGATTTATATTCTCACTTAACTCACCTGTTGTCCTCCATTCTATTCACATGACCAAAGCACCTAGGAACATCCAGGGAACTCTCGTTTAATATTCCTGCAGTGGTTTCCACTGAAGACCTTTTATTCTACAATGGGAGTGGAAATAAGAATCTGAGCTAATATAACGGCGGTTCAGCACTTTAACTACCCACGCCAGGGCGAAGGAAAAGAATCCGTTCCAGCTCAAACGCACGTGTTATAATTGTCAAATAAAGATACATTTGACTCTGAATTAATTAGGTTTGGTAGGAGTAGATTTCATATGTTTCTGCCAGTCACAGTAAATGAAAAATGATAAAAAATCACTTAACGTTCCGTTACTTCACAGAGGATGTGTATATTTCATTTCAAGCAAAATATGCCGAATTTTGAATGTAGTATTGTTACTGTACTTATGAACTGACGTAATTCTGATCAAACATTTTTGATTTAGTATGCGGACGTTAATAAAATTCTTTTTTTATTTGGAAAGAGAAAATAAATTCGGTTTGTATACTGTTACTAATTTCAAGCTATGCATTTGGATTCTGAACGGTAAGGGAAATGAAAGCGTGAGCTTACCGTGCAGTGCCGGATATTGTGTCATTTTCACACTGTCGGCATTTTATTTTTAGGAAACAGTGGTGCATTGTGGAGCCAAAGTATGCAAATAAATAACAAGAATATGTATATAATTGAATAAAGCTATAGAAAACTGTAATACCTAATTTTTGAGGCACATTTATGAGGCTATCCGGGTCGTGCTCTTTATAATAGTATCGGTTCATGACATTTTTATTCCATTATTCGAATCGACATGATGTAATTTTCATTCATGTATTAAAAGTTGAATTCTGTCTGCGCTATGCGAGTTACTTGTGTGACTGAAACACTTTTGCTGTACGTAAATTCCAGGTGACCTAATACGCCAAGTGACAGTGTTCATGATTCAAGTGCTTTTCGTTTCTGTTTCATTCCTGGCATTATTATTTTTGTTTCTCAAAAATAGTAGCCTAGTTATGATTTATGCCACTATAAGAGGCTGGCCGTTTTTAATAGATAACCAGTATTGTTGGTTTTACTTCATACATCCCAAGAACTAATGGGTGATATTCGCTTTAAAGGGCATCGACATTTTGTTGCGGAACCATGTGTCACGACCCTGTTCCAGAAGACCTTTCTTCTATCCCACCACTGTTCTGTGGAAACTTGCTTCAATAGCTGATGGTCTTTGGCCCGTTTCATGTGAGTGATTACTAATTTTTAACAATAATATTAGTAATAATAAGAAGACTTATAAAATAAGAAACTTCTGAAAACGTTCACTGCCACTACCTTTGGTCACAAGGGTAAAGATTTAGAAAAAATACATTGTTGAATAGTTACAAAATTAAGGCAAAGGGGTATTAAGAAATTAAACTGGGGGGAAAGGAATGAAAATGTGTTAACTTTACAAAAATCTGCGAGATAATTTAGGCGAAAATGTTGGGAGATTTTTAAAGAAAATAGAGAGGTACATGGAGCGGAAAACGACGGCCATTTCAGGAATGCCCTTGTATATTAAAAAAATATATATATAATAGAGAGTTATTTTCATGATATGCAAATGGAATGTGTCGACAAAAAAATAGATGATTACCGGGGCAGAGGGACAAAGAAAGAACAGATGTTTTAAGAGGAATAATGGTTTTATGGTAGGCCAGGGAAATATCGCTTTATCACATAGACTGGGCTGGTGGGTGTAGAAAAAATCCAATGTAAAATCTAGTCACGCCAGGCGTGTAAGGCGTGGGTGAGCTTCAGGCCTGGAGAAATGAACTATAACCTATAAAATAGAGTGCGCTTAAAGATAACAGGGAGTAATATCAATGATAAGACTCGATGGTGGGTTGAATGCCCTTCCAGCTAAATTTTCATTAGGTATAACGACCTAACAACTATGTTATGATAGTAACAACAGATTATTATTATTATTATCAGTTATTTTGCAGTGTCTGTAATGATAGCACATTTATCAGTGCGACGTTTGGTACGTTACTGTTACTCCGGAGTAGAAATTTTAAGAAACTGAATGGAATTTTCTTATTTTCTGCATGTTATCCAAGAGAAACGGCCGAAAGCTGATAAGATAAAGATAATAAGATTATGTGATAATCTTTTTTTTTATAAGGAGCGTCATCCTGCATGGCCACTTTTCTTAGTAAACCACCTTGTTTAGTCAAATAGAGATCATAAAATTATCCTTCCACCTCACATAGTCCTCAAAGACACAGACATCTCTTTGATATCTCTATAGTCAGCTGTTAAATTATGAAGGTGACAGTAATAGTTGTGCTGGTTATTATCTGGGCCACCCCGGTTAATGTAAACGGCCTACTGTTTATATGTATGTATGTGTATATATATTCACGCTGAAGGGGTAATTAGAATGAAATGCTACCAGTTGGGTAACTGGCAGTAACCTGCCGAGGAAAATTTCAAGTACATATGTATCTGTATATATATATGTGTGTGTGTATATAATGTGTGTATATGTATATGCATTGTGTATATGTATAAATGCGTATATATACTTATACATATATATAAAGACATGTATAAAGTCTACTGGTTCTAGTGGCTATGACACTCACCTCGGTAGCCAGGTCCGAATACCAGACACAGACGGAAACAATATGGACGCAGTCCTTATGTAGATCACCTTGTTTGGTAATAAACTGTAATGAGTCTCCTCTGCGACAAAGGTAATTAAGCTAACAAAAGAAAATAATCTTTGTATTGGCTAAGGAAGATTTTCCTTTCTCCTGGTAAATCCTCTATTTAGGAATAAGCTTAGAGATACCATAAAGTCGACAGTCCACAGTTTTTATGCCTTTGTTATCTGCCCCTTTTTTTAACTTTCAGTTGAATAATAAGACAGTTACATATATATATATATATATATATATATATATATATATATATATATATATATATATATATATATATATATATATATATATATGACTATTTATCACATCACCGTGATTCATATATTAATCAGAAGCTACAAACGTCCCTTATCAATTCACTTTACTTTAATAACTTCATATACAATCCCTTTTAAGGTCAACGGACGAGAATCGGGACTAGACAGGCTACATATATATATTATCAACTAAAATATATGTGTGTGTGTGTGTGTGTGTGTGTGTATATATATATATATATATGTATATGTATATATATATATATATATATATATATATATACATATATATGTATGTATATATATATATATATATATATATATATATATATATATATATATATATATATATATATATATATATATATATATATATACATAAATACATACATACATACATGCACACCCACGTGGAGCAAACTTTTGTAGCTATTTTGCAGCGACACTCGATTAGGGACCACGAAACGCCTTATACTACCGTTTTTCATTTCATTATCATCTGTGGCTCAAAGCTGATGAAGAGACTCCTAAAGACAGATATTCTTGATAGTGGAATTATCATTAATACAGCAGACGCATCTTCCAGGTTCCCACTGTATGATAAAACCGTATGTACTTATAGTTATGGTTGCATGATTATATAATCAAGCACGAAGACACGCCGTAATGCATCAATAAATTAGTGACCAAAACGAAACATTTGTGGAAGATTCCTTCTGCTATGAATGGCATATCATCCTTTTTCTCCCGTTCCTCTGAAGCTAGACTAATGGCGACCATGAAACATCTGTCATTGATCAAAATACCACTTTCATCGGCATCAGGGACCAGCTTTGTGATGACTGCTAATTAATCCCATTTTCTGGTCCATGAACAAAGCTTAATGAGATAATTTAGCAGGCAACATTATCCTCTTTAAATATTTCGCGTGAGCAGACAAAGCATGATGTTAAAATATCTGACTGACTCAGGGGAGGAATATATTTTCTTCATATCAAAAGCAACAATAATAAACAACGACAAAACAAGAGTCTCAAATCATTTTTACTCAAAGTAAATCTAAGATTGCTTAAAATTAACCCAAAATTCGGAAAGTGATGCCAGTTAAAACTAATATATATATTCTTATGCTGTGGTTTTCATAATGCAGAAATCTCCCCTCAGTCGTGGTGTGTATGTGTGTATTGTTGTGTACTGTATAATTTTGTATTCAGAGTTAGCGTAAAGTCGATGTGATTAAACCCTGGATGGTTTGTAAGGACGAGATATGCGTGGAGAGAGGGAAGGGACAGAGGGTGGTTGTTCTCTATAGCAGTGGTTCTGAACCTTTTTTTTTTGACCCATGCACCCTTTCAACATGTGTCAGACTGTCATTCCCCCCCCCCCTTTCCAAAATTCTCTGCCTCAAGAGGGGCATTCCAAATAATGTGCATACAATACTAAAATTCCTTGGTCACAATTTCCCCCCTGAAACTATGAAATTCCCCCCAGTGAGAACCTCTGCGAGAGACGACCTGTTTAGTCAATATACAGACTGCTGAAGTAACGCACTCCTATATGACTCGATCATCCGATCAAAACACTGTTGGGTGGAAAATTCCCTCACGTAAGTTGCCTAACATCATTCGGGAATTTTCCATGAGACGATATCTTTCCATTCTGTTATAATAACTAGAGATCCTTTTGTTCTGAAACTATGTAATAATAAGTGTTATTATTAACTATAATTCCACTTTTTCTCTAATTATCGTTTTTAAAGAGTTTTAAAATAAAAATCTCGTCTAAAATCCGTCCACACACTCGTATGGGCGGCCATGCATCTAGACGCCCATATAGAGGGATCATTGAGAGACTATTACCCGTGCGGAGAGGAGCTGTGATCTCTCTCTCTCTCTCTCTCTCTCTCTCTCTCTCTCTCTCTCTCTCTCTCTCTCTCTCTCTCTCTCGGGACTTCGTATGTCCTGTTGTAACGTAATTGATAATTTTGGTAGACAAGGGTCACTGTTACTTTTAACTGTTTAATTCCTTAGTAAATGTGTCTGAGTCCTCTGAGTGTTCGTAACTGCGCCTGATTAAAGACACGAAGCATTTGGTACCAAGGTATTGTAACATAATTATTGGTTTTTAGTGCACTAGAAATAACATTTACAGTGATTGTGTGAAATTGTTCAAATTTTTCCTTTTTTAATACTTTTTCATGTTGTATGTTTTATGCTTTATCTTCTGAAGAGTTTTACATATATGTGGTGTGTTTGCTATTGCCTTAATGCATTGCTTTACATTTTGATATTTAATTTTTTTGCAGAGTATATTTCTGTGTCCTTTGTATCCACATTTTTTTGATTGATTTAATTGCCTTATTTTGTTTAACACATGGGAATTAATTTCCTTTCAATCAAATTTTGTTACTTAACAATTTAAATTTTACTTGAATAAAATTTTTGATTAATTAATAAATTAATTAATGATTTAATTTTGACTGATGATTAATTCAGATTTAATCCAATTTTATAATAATAAATTTCCCTGAGACTGTTAATGTCATGTATAATCTTTGAATTTAGAAATAAATTTTTGTATTTAAAATTGTTATATCAGTTTCATTTATTGACCCTCCAGTAATTTTGCTTGGAATTGGATATAGAGTGCTAAGTGAGATGTTTTCCTTCAAGTAATTGAAGTGAACTCGAACTAGGGAAATAAAAATACTTAGACTTTTATAATGTTATTGGAGTGATGCCCTATGATTTTACCTCACACCTGTTTTAATGAACTTATTCTCCTTTCTTTCATGATTGATAAGTTTTATAAGGGATCACTGTTGCCTTTAGAGAAATCAGTCGTTTTATATGTGTGATGAGGGTTCAGGTGTGTGGCTGTTGTGAGGTAATTATAATTGTCGGATAAATGGTAAGTTTGGTAATCAAATATCAAGCACTTAGATACCAGGTTTAATTTGAAGATCAGACACTGGGTACTTCGTATATATATATATATATATATATATATATATATATATATATATATATATATATATATATATATATATATATATATATATATATATATATATATATATATATATATATATATATATATATATGTATATGTGTGTGTGTATACATACGAACACACATTATATATATATATATATATATATATATATATATATATATATATATATATATATATATATATATATATATAAAGTAGCATAGTTTGATAAATAAAGAATAGTATTTGAAATATTTTATCACCCCTGATTTTTAATTCTGGTGTACTGTAATTGTATGCATTTTGATGGAATACTAATGACTGTATTCCATTAGAGACAGACAGACAGAAGACAGAAAGTTATTTCACGTAACTGGTGAATTTACAAAAAAATCGAATTAGGTAACTTTTCCTGAAGAAATGCTACTTTACTTTTCGTCTGCTAGCTGATGGTACGTTTCATAATTGATTTTAGGTCTGATTATTTTAGTTATGGTTTCATTGAGAGTGTGCCTCTATTGTATATTTTGTAGCCTTGTGCGGTTACGATAACGTCTTGGACATCTGACAGTACAACACTAGTTAATCTCATTTCAATCAGTCAATCTTAAGCTCTGAATTTCAAATATTTGCAAGGATTGCAAAAATAATCCTCGAGACGGGGCTCCTAAATGCAACGAAACATTTCATCCGAGTTGACAGGAAACTACGTCATTTATCAGGTCATGAGGCCACGAGGTCAAGGTGTCTGTCGGTGTGTGTGTATGCGATGGGAAACGCTCCAAACGTGCAGTAAATGTGTTTACGACCAAGAGAACCATGTCCACTCTGCCCCCATGACTCAACACCGGGCGCTCCTTCACTGCCCGGGGAGTGTCAGCCTTAGTCAGTGAATTGCCAGAAAGCTTGAGTGGGCATTTTTTTTTTACAGTCTTTAGGTCTTTCTATCTATCTATCTTTTTTTTCTTTAGTCTGCCGTTTCCCCAGGTGGGGACGGATTCATTGTCGAGAAAGACAAGAAGTGCCAAATCTTTCACAACGTTACAAGCAGTTTTTGTGGTTACACATAAGCCTCGTGTAGAATACGTTGGTTCATGCGCTGTTTTTACGTAGTATACTGATTATTGTGTAAGTATGCGCTAAAAACTTGTTTGATGACTCAAATAAGAATGCAGTAATGAGGAAAACACTTATCAGTACACCCTCAAACACACACATATATATATATATATATATATATATATATATATATATATATATATATATATATATATATATATATATATATATATATATATATATGTATATATATGTATGTATGTATGTATATATGTGTGTGTGTATGTGTATAACTGAATCACGAAAATATAGAACGTGATGAATATATAAATAAAGACAAAATCCACGAAGGAAAGAGGAGCAATGGAGTGTTGCAAGGCCTTTCGACTTTGTAAACATTTTTTATATTTCTTCAGTCTGCTAAGTAAAGGACTGTAAGTCGTCAGAACCTTACAGCACTGGGATTTTTTCTTTATATTTGTATTTATATATATATATATATATATATATATATATATATATATATATATATATATATATATATATATATATATATGTGTGTGTGTGTGTGTGTATGTGTGCGAATGTGTTGGTAAGTGTTTTATTCATTACTACATTCTTCTTTTCATCATGAAACATGCTTTAGTATATACTTACATAGGAATCAATAGACTCCATAAAAATACAATATTACTGTCCTAGGTAAACTGTTTAGAAATAGGAACGAATATTGATTACTTATTACCACAGCTTTTTGCTTATTAACGATTACCTTCCTCGAGACAGGCACGCTAAGACTGTTTACTGTTTCAGCTTCACATGGCGTTTCTAATCCTTTAAAACTGGACCTCAAATAGATTCAAAAGAAGTTAGTACCCGAATTTCAGTGCCTTTCAAAAAGTAAAAAGAGAATGCTTGCTGACACAGAAAATTCCAGGCATCTCGGTCTCTTTCATCCAAAGCATGTAAATATTGTTGTTATGGTGTCAAAAATAATCCACGGTGATATATTGATGTATATAATATCTTTCGGTCTCCAGGTCTAATGCTTCTTAGAAAGTGCCTCTTCAGATGAAGATTCTCAAGCTGAAGAGGAACTTTGAAGAAAATGCGAAAGATCTCGAGTACCAAAAGATAATAAATATCAGTATGTCACTATGGATTTCTTCACTCTGGAATTTTATTATTATTATTATTATTATTATTATTATTATTATTATTATTATTATTATTATTATTATTATTATTATGCGGCATTGTGAGGTCTTTTTAATGTATGTCTATTTTTCTTCTATTTTTGTCTTAAGATCTTGATGATTGGAAAATATAGGAACTCCTAATTAACCCTCACCACGTGACTTCCACATAGGGTTTCAAAATCATAGCCCCGCTTTTTTTTTATCGTAATGCCAAAATTTCAAACATCATGTAGCTCTATGAGTTATGGATAATTCGTATACCCTGCAAGCTGCCTTCAAAGGACTGTTCGACTATCTTACTTATCACCCCTCTCTCAGGAAATGAAATTCAATACACTTCAGGAAATATAACACAATAGGAATGTTCTTCAAAGGTGCGACACAAGTCTGTATAGAAGTGTCCAGACTTCAAAGAGGTAGTCTTTAGATAATTCGAAATTGTTTCAGATTCATAGTTATTATGAATTTACGTCATTAAAAAAAGATAAAAAGTGGAAGGAAATGCCTTAAGATCTAGTTTACTTCGTACATAAATCTTTATAAGATTTTGCTCTTCAGAAGCAGGAAAAAGCTTTAAAAAAAACTGTAAAATTTGCTGTTTTTCATTGCTGAATTATTTATGTTACTTTAATAACTGCGAACACTATGACCAGATTTTAGTTATTATTTTTTTTTCTTACTGGAATGAGTATTCATGGAAACGGACCTGTTTTTATACCTAAATGACAAAATTCTAACTCCAAAACTTGTATGGTTTGTGCGTAAATTCTTCTGATTAGAAAGTCACGTTTTTGATGATTGACAAAACATTATTTTTTATTTCACATTCCTTATTAAGAAATAAGTTTGATGCAGTTCGGAAAATATGACAACGTACTTTTAAGCAATGATTATGACATAAACGCAATGCTTCAAGATTTATCATGTCCATTTTATACCTAACAATATTCCATGCTGAATACTGTACAATAGTAACAGGATATAACCACCTTTGCATTTGTTACTATAACCCTTGTGAATTACCTTCAATCTTTGATTAACATCATATTGGAAGAATAGGAACATGCCCAATTTCATTAATTTGATAAGTTTGACAGCCTGGCCAAGAGGAAGTCCCCTTACTGTCATTAGGGCAGCTAAACTAAAAATCAACAACGTCCATCGTTCGTAGTGATGGGCGAATCCAAAAGGTGAGGAAATCGAGTAGATAAGAGGTCATGTTTCTGCCTCTTCATTACATGTACGTGAAAAGAGAGATATTTTAAACTGAAGAACTGTGCCACTCACCTCGCAAAGATGCTAAGAAAAGAGCTTAAGAAACATCAGTGCTTTCAGGTTTCCTAAGAGCGAAATCTTATTCAGGTCACTAAACTTGAGGAAGTCCTCTGGTATTCGCCATTAATACAGTCTCTTATAGAGTGAAGAATCTCCGGGAAGGTCCGCGCAACCCTCCCTCCCTCCCAGACGCTTGGCACATACCGCAGATATATATGTGATAGGAAGCAATATCGTCACCGGACGTTGCAAGAGGTAGACGGCCGTCTGTCTACAAGCAAAGTAGGTCAGACTTGATGGCTGTTTAGTCTGCTGTTTTCATGTAACGGAATCCCTGTCATCACTCTCGACGTCAAGTTGTTTCTTCTCTCTCTCTCTCTCTCTCTCTTTGTTATCTCATATACAACGGTTTCATTTCTTTAATATTGATCTTCGTTCATTGAAATTCGATTATCTAACCTGGTATTTTGTTTATTTAAATTCCTGTTTTTAGTGCGACGTAAAGAATCAAGCAAATAATTACATATTTTTGTGTTGAAACTGAAAAAGTAGTCATTCGTTTTAGTCACCAAGTTCTTTTTCCTTCCTTGTTTTTTGTGTGTTCTTAGAATCACATTACCGTTTGTTAGACGGAATCACATTAGTACTTGGGTTGCGCGCGCGCTCGTGTGTATTTATATACAGGCAAACAACGCCCACACACACATATATATATATATATACATATATATATATATATATATATATATATATATATATATATATATATATATATATATATATATATATATATATATATTTGTAGTAGTTCAATTAAATATTTGGCAGCATTTATGTTTTCATTTTCGTTGTAACGCAGTATCTTTTCCTCTTCTCTCTTTTGTTTCGTAATAGTGACCGAGGCTCTCTCTCTCTCTCTCTCTCTCTCTCTCTCTCTCTCTCTCTCTCTCTCTCTCTGGTGCCGCTGAGTACAGGAGTAATATAATACTTCAAGAAAGATTTTTCTTGTTGCGCAGGTTTGCTAAAGCGTCTAAAATGTCGAGCCTTGGAGAGTTTTTTTTTGGGGAGGTTGGGGGCAGCGCAATTATAGGAACAGTCTTTTTTTCTTATAGTTTTCTATTAATTCTGTGGTGAAGAGAACCAATAGAATGCTTCTCGTTGTTTATATACAATGACTGTTATGTTGATACATAATTACCAGTTCCACGTCACCGTGATCCCGGTTAATATTATGCTGTAACTGAAATTTTATGTAAATAAAAACTGATATTTGTTTTATTGCCTTTTTTTCCTACAACTGTTGCATTCTCATTCCATAAAACACACATTTATGTATATGTTATGCATATATATGCATATATATATATATATATATATATATATATATATATATATTCATATATATGTATATATATATATTCATATATATGTATATATATATATATATATATATATATATATATATATATATATATATATATATATATAGAGAGAGAGAGAGAGAGAGAGAGAGAGAGAGAGAGAGAGAGAGAGAGAGAGAGAGAGCACACCTGTCTTCTTTTTCTTAAGCAATATCACTCTCAGGCCTTGGTCTGAACAGAGAACTGGTGTATAAATAGATACGGCCTACACTATAGCTGGTATATATCTTCAGTAAGTTTTTCAGCAACAGCACTATCATCAGGAATGCCTGATAGATGACTGTATCATAAAGAACGCAAAATTAAATTTTTAAAAATCGTAACGCTTGACAACGAGGACTGAGAACGACATAAATGACATCGTTTAAGTTGGAAACAAAGCTGTCATACAAGAAAACTACGAAATAAAATGTCCATACTGTAAACAGATGTCGTTGCTGTCAATGATGGACACGTGGTTGCCAACAGAAAGAAGCAACAGATGGCCAGCATTGCATAAAATAATAAATTTGTGGACACATTCAACCTAGCCACATCAGTTGTTCTGCCGGAGTTCTATGGAAGCGTCTTTGGTATCATGGAAACCCAACTGCAGTAAAAACTGGAGATTTGGAGAGAACAACATACACTGTATATATATATGTGTGTGTTTGCGTGTCTGTGTGTGTGTGTGTTCTTCCTCTGGAGAGCTATGATAAACTTCAATCGTACATTTGCATCGAATATAATTTTTAATGAACCGTGTAATGTATTTAGATAAAGTAATTAAACATTTCCATATTTGGGGTCTTATCCTAAAAACTTTTCATGATATTTTGCATGCAAATATGTAATATTTACGTGGTTGGTGAAAAATGTAATTACCACGCGGTTTCTGAAAGCAAGAGATCAATAAATAAAGGGAGAGAGAGATTTGGGCGAACTTTATAAATGTTTCAGTGTTGGCGAAAATCTTGATCTCATCTAGCTTCCTAGTTTTCAATTATCTCAGGTGTTAGTGTACTGTATGTTTTGGCTTAGCCCAGGCAGCTTAAATCTCTCTCTCTCTCTCTCTCTCTCTCTCTCTCTCTCTCTCTCTCTCTCTCTCTCTCTCTCTCTCTCTCTCTCTCTCTTCCGTCGCCCACATCCCCAAGTCCAGCTGCGACCTGCAACGGTCGATTGACCAATGGATACAGAATTTTCTACTTCGGTCAACAGAGGCACAATGGGTTTAACGGAAAGTGTCCTAATTGTTTCTTTTCGCACAAGAACGAGAGAGAGAGAGAGAGAGAGAGAGAGAGAGAGAGAGAGAGAGAGAGCAAGAGAGCGAGGAAAAGAAACAGAGAGAAAAAAAAATAGAAATACTTCCTTAATCCAAATGGACAATGAAATTGACTTGTGAGTTGGGGAAATCTAGGTTGTTTGTGTAGTTTTTTTTTCTGAAGCAGCCTTCCGTGCAAGATTCCTTTTTACCTGATGTGGTGTGGCCTATATACGTCTTAGTCTGGTTTTGTATTCTCTCTCTCTCTCTCTCTCTCTCTCTCTCTCTCTCTCTCTCTCTCTCTCTCTCTCTCTCTCTCGTCAGTATGTAATATTGTAAAGCGATGAATAGGAATATATTAGTTGAATTTAATGACGACAAGTTTAAAAAAAAAAATTTTTTTTGTAATATGTTGATAAAGGTCTGGTGAATAATTCACTGCGAACTCTTAATGTCTTAATTTTAAGCGTAGGTCGATATTTTAATGAAATCCACTTTCGTCGCGTATGAATGCATGTATGGTAATTTTCAGAAAAAAAAAAAAAAACAGATTCGATCATACGTACATTCTTGTTGCTGTGGGTGCTTAACACTAAATATATATGAATTTCAATATAAAATGAGAGAGAGAGAGAGAGAGAGAGAGAGAGAGAGAGAGAGAGAGAGAGAGAGAGAGAGAGAAATGGCCCTTATGTCAAGTTTTACCAGCTGAGAACCAACACAGCCAACAAAGATGAACAAAGAAATTATTTACAAAGCGCAGCCGATTTTCCCTTACAAGAGATGCCCCAGTTAAATATAACGTGGTTTCCCTTTGGGGTAAAGCATTGTTATGGTCTTCCCACAGGATGGCCCATAGCCTTGCCATCCGAGATAGGTAAGATGGTCACCTGGGATCTTGATACGATCGTTTGGCAGCGAGAAAGAGATCAGTGGGCCACATGAGATTAACCCTGTATTTTAGTCTCGTGTTCCATTGCACAACTCCTAGGTCTACTCTGGCAGCCTTCCTCCCCATATAAATATATATATATATATATATATATATATATATATATATATATATATATATATATATATATATATATATATATATATATATATATATATATATATATATATATATATATATATATATGTATATATATATATATGTGTGTGTGTGTGTGCATTTGTTCTTCTCCTTATGCAATTATTCCAGTGCTCTCTCTCTCTCTCTCTCTCTCTCTCTCTCTCTCTCTCTCTCTCTCTCTATATATATATATATATATATATATATATATATATATATATATATATATATATATATGTATATATATATATATATATATATATATATATATATATATATATATATATATATATATATATATATATATATATATATATATATATATATATTTGCATGTGTGTGGGTATGCATATTTACTGATTTTCCCTTTCTTACTCCATCATTCCAGTACTTTCTCCTACTCCCTCCCCGCCTTGCTCAAGCGCACAGAAGCGTTGACCGCCAATTTCACGATTCAAGGGTTTGAGTGGCAGACCAGTCTGGTGCCAGACCACTGGGGAATGATGGTGTCAATTGATAGCGTGCCAGATCGGTGGCTATCTCCACTCCATCTGAACCTCCGACTATCTGTCTCGCCCTCCTTCGACCTTCTAAAAATAACTCATTTCATTATATAAGATTGTACACATTCTTTTATAAACTACGTATTATATACAGATATTCACCGACACTCCACTGGCTTCAATCTGTTGAAAGGCATATCGAAATATTTCTTTTTAGGTCATATATCAAAAACATTCTTAGAATTAATCTCACTATTTTACTTTAAACAAACATTCAAATCCTAAAGATGGATTAGAGATAGAAACTGACAAACAGCCCATTATCCACGCACTATTTTTTTTATGTTTTTCAGTTTATTATTTTGTGTAATAAATTGTATTGTGTTTCTCACGAAACTTGATATCTCATATGTATGGAAGGAGGTGAAGGCCTCATCAGAATGTCAGTTGATTATCAGTAAATTACCCCCTTTTGACCACTAATTTGTGATCAAACACATTTGCAACATAATGAGAGGTAACTCAAACACAACTTGAATTCATGGACATTTCTATTTTTGTTATTTTTATTCACGTACTTGGATTAGTTGGGGTTCTTTACAGAAAAAATGGTACATTTAAACTGTTCGTCTCACTAGGAATAAATTTAGGAATGTTAAAAAAGAAAAAATGACAACTTTAAAATATATTACTTCACATGTGGAAAATTAAGGTTACCTAGGTTTTGAAATCCCAGTGAATCTGCTTAAATATTTATGTCACGCAATTGCACCATTGTGCCAGTTTTGAAGCAGCAATTACATAACACCTTGTAAGAAGCATTATGAAAGCACGAACTGCATGTAAATAGCATCATGATCGCTCTAGATACTGTCACTGTTACGTGAGTCATCATGGCCCAGCATCTGTTTAACCGTTCTCCTGATAGCCAGGGTGTTTCATATTGGTATAAATTAATAATATGCTTGCATGTTAACATTTCAGATTATTCACAATTGAAGTATATTTTAATGGAACATCTATACGAATCTAAGTGAAAGCATTTTCTGGTATACAAAGAACATATTAGATGGGTACTGATTTTACTAACTTTCGGTGCGTATTCATATCCCGCATTCGGGAAAAGTTCATGAAAATTTAGAAAATTGGGATTCCATTTGGCTTAACAGTAAACAGAGTCCTCCCAAAATGCGCTGTTTCAGTGTCTTCCTCTGATGGACAATCTTGATTCCATCATGCTTCTTATTGTACAAAATACGAACAGATTAATTTCAGATATGTATCAACTGCTTGCACCATAGCCAGTTTGGATAGATCAGCAAGACTGATGTGAGTTTTCCTGCCACTCTTAATAAAAGTTATATGTCGGGTAGATTAAACTTGAACCTATCATCACGACAGTAGAACGACTGTTAATGTAAGGAAGATTTAAACTGCATATTTTGCACAGAGCAATAAGCATGAAGGTTCTTCATTGGTTAATCGTTGTGGTTCACCGAGCAGAGTCAACATATTACAGTGATTATCAGTGGTCACACGCAATGATTTGCCCCTAAGTTTCTTTGGTTTTGATTCACCATTCCAGCTTTCTGATAAAGATCTAAGCTGAGAGTTCCTCAATGTATGATTCCGTCCTTGCATTAAAAAAAAGTCATGATGCTGGCATAATTAGCATGCAGGTAAGGAATGTCTTCAACAAGACAATTTACCTTCTAGACGGTGTCTGAGAATAGATTTGTTTTCCCTTTCATTTTATCAGTAACATTATCCAGCACCTGTTCAAGTATAATGTGATGACAATGGACATCTCTCATGTCCTGTTTTTATATATTGCAATAACGACTGTTGTACCAAATACTGCCTGGTCTGCTTGGAAGTCTGTGTTAGAGCCTCTTAAAAGTTTCTGTATAATGGTTGCGATTTTGCTGATCCTCAAGCTCGATATCTTATCGTGGAAATTATAAGCTTTGCAAAATGTTAATTCTGAAATGCTTTGTAAGTGTCTAAGCTCATTTTCTAACCCGATAATAGTCCTGAATATACATCTTCAGGTGCAAGCATTTCATCACGAAATTTTAACAGATCTGATATAGGTTTAGCCAGTCGTTTGCGAAAGACCAAGAACGAATGAAGCATTTGGCTCCTGTTTCTTTACGCATGTTTCTTGGGGGAACTCATTTTTAAAAATTAATTAAAGTGATTCCTGTTTCAATCTTTCGACATTTTGGCGGAACTCCGCTCGCTATGCGTTACGGGCATTCTTAAGACATCCCGGACAAATGAAATTTGCAGTACGGAAATACGTTTAGGTTGTTTCAAATAGAAGCAAAAAAGTAAAATTTTATTTTATAGACTGCAAACAGAACGTGAAGACTCGATGATTATGCCAGTGCTTTGAGTTAGAAAATAATTTGTAAAGATGCTAGCATGACTCGCTTCACATTTAAAATGATAAATGTGCTGTTAAATGCACACTGATGGCCTTTTTCCTTATTAATTATAAATGGAAATGTGTATGCTCATGGAACAACCAGATAATACAAACGACATCCCAGAAATGTAATATTAGTCAATTTGTGAACAAAATATGTAGCCCAAGGCAAATATGAAGCTTCTGTTTTCGTCATATTTAGGTTCTTTGAATTATAATTACGCGATTAAAACACGGCCTCATGCAAAGTTGGGCAACCGCGGAAATGTACCAAAAATTTATAGTTTCCCCACAGGTTTTCCATTGATACGTTGTTATTAGAGAAGAAAAATAGAAACCTTGGTAAATGGAATTTAAACCTTTTCAAGAAATGGATATAGGTACCTCACTATAAAGTCATCTTTACCAAACCAACGCACGAGAGTGCACAAAAAATAACATTTCAGATAAATAATTATGTGAATTGTTACATGAGGAAGGCTTTTTTCTACATACATTATTAAAATATTGACGAAAAATATGATTTACAAATATAGCTCAAAATGTCAAAAAGCTGCAATTCTGGAATGTCCGTCGTATTATTCCGAACAGCAGAGGCCTTGGAATTCCTGAAAATAATTTTGGCAATTAGTCCCATTTTTTGTACCGAAATTTCGTTTAGATCATGGGCTATAGGACGAGCAAAAATGATGCGAATATTTTCTGTGATTGTTATCAAAATGATGCTCATTGCTATTAAATTTGCATTGAAGATAAAAGGCGATAATGGAAATAATTTCGGTGAAAATTATTTGGTAAAAGAGAAAAATGTAATTATGGTCCGTTGGTATAGTGGCTAGTGTCGTGGCATGCCACTCAGATGCCGCGGGTTCGCGACTCCCCCAGGGCGATGAAAAATCAGTTACTGCTGCAGTGTGGGGTCTGCGGTGGGAGGTTGAAACCAACATTCTTTGGAAGCTTGAATTTCAAGTCAGTGGCCCCTGTGTGCTTGTTCCATGTGAGTAGGTTTCATCTTCTGAAATAATAATAATAATAATAATAATATTAATAAATAATAATATTGACCATTTAGTAAGGTCTGATACAACATCAGTCTATTGATAATAAAATTTGTAGAAAAGATATATTATTCAGATACAAGCATTTAACATTTTTTATATTGATATATATATATATATATATATATATATATATATATATATATATATATATATATATATATATATATATATATATATGTGTGTGTGTGTGTGTGTGTGTGTGTGTGTGTATGTTCGTGTGTGTCTGTGACACACACACATAAGTCAATAGAATGCTCTTCAACAGATCATCAAAATTATCTGAAAAATTGTGCCATTCATTTCTATATTAAACGTTATATTGATTCCTGGATACTAACGACCATCAGTTCCAGTGGTTCCAGCACTTTCTAAGTCTTCTCCCCTTTTCTCTGTTATCCACTTTTGCAAACAACGTATTGTCCTCCATTCTCGCCATATGACTAAACCATCATAAAACGCTGATTCGTCTTTTCATCTACCTCCTTTCCATATCTGTACCGTATCTCCACATTTCTCTCCCTTTCAATCCTTCTCAATCCATACCAACTAAGCAAGTAATTAATATCAGCATCTTCAGCCTTTTTTCTTTCAAGCATATTCATCAGCAACACTTCACTTCCATGAGAAGTTTGGTTCATCAGCTCTTCCTTCATTCCAGCTTTGGCCCCAGTAGGTTCTTCTCTTTTCTCTTAGATGTTTTGCATACAGTCTGCAACTTCACTGATTCACCTCTTCTCCCATGATGCTATTACCTTTTACCTTACTCTCTAATAACCCTGCGTATCAACCGTTCCCGTTCTTCCACCAGCCATATAAACATACTTCGCTCCATTTCTTGGTGTTCATGTATCCTTACAAACTTACTTTTGTTCGCAGTCACTCAATTTTCTTCTCGTGCAAACGCCTCATGTTTCTGCTCTTCTTATTACTGTTCACGACCAACAATGCATCGTTGCAAGCATCAGCTGTTTCACACTCCCTTGATGACCCATTTTATTATACCAAAACCTTGTACCTATATTTAGTATGCCACGCCTTTGCTCCAGATTCACTTGTGCAATACATCAGTCATTATCCCACCTACTGTACATTTTGTGAAAGCCTCCATAGAAACTTTCAGTCACTGTCAGCTAATTCCTTACAACATGATGCATCCTCAGCAACTTCCACGTTGCATCTTTGTCCATTGCACCATAAGCTTTTTCTAGGTGCAGGTAATAATTTATCACTTAATGGTTTTCCCATTGCTCTCCAACATTTTAGTTTACGTGTATAATTCCGTATAGTGCTCATTTTTAATTATGAATTTCTTACGAAGTGGCAGACGAGAGCCAAATCTGTCTTTGAAGATGAACATTTTTTGAACTTTTAACTTGATTGGGTGAGATGATTGTTCCGAAATATTTGTAATAAAATCAAAATTCGTAAAATATGTTCAGATGTTATCATTTTTCGCATTTGACTTATGTAAACATTAATTTCAAGCCGTGTCTAGAAAAATGAAAATGGATAGTTTTAATATTTTTTTTATCGAAATAATGGTTAGAATGGTTTAGTTATAGCAAGATTTAAATAATTAATTGTTAGCGTAAATATTTTATAACCTCCACGTTATACATCTCCGACAAACAGAAAAATGAAGCAAACTAAAACTTTAAAAGTTCGTGTACCTCATGTCTTCACGCTTCGTGTTCAGGAGGTTGAAAGAATTTTTTTAAGGTAATCATAAAACAACACATAGTTTTTCATCTTACAGCACGCACATGCCTATACAGGCATTTTATCAGCCATAATTTAATTCCAGACTCATATTTTGTGTAAATTCCCCCAAATCTGCTTCCTAAATTCATTTTCCATTTAGAATAAAACCTGTAGTTTTGAAATGTTCGATTCGAGAATACACAGAAAAAATTATTTTCTAAAAGATTGGACTGTCCTTGTTCAAAATTACACTGAAGGTAAAAAGATCCGTTCACTAACTTGAAAATTAAAAAGGGCATTGTAAACTCTCAAACTTATACAAACATGGTAATTTGCTTGTAATGGGTCACAGCTGTTGTGTTAAAGGGCATGGGGTAGCAGTCTTACATTAAAAGAATGTCGACCCAGTTTTTATTCTTTCCATTACTTTTTCTATTTCTTAATTTTTCCCTAAGTTTCGCTAATAAATGACAGAGTTGCTCATCCTCTAAGCCTTTAAAAATCATTTATCAAATTAAGGTCAACGAGCGAGTGAAGTTTAGGGTAGACCCATAATAGTGCCGAATAATGCTAGTTACAGGTCCTATTCGATTTATAAATATAATAGAAACAGTATTTGAATTGCACTGCTTCTGGAATGAATCCTTTGGATATAGCGAAATCAGGGGAATACGGAATAGTCATTTACACCGATAATAATATAAAGAAAACTCTTTGAATGCAATTTCCATCTGAAAGGGAGAAAAGGAGGTGCATTCGTGAAAGAGGCTTTTCCAGAGTAAAGCTGGAAAAGGGTCTTTAGAAACCATACGAGACTCTTATTTATTCCCATTTCCTTTATCTAGTTGATGACAGTGGTAATAACAAAAGCTGAATATAATATAAACCGAGAAAGGAGGGGAATGGAACGATAAGGACGGAGGTAAAATGAAAACACAAGAGTCATTTCAGGGCAAAGAAAATATTTCGAGGGCAAAGGAAATATTTGTGTAAATGGAAATTTTAAGTACAAGTAGCAGAAAAAATGGAGGTCAAGAATGCAATTTTGAAATATTGATATAAAGAGTTTCAAAGAAAACCGAAGACCTCAGTTATGTAGAAAATAATGTTGCACTGCAAGGTAAATAAAGATTAGTGAGGGAAATTGGATATGAAAGGGGAGGAGATGGTGTTGGTAGGAGGAAAAAAGGGTTTCGGGAAAAAAAGAAATTAAGAAAATAAAGTTTCGGCTGGAAATGGATGAAAAAAGTAAGTAAAATGTTTTTGAAACAATGGGCAACTCCAAAAATTGCACGGGAATTCTGTTTAATCTTAAATTCTGATCTGCAGTGTTAAAAATAGGAGGTAGGCTTCATAAAAAGAAACAAAACTCTCTGTAACATTCGTAGTTTTCAGCTGAAGCCTTAGCTACCTTAACCTGACTAACTACCTACTTACAGTAACCCCATTTGTAGCCCATTTAACCAAACTTATCCTAACCTGACCTCACTGTTTGTCACTTGTAGGAGGATTGTCTTGTCTTGAGCTGTGTGGGGTCTTGTCTTGGTGGGGGGGGGGGAGGTAAATTTTCGACGACATATAACAGGGTTTGGCGTATTTACTGCTCTTTATTGTATAGCGTATAAAGATATACATGGTGATAAGTATTGCTCAGTATATTTCCTTTTCCTTCCGTAGGTGCTCAATGGCATGAATGTGAGCATGCAACAGGAGTCAAAGAATTAACAAAGTAATTCAGTGCTGTGATGGGAACCCTTACTGACCAACTATCCATATCCTTTCAACTTGTCAGTATGTGTCTTGATCTACACGTTCAAAGATTTCTCTGTCATTGGAACCAATTATTAGTATATTTTATCCTTCTTAGCGTTATTTCATGCTTTGACGATAATACCCTAAACAACAATTGCCAATAGTTTTTGAATAATTTTCCAGTACTTAATGAGTTCTGTTAAACATGGTTTGTAAAGCCTACCCAAGGTACTGGATTAATTCTGATTGCAAAGGGCCTTGAAGTCTACAGACACAACTGCTAGGAACAACCATCATGATTTTATTTATTTTAAGGAGTCCGCAACGTCAGGTAGTAGCACAAGTAGGTTTAAGTAAGGCGATATTATTTAGTCTTAAGTTGGGACCAAAGAAGCACTGCATCAACCATTGTAGGACAGTGAGTCCTACCTAGATAAAGATTATTTTGCAAGGTGAAGATGTGATAGTGGTAGATGAAGTATTTTGGCATTCTTCAGAATAATCAGTATGTATTCCTCTATTTATTTATTTATTTATTTATTTGTAATTTGAGTATTTTATTCTTCAGTGTAGTATCTAATTTCCAAGAGCTCTGTAGGTTATAAGGGATATTATAAAATTTCTCTGCCTAACACATAAAGCGTCACAATGAAAAGGCATTTATAAAAGTATTCTTCAACATAATTCCCCTAATTTCAATGTACTTGTTGTAGCAATCTTCAAACATTGCTAGCCAGTCACAGAACAAGGCTGCATCCTGGACCCCAAAATACTTCTCTACAATATGGGCGAGAGATTGCTAACATGTAAATTACACATTTTGTATCAGAAAATGCAACAGATTAACAGAGTAGTTATGTACGAAATAAGTTGTTTAAACTTTTTTTATAAGGTATAAGCTCATTACCATGCTCGAGCAGTACAGTAATACGTGATAATATCCATTTCGCCGTCATTCAAAATTTTAATTTTTTTCTTTTCAAAAGAATATGGGGTCGCTGAACTGCGGGTGAACGTCCAGTTATAAGTTAATTAAATAGCCCTTTTGTTTTTCGTAATTGCACTGCATTCAGGTGTGTATGTTGGAAACTCTGGCCAGGACTCACATTTATGTCATTTTTAAAATTCTAGTTTAACTTATTTAAAAAAAAAAGAGGGGGCGGTTACGGAGTCGTTGGCTGCTATAGATTTCGATTTAACGCTGATTTTTTTTTTAGACTATGTAGGAAATTTTACATATATGCTGACGAGAAATGTCGTATTTAGTATTCAGCGCTGTCGACGCAGTTATGGTGGTAATCATTTCGATTTACTTTTACTGTTATACCCTGTACATCTGTCTAAGGGATTTTTGCTCCAATGCTTATTAGGAATCGGTATGCTATTCGCTTTATTTTGTTAGGTTTTCCTCGTTATCTAATATTTTGTTGATAGGTACTGAATGTTGCATTATCTGGATTGTTTTCCTGTTCGTAACATCTAAACTGTTAATATTATTATTCAGCAAGAGTGCTTATATGCATGAAGCAAGCCACACAAATGGTTAATATGCTAAGAAAGTTTCCAGAGAATCGAAATCACATGTGTTGAAAAAGAAACAAAACCATAACAACAAACGGTAACAGTACCCACAGAAACATATAGCGCAACCAAACCAACAAAAGATGAATGTATAAACGCAGAAGCAGGTGTGGAGATGCACAACAAAATCAAGGCCACGGAGTGCGGCACTTTAAAGTAGCAATACACCTTCGTAACAGTACCGCCAAGAAGGCAATAAAAGATCTCTAGTACCACTGCGACATCAAAGCCCCGCAACAGAAGTTGTAAACACTACAAAACGAGTAGCATGTACTGATTCCAAAGGTGAGAAAGGAACGTTTATTGTTGAAATATACCTGTGAACGAACTATCAAACGGTGAAATCTTTTGATGGCATTATCAGTTATTGTTGTACTTGTTTCCAAAAAGGAAATATCACCTTGAGCATCTCAGCCACCCCAGGCACTGTCCTTCTTTGTCCGTACCTTATTTTAACATCCCTCCCTTTTGTATTGTCCTAGTAAGTGCCATACCACCCTGGTTACTCGCTGGGAACCAGTCAGTTTCCTTCTTGTGCACATCATTGGTACTCATTCAGATGCAAGACTTTATTAATCTTATATTTCTTTAGCAACTTGCATCATGTGTGAATGTGCCGCAAAGTCTTCAGGAGAAAAGTCAGTTCACCAGAACGCATATCGCTTATAGAGTAAACATAATTGGACTTAACCACCCATAGACTGGAGAGAAAGAACATTAGCGAAAATTTTGACTGAGGGAATCATCTTTGTATTTGGAATTCCGAGAATTCGCACCAGTCATGGTTGGGGTTTTTGAGAGTAGGCTAGTTAATGAAATTTACATGTAGAAAGCAAATGCAAAGCAGGGAAAGGAACAAGCGAAAGGACACATGGTGGACATGTTTTAGCGGAATTTACGTGAACAATAATTACGTAATGAATTTTATCCCTATTTTGTGTCTGGTGGGGTTTGGGGGGGGGGGCGTTGTGAAGGCCATATTTTGTCGATAATCCGACGCAATCGAGAATAAATTCTTGAAAAAAATATCCTCGGGCAGATAATGGAAGGACTAAAGGAAGACTGACTTCCTAGCAAAATCCAAATTAGATCAGTCGAACCCATCCAAGTTGGGAGTAAGCCAGACGGTATTTATGCGAAAGAATAAGGTAGCCGCGAGTGAAAAGTTAGGAGAAAAGTGCCTTAAAGGGAGATGTGTCATAGCAAGATCCATATATTGATCTTGGGTCATAGAACAGGTTATGAATACAGAATGTGGTCCATAGAAACTAAGGCAGAACGGATATGAACCTATAGGTTTTCATCGTAAAAGTAAATGGCAAATAAAAAAGGGGGAAAAAAAGACTCACTGGAACCAGATATTAAGGATATCTTGACAAAAAAAGAAAAATAACACAAACACACACAGTTAAAGGAGAATACAGTTGTACCTTTCTTTGAATTTCGTTGTTAGGGTTAATGGCAATACCGGCAATAATAAGAAAGAAAAGATTGAATCTCGCGCAGAAAACAGACGTCCATAAACACGTGCATGAGAAGTGTTCACTGAAATCAAGAGTGTGAACGATGGCAGCAAACAAGTGGTCGATTACAAATATATCTTAATGGTTAGGAGATCAGAAAGGACGAGAAAGGAAACAAGAAAGGCCTGTGAGGATAACTAATCATTTCCCGCTGAGTAAATATATGAGGTCGTAAAATGAAATTTGTCTGGTAAGAAGAACAGGCATAGGATTGTTGAAGCTAGTCAAGTAGGAAATAAGTTTTTATTCCCTTCTTTTACCGTTTGTAAGGCTTAGAAAATAAGGTTATAGTCAGGTAGAGGAGAGAGTATCGGAAGACACTAAGTAAAATGTTCTTGCAGATGACCCTGAAGTGTTCGACAAAGGTCTTAAGGGTTAATCGCAAAGTTAACAAAGACTGTATTAGCTGAGGATATCTTTTTAGTTTTGGTGCACAGTTGCAAATATTTAGTCGAATTGATGTTGTATGTTTCGGGAGGGATTGGAAAATTAATAACTGATTTAACGCCAAAACATGGCGTCCTCATGAGTCTTATTTGGGTACTGGTAAACACGAGCCCACTCGCACCTCGGTAATGTAAACACGAACCTGTCGATCCATAATCTCTCGTTGGGTACGTTGTGATTGTGGCAGCTGTTAGTTTGTCTTTCTGATGGGCTCCTTTATCCTATAATTCACTAATTCTAAAGACTTCATTTAATACACTTTCTAAAAATCTGAGGATTTTTTCTTCTATCACTTCCTTTGCTGGACGGTTGTAAATATGAATACGGTAGCAAAGAATCGCTTGTTCGTGTTTCTTCCCATTTCTGATGTAATACACACCAACATACACACATGTATATATGTATATATATATATATATATATATATATATATATATATATATATATATATATATATATATATATATATATATATATATGTATATATATATATATAATATAATGTGTCTTTAATTTTCTGTTATTATGCGGAAGTAAAATAATTTATGCTTTTTTGGCAAACCAAGTCAGTCCCTCAGGATCGAGGTGTCATCACTTTTAGTTGTTAGTGTTGATTGCCCCATTCAATTTATTTTCTGGATATTCTGAAAAGAACATCCGGATAGACAGCACCGTATCCGAGTGATACTGCACGGATAGCGGGCAAAGTTAGCGGGTATGTCAAGATGTCTGAACTATTTCCATTCTGCTCTTTTCCGCATTCTTTGTAGTTGTTATTAAATGCCAAAGGATGCCTGCAACTGAGTCAGGATAAGGGTTAAAAACCGATAGATGTATGAAGAGAATTTCAACAGACAAAAAAAGGAAGAATTACTGAGATTGTGTAATTGTATATAGTAAGCATACCTCTCGATCATAGAAACAGATTTATACCGAGCAACGTAAAAACAAAAAGGAGAATAGAAGCGCATCTCTTTAATGCCCAATAGTAACTTAATCCCTGATTCTTTTTAGATCCTCTGAGTGTCGCCTCCTAAGACCCCTAAAGACGCTGCTATTGACGGAGTGGCCTAAGATGCCCAAGAGGTGTCTCACCAAAATGAGCATCCCTCAGGTAAACCGATTCTGGTCGTATGTCGTCAATGGGGATATCAGGGACCGGCAAAGATGTCGAAGTTATCACATTAAGAAAGATAGAGATATCAACAATAGCTTAAGGAAAATGCAGAGAAAGAAAAGGCTGGATCAGGGAGCGTTGTAAGAAAAAAAAACACTAAAATAGTTCTCGAAATCGGCTGTTATAAAAAATAAGCTTTGTTTGAATTGTGATGCTTAAAAACGAAAGTGTTAGATGACGTCTTTCGGTGTTTTAACAAGCATTATATTCATAAGTCTGCACACCCCCGCCTGCGCACAAATAACAGATCCCTCGGTAAACTATATATATTATAAATTGTCATTGCAAAGTATAGAAGTATAGTGATAATGGGTTGATTAATCGTTATACATGGAACTCTCATTACAATGAGAGAGAAATGTTAATCCTCTGAAAACGATATTCTTTGAAGAGTTATTTTGTGTTGGTAATGAATCTAGTAAATCTTAAGTGAAAGATGTATTTGTTCGCTTGTTGATGATCATTGGCGAAGCAAATGAATCTTCCTACACCGATGTCAGGAATAATACATATTCTATATAGCCCATTCAGATAATTGCTGACACATTAGTTTTCTGTGTATCTTATTTGCATGAAGATAAGCGTACATGCACACTCTTAAGGGCATAAAAGGAATGTATATTTATATATATATATATATATATATATATATATATATATATATGTATAAGTATGTGTATGTATATATATATACATAAACATATTTGTCACATCTTTTATATTCAAAACATATAAAAGGACAGAATATATATATATATATATATATATATATATATATATATATATATATATATATATATATATATATATATATATATATATATATATATATATTGTGTATATATAATGTATATATGAATATATATATATATATATATATATATAATATATATATATTTGTTGCTTACTTCGTGTGATTTTTATATTCACAAATATTAAGCTGCAAACATCGTATAACATGCAATACACTGTACCTCGGGAATAACCTGCACCCAAGGGGAATTATAATTAATAAATGCTTTGTTCCCAGTGGGATTCGAACCGCTGCTCGATGCTTGGCTTAGAAGCAAGGATGTGCAGTGGCTTTTGACCACTAAGCCATCAAAATAGATACAAGCTGATATTGACTCAGCTGTGCTTATGCCTGTCGAATTCAGGCTTTGTACTTAGAATCGATGTCAACCCACCTCCCCCGTGATAGTTGACTGGTAAGTTTGTAAGATGAGGTCATTTATGAATTTTTATCCTATACAGCGTGAAATTTTTAACATTCCAAAATGTTAAGCCACAAATATTCATAACGTGATGATGCTAGGAAAGTTATCAAAAAACGTAAATACAGTGGAAACACTTTAAAGAAATACAGTTGCATAGAGCAGTCATTGCAGACGCATTCATGAGAGGTCGAAGTGAGTATGGAATCGCTTTCAACAACAGCTGGACAACCCGGAGGGGCTCAAACATGAGATTCCAGAAACGCATCCCGAAGTGTGTTTAAACAAAAACTTCATGCATCTCTGTACGATGAACGTTTGTGAGAGAGGATCACAGGATTGAGCGTCCACACTTTTGGCAGTGAAGAGCTTCAGTAATATCACTAAACGTGCTCCCCTTGGAAAACAAAAAATTGCGTGGGTGAAAGTCTCTCGCGCTTGATTCTTCAACAAGTACAAATCTATTGAGTTCCTTTTGCCTAGATGAACATGAAAGATGAATTAAGTTTCTGGTACATAGTTTCCACCATTGTTAGTACACAAGCTTATTATAATTTGCGTGTAACAATTATTAGAATAGGCATGGAATATGTTTTGATGCAGCCTGTGGGTAAAAAAAAAAGTATTCAAATGGCGAGCAGATTATCTTAATCTGTGAATTTTTTTGGAGTAAATTCTGTATTTTCAGATTGTTGTTTCAGCCTATAATTTTTTTTTTTTTTTTTTTTGCTGTACTGATCTGTATACAGTATTAGAATGAGGTTCCATTGTAAAACTAGTTTAGCCCCTGATGAAAGCCATTAAATTAATGGCCGAAACAGCTGTCGGCATAAAAGATGGGGAAACAGTGATTTTCACCTTGTCCTTCAGAGTTTTGCTTTGAAGATGGGAAGCCTTGAATGAGACGTGTGCGTTGACATTCAGTGAATATATATATATATATATATATATATATATATATATATATATATATATATATATATATATATATATATATGTATATATATATATATATATATATATATATATATATATATATATATATATATATATATATATATATATATGTATATATATATATATACATATATATATATATATATATATACATATATATATATATATGTATATATTATATATATATATATATAGATATGTACATATATATATACTATATATATACTGTATATATATATACAAATGTATGTATATGCTCTTAAATAATTTCTCTTAAATAATTTTATTTGCAAGCAGTTTATTATTGGCTTCAGTAAGTTTCTTATGGGACTCTTCATATCGTCGGAGCTTTTTCCGATTCGCATGCGTCAGTTTCTGATTCAGCTGCTAAACAAAACATCGCTAAAAGAAGGTAGAGTCCATTCTTGGGTTTTCAAAACCGGAACTATCCCATCTTTTCTGCTTGCAGAGTTTGTTCATGTTTTGGTGGATAATTTTGATTGCAGAAGACAGTTTTTGAACATCTTATATTAATGGAGGTTATTTAGCAATGTGCTATAATTTTCTCATTATCCATTCGGAATCTATGTCAAAAAATAGATTCATTGTTGATAGGCATACTAATTTTGTCAACTTTAGTTTGCCTTTAAAGATACTCAGTCCATCTCATTTCTATAATAAGTCAGTACAATAAGCATATAAAATTGAACCCATATTTCTTCAGACAGAAATGTCTTGGTGACGCAGTCTCTTTGGCACTTCCTTTTTCTTTCTTTATTTACTGGTTACCGCGACTGTACCCTGTTGTTGTCTTGCGTATCAGTCCCAGGTGTTAGGACACTTTATGGAGAGGGTACAATTCCTTGAAAGTCTGACTAACACGTTTCACGTGACCCATGCTCTTGAATCTGGATGTTCCGTATTAGATATTTGTTTGTCATCACAGGAGAAATGACTTGCACCAAGCATAGACGCACAGTTGGTGTGGTTAGTGACTCAGTACTCGGTACAAAATGGTTCATATGTACAGCAGTATGTCTTACAGTATATGACCTGGTTACGCAAATCGACCTGTGCACGTGTATGTCACTGGTACGAACAAAAAATAAAAACGTAGTTTCTGGTTTTAGTCTTCCTGAAATCTCTACAATGGCTGAAATCCTAAATTGCAATAGAACTGGGTCAGATTCCGTTGGGCTTGTCACTCAGTATTCGTTAAAAGGTATAAACAAGTTCCTGGGTTGCAACGGATCACCATTAACGAGACACTGACTTGTCAGAAAATATTTTCAAAATCCCGTCAACAATTAGGAATGAGAGAGAGAGAGAGAGAGAGAGAGATTTTCAAGAACAAGTTTTGCTAAAAAGTAATTGGAGTGGTTTTAGTATGAATAATATTTTGAAAACTAGTTCCTTCCAACTGTCAAATAAAGGGCAGATGAGTCGAGGGAGAGGTCACGAGAAATCAGACCACTTCTCGGTAGAAGAGTTGCACATGATTCCAAAACTGGGTATGAAAGGGGGTTTGTTTACATACAGTATAAACATAATAAAACAAACTCTCTCTCTCTCTCTCTCTCTCTCTCTCTCTCTCTCTCTCTCTCTCTCTCTCTCTCTCTCTCTCTCTCGTTTTATTTTACTGCCGTCTTATCCTATCCCAGGCCACCAAGCTAGTTCTCTCGGATGGGATGAGTAGAAGTATGTTCTTGTCAGCTGGTAACTCCCTTAACTACTGCAGGTTTTAAAATTCTTGCACTAGGAGTAATCCCTCCATAAAAAAAAGAGGACGAAACGAACGATATAGAATGTGGAAATTCAAGGCAATGACGAAGAAAATAATGTCAGGAATCTAAGACATTCGTTATAACCTAAGCTGTTTGAAACTTTCTATCCGCAAGCAGTACGTTAATGCAAGTCTGGGAAAGCCCCGCCAGCTGGTAAACTTGCGGTACTCCTTGACTACCCACATCGGTAAAACGATTGTCTTCAGTTGACCTGAATTTATTTTTAAGACTTCAGTTTTAGATTCTCGGTATGAGAAACATTCGTCTCTTAATTGTTTCTGTTTATTTTTATTTATATAGCTTCGCTAAAATTTCTTCCAATAGATATTTATTTTATTTACAGTAAATGAGCTGTAAGCTGTGTTTTAGCGATTTTAACGTCGTAAGTAGTTTTCTTTCTAACAGGCGAAAGTTTCTGTATTAGGTTTTACTCAGAATTTCACATCTGATAAAAGAAATTCTAACCGCAAACATTTAGTTAAATAACCTTTTCGTTGTTGAATCGAATTGAATGATTTAACATCTAAGGAAATAAATGAACTGCCAATTAACAAGTTTCTCCTGTGCATTGTATTCACCATTCGTTTTACCCCTAGAGGGATTAGCGCTGATAGTGTTGACCTTCATGATCTCAACAAATTATTATGTGATGAAGTCGCAGTCATCACGACCTGCCATTTGGAAGTTCCTTGGGCGTATGCGCCGACGACGACCAGTACTATATGTATATATACATATACATTTATTTATGAATACACACACACACACACACACACACACACACATATATATATATATATATATATATATATATATATATATATATATATATATATATATATATATATTATATATATTTTTTTGTCAAATACACCGTGAAATTTATATATTTACAAATAGTAAGCAACAAGTATCGTTTAAAATCCAGTTCACTATACCTCGGAATAACTTACACCCGAGGAGAATTATAATTGATAAGTGCTTCGTAACCAGTGGGTCTCGAACCGCTGCTTGGTTCAGAAACAACGAAGCACTTATCACTTATGATTCCCTTTTGTTCAGTTATTCCCGAGGTATAGTGAATTGGATATTAAATAATGTTTGTGGTGTAGTGATTGTAATTTTATACACATATATATGCACGATCCATCGCCTAGATCCTACCACGTTTAAAGCTGTCACTGAGGTGGAAAAAGGATTAAAATAAGAACAGACCAAGAGCCTTCATGTTCTTGCACCTGAGGTGTGAGGACACGATATTGCTTGGTCAGTTATTGTTTTAAACCTTCCTCTAGATAAGCTCCCTCAACCTCATATTCACTTCACAGACCTACAGAGATTAATGTTCATCGTTGTGTTACTCCTCTCGCATCGCAAACGATCGTTTTGACACTCACTGTTTAGTTCCCCTTTTCTTATTAAGACTTCTGAATATCTACTATTTGCATCGACTTATCCTCTTTGATTCTCTGTATACCATGAGACCTCTTAAATCATCCGTATCTAGCTGTTCTCCTTTGTGCCATATAATTCTCATCTTTTAACCTTCTTTTTACACATGTACTAGAGCATCGCATAATCAACTTCATTTTTAATTTTAATTTTTAAAATAGAACAATCCCTTGCTTTTTTAATGAGGTGTAAGCCTTCCTAGACACCCTTTCTCAAATCCACAGCTTCTGTGGAGCGCCCCCTGACTCTATGGCTTAACCTAAGCTGGGATTTATTTTTCTCATTCTACCATTCTCTGTGAGAATACTTTCCAGGAATATATTATTTCACCAATGGTTTTTTACCACAGCCCATATTAACATTCCATTTACGTCTGTAAACTTGCTCTAATATCATAATCTTTATTAACTTCCGTAATCCCTGGTATTCTGTTTGATACCAGCGGTTATTTAACGTCAACTACGACAAAAACTATTTTTGGAGATAACTTTTAATTGGATGTCGTGATCGCTAATTGCCATAATTGTTTATGGCATCAGTTGAAATAACTACATTGAGTACCCAATAACATTAATTTTGGTCTCTGATGCTTTTATTTTATTATTTGGCACTACTGCTTCTCCAATTACTATTATTCCTGCTAATATAGCTGCTACTATTGTTGTTGTTGTTAATAATAATAATAATAATAATAATAATAATAATAATAATAATAATAATAATAATAATAATAATAATAAATTTGTATTTCACCCCGTAATCGAACCCAGGGCATCTTTGGTGAAGCATGAGGTTGCTACCAACCATGACGAGCAGGTGATGAAAAGATGTGGAAACAGTACTCACCCAGTATCTCCTCTCTCATGACAGGTCCTGAGTTTGTCCCGACGGGAGATAGAAAGAAATTTATTTTATATTTTGCACGTAACCATGTTTTGACTACCAGTAATATTGAAAAACATATACGTAAGATGCTGGATAAAATATCCCAAGCTGGTGGACTAGACGATTGGAAACCTGGATCTTTTAGGGGCCTTGCAAGGAAAAGGCCCTCTTTAACACCTGGAAGGGTCATCTATATACGCAATGTGATGAATTTGCAATGGGCTCCTTCTGAATTAGTCTCCTTCATGGGTGTTTTAGAAGACAAAATTTTCAGTAAGATCCCTAACCTCCCCATCTAACTAAAGTAAATTGATAATTCTTCGTCAGGATAGAATCTATAGAGGACTTCAGGACGTACCCTTGAAGCTACTTTTATCATCCGATTTATTTTTGAGAGAATTTTTGAGGAACCCAGGACGCCAAGGAACATCGTGAACGCCTGTGATGTGAGGACAGAAGAGCCCTTTGGAAGATAATTAAGGAAAATATCCCTGTGACATGTACGGACAATAGAATTGCCCTGATCTTTAACTGATGACTTCATCAAGAATGGCCCCACAAACATATGCTAAGATAGATTCCCTTGCTATTTAGGGATACCTAAATAGAAGAAGAAAATCAAAGGGGCATGTCAAATCTCATGGGAGTCTGGCTAATAGTAACGACAAAATTCTGTCATTCACTAAATCAGCTATCCCATGGGTATACCAAGAAATGGGAAACAGCGTTTTGTTGTTTAAGAATCGGTACACATTTTTGCCATTCTGTGACGGCTATGCAGTCTGCTGTAATGTAAGGCATTTGCTGGTCTTGTGTCTTTACTCTGGGGACTCGAAAAGTCATTCACCAGATCTTATAAAAACATTTATACAAATATGGATGAGGGAATGTTTCATAAAAATATTATGATATTTTTCTGTCTTTTATATAAAGCCGCACATTATGCCATTTTTAGTGTCGAGGGCCATGGTTAATCTGACACCATTTTACATGTATGAATCATTCAGTCAGTATCCTCCTTCAGATTTATGGAAAGGTCGAACGTCATCTGCCATTTTACATATCCGCCAGGAGGATGTCCTCACCCCTACGTCGGTAAGAGGGCCAACCACCTTTTCAGATGACCATCTTTCCAAATACAGGAAGGGGTAATTTGTAATCATTACGGAGCCATGCATCTAGAAACCTTCCATTGTCCTACATTGCTGCAGGAAGTAGAGGTCCTCTATGGTGCTCGTTACCACAGCCGACAAGGTTTCATGGAAGCTTAAATATATCCAACATCATTCATCGTTTAATACTGAAGAGGAAATAAACTCTCTCCCATCATAAACCAACAGGAGCCACTCCCATCCCCATGAAGCTATGATGCCACTCCATGCATTAGATGCCAGCTCAACAATGAGGGCCATAAACCCGGAGCCACTAATACATCAGGCTCCCTCCTTACCCACACCCACGCACAAAGATAGAGCACTGCCCTCCCAGGGACACCACCTCCGTCTGCAGCTGGCCATCATAGGTTGAGAGCGATGGGGCATTTATTCGGAGGAGAGGACTAACTGACGTAATTTTTAGAGAGAGGGAATTTTTTCGTCCTATAAATTTCAGATGTATAAAAATGGAAGCTACTTGGTAGCGATCTCTTTCAATATCACGGCACTGACAGAGGGCCTCCCGGTGTTGTTTTATTTTTCTCTCGATTCATCGTGCAGAACCTCAAATTCTCTGCTTTTTCTTTTTCATCTTTCCGTTTTAATATCAGTGTTAACGCATTTTATTAAAACAAACTAAATAGCTTTTAATGGAAGCCTTTCTGTATTCTCCTAAAAACTGGTTCTGTTTTCCTTCACATCATTCATTGTCATTTTTCGCAGGTCTATCTTAAATCTTCTCTCTTCAAATTTCTTTTATTCTTTCCGCGTTAGTCCATTTTCTTCTGTAAACCTCTTCGTTCCACATATTCAGCTTATTTATTTTTCAACAACAATGAATATAATTTGCGAATTCTTCTCCTTCTCATTTTAGCCATTTACCTTGCTGACAATTGCTCCGTTGCGCCCTCCCTTTGATGTTTTATAATTACGTTTTCCTCATTTCCATCGCCCCGGCGCAGTCATCGTGTACTTCTATACATTTTTCTTAACTCTTCTCTTAATTGGTGTTGTTCGTTACCTTGAAGCACGTTTGGCGCGTCTGCAAGTGGATTTTGCGCTCTAGACTTTCTATGTGTCTGATCTTTCTTCGTCGTCAGCGCGACCTGATTTGTGCTTTTTATCTCGCGGGAGAAGTTTCGTTGAAAAGGAATGTGTGCGATTAAGATCTTCGACTGTCTTTGAACTCTCTTTACCCGTCTTCTCTCTCTCTCTCTCTCTCTCTCTCTCTCTCTTCCTTCGTATACAACCCCTGATACTAATTCTCTCTCTCTCTTAACCCCTTCATATACTCTTAATGTACTAATATCTCTCTCTCTCTCTCTCCATAATATATATATATATATATATATATATATATATATATATATATATATATATATATATATAAATTTATATATACTGTATATATATGCATATTATATATATATATATATATATATATATATATATATATATATATATATATATATATATATATATATATATATATATATATATATGCAACTATGTATATAGCCATTTATAATCTTCTCTTCTTAAGTCCGACTTATAAATCTGAGGTCATCAAGAACCTGAACTCATGGAAGGCGCTTGTTCTGTATAAATATGATACATCTGTCCTTTTGATTTTATTGAGTCTGTGTCAGTTTCATGAAATTACCAACTCCAGGCAAGTTTTTTTTTTTTCATTTTCTCTTTCGTGGTTCTGTGTGTATTTTATATATACATATATTTAAATATATTTAAATATATATATATATATATATATATATATATATATATATATGTATATATATATATATATATATGTATATATATTATATAGGTATATATGTATGTATATATATTATATAGATATATATGAATGTATATATATATATATATATATATATATATATATATATATATATATATATATATATATATAAAAGGTAGATAGATAGATAGATAAATGATGGGCACATGAAAATGGACATGATTATCTTAAGACCCATTTTAAATCAGGTGACTTAGCTCCACCCACATATAGAGAATTCAAAACGCACCCCTTTGGCACACTAATAAAGGTCAAAACAATCGACATCGTGATATCTGTTTAGCACAATATTAGCCAACAATCTGCTGCTCAAATCTCTCAAAACCACTGCTGTCAATTTGCACACAGCTTGCATATACCGGTTACTTTCCTTCCCCTGCCACATTTCATAATGGCCTGGATTCCTATGCGAGTTGAAAAATATGGCGTGCACTTTGCCATTGTCTTTTATGAGCTCATATATCAAAAGAGTGCATTTTGATTACTGCAGTATATCAGCATTTACCCATCATGAATTTTCAGATTTCGCCCAAAATCTTCAGCTGAAACTCCAAGAGGAAACAAATTTCCATTCGATAAGAACGACTTTTTGGGGGAAAAGATTATTGGGGAATTCAAACATGAACAAGAGGCAATCAAAATGATTTACACCGAGCGCTTCGAGATCAAATCCCTTTGCAGTCACGACCCTAATGTTTATGTAAGACGGAATATCCGTGACACTAGATATTGTGCTTTAAAAAGGATACATAATTTCCTTATTTTCTTTGGTGCGGAAGTGATGGTATGCGCAGATAGTCTTCATGTTTTGTATTGTCACGTGCTGTCAAAAATAAAAAAAGCTACTACATTTTACGCAGCAAGCTAAAGACTGATAAGGATTCATATATGGACAAGTTTAGTCACAAAATAGCACCCCGAATATGTTGAATTATCCACTAACCGTTGTAGAGCCGAAACTAGAATTAAGTGTTCATACTTGCACTTAAATGAGGTGCCAGAAGCGATATTGACAAGTATATTCCCAGAAACGTCCTAGGAAAAGAATTGCGCATCAAATTTACTTTTAATATATGTCTTGGTGTATAACAATAAATAAAAAAAAAAAACACAGTAAAAAGTTCAAGCAAAACCAGCGTATCCTCGTGTCACAATGAGGATATGTTAGTTATAAAACCTAATGAAGGTGGCATAATCACTCTCTCCAAGAAGAGTGACACCAGGAAGGCTCGTGGCATTTTAAACAAAGAATATAAAATGTCAGCAAAAGAACCACTAAATCATATCGTTGCGCAGCAAGAGAGATAGGTGTTATTTAAAAATAGATACTGCGTTGTTTAAGAACCTAAAGATAAGCAGCGCTGCACTCCCACATTTCTATATTTTTCCCCAAACCAATTAAGACGAAATCCCCACCACCCCATTGTCTTAAAATAATTTCCTCTAGGTACAAGTGAGCAAAATTTCTTGCTAAATAGCTAACACTACCTCTTGCACCTTCTCACCCACCCATGTGAAGTAAGCAGATAGCTTCTGAAAACAAATATATATAATAACACAGCTTATTAGTCTAGACGATGTGTTTGTGTTTCTCAAAGATACAATCAAAGCCGTTTTCCTCTTTGTCTCGAAATGAACTGAAAAATGTATTAATCTCGGCATGATCATTAATCTTCTTTCAGTGGTAGTTTCTATTAAATTTGAAAAATCAGCTGTCACAGAAATTTCCCCTCCCCTTTGCTAATGAATTAATGCATGAAATGCTTTGAAACATGAATTTTACTGTCATCTCAGTTTACTGTATACATGACGTGGTTTAAGGACAGTGGTTAGGAAAATGTAATACAGTGCAGTAGTTCTAGAGGTCGGCTAGAAAACAAAAAGAGTAGAGATGGTAAATCCCCTTTTCTAGATACTCATATCATAAGAAAATAGTCATGTGTCTTTACAGTGCAGAGCATGCTAGTAAACTCAGTTTCTTATACTGATTTTTACAATTATATTCACAACATTCCACCAGGTTACTCTCCCTTGTGCACATTTTCGAGGACAGCAGCAATAAAACAAACCAAATTTACTGCAGAGGTAAAAAAAAAAAAAAAAAAAAAGCAGACGCTGACTGTAATGGAAAAATAAAACTATTGTATCGTAAGTGTATCGAGGTCACTAGATCACTTCAGATCCCCACCAAAATATGAATAAAGAAGTTCAAATCTTAATCTATGGAGGTTTACTCATAAGCTTATGAATAACCGTTCCCCCTTCCCATTAAAAATAAAACTGGATCTGATGTATATAAAGTACCATGCAAAATTGTATTAGAATATACGGTAGAAAAAGACACTCTTTATATCAAAGGTTAATTAGACAGAAGAGGAGCTAAAAAACTCAGAGAATCCATATCTCCAAGATTTAGGCTTTATTATCGGAAGAAGAGAAATACCTTCTGGTAAAAATAAGTAGATTCAGGGACTCTTCTGTTATATTTATATATATATATATATATATATATATATATATATATATATATATATATATATATATATATATATATATATATTATATATATATATATATATATATATATCTATCTATCTATCTATATATATATATATATATATATATATATATATATATATATATATATATATATATAAAGCGCTCCTTTCAAAAGGAGATTGGAAGACAGATGTGGTCGACGATTTTATACTGATACATATTCAGAACTAAGAGACACAGGCACATAGACATCCAGAGTCTTCGCCCAATAATCGAAACCGTACCCAAACGAGAGTCAAATCAATCAGCGTCTTGACCTCCATTTATCACCAGGAGAGCAAACAAACCCTTGTATGTAATATCCCTCAAGGTCGTTAATCTTCACCAGTACGCAGAGTATGTATACCAGCCGTTTGTCTTCTCATGTCTCAAATTTCACAGTAACCATGATTGGAGTATCAATGGGAGTGATGTTTTCCTGTGTGTGTGTGCGTATATATATATATATATATATATATATATATATATATATATATATATATATATATATATATATATATGTGTGTGTGTGTGTGTGTGTGTATGTATGTATGTATGTATTTATTTATTTATGCTTGTATGGGGAGTAATTTGTGAGATTTATTTTATCAGTAATGATTTTTGTTGGCCTAATCCTCTCACTTGATATACTGAGATGCTCAAAGAATTGATAATCGTTTCAAGTTACTCATTATGACAATGTTTGGAAAGATCCTAGAGACTAATTTATTTTCAGAGAAAGAATCTGGCCTTCAGTCAGTCAGAATGTACGTTTAAATTGGTATGGTTTCGTCTTTTGTAGTTTAGATGTTGTTTTCCCCATCCAAGTCTCTTTTTTCTCATCGAAACACACAATTGCTGGCTATTTTCGCATAATTCTCTTGTGTTTACCCCTCGAGATACCTTCTACGCGATGAATCTCTCAAATACGCACTTTTTAAGGGAATAATAAAAATGTTTACGTTTCATTCTGTTTGACTAAAATGTGCACTTCTTGGCAGCAGTGGTTGCTATATATATATATATATATATATATATATATATATATATATATATATATATATATATATATATATATATATATATATATATATATATATATATATATATACATATATATATATATATATATATATATATATATATATATATATATATATATATGTGTGTGTGTGTGTGTGTGTGTGTGTGTGTGTCACATAAACATAGTTCAGTGTCTGGGCTATAACAGACCTGATAAAATCGCAGGCCCAAAAAAAAGCAATTGGTGTACATAGTGCCAAGAATTCAAAAGACCTTTAATTAGTTTGGCATCAAAAGTACCATATAATAAATTGGTGAAATAATGCCCATATTTTCCCCCGGGAAACGTGTGTATATATATTTACCTTCATTTATATACATAAGCTGAATATTTCTAAATTTTAAACTTCAAAATATAGATCTTGTATGACGATTAGAAATGAACAACCTCGCTTTAATTTCTTGATACCAGCGTCAAGAGTGAGAATGAATTCAAACATTCTGTATATAGAAAATCAACATTCAATATGCTTTGCAAAATAAAAAACGAATTTATTTAATTCTTGTAGTATAAAAAACCCCTTTAAATTTATACAAATTATCGAACATTTTATTTTCACGAACTGTGAATCATCGTAATCTAGAGGTAAACAGCAGTGGAGATTAATTTATGATAATGTATTTACTTAATTCTTTATTGATTAGGATATAAGGAAAATACAAAAATGTTTCCGTCGTTTATTTTATTTACTTATTTACTTTTTGTTTATTGTTTATTTTCAGTAAATAAATGGGAACATGAAGCTTCATAATACACAATCCCCACGGTGTATTTGCTTACTTTAGTTTTTCCAGTTTCATCTGTAATCAAGCAGCGTGATTACTATAATAACTGTAATATATAGGAAAAAAGTTTTATCACACGAAATTGTCAGAATATTTTTGTCCTGCACCAAGAACAGGCAGAAGCTACAAGGCATGACCACTTCATTCAGCAATTAGGGATTACTCCCACAGGTGAGCTGCACCGAATGTCGAGGAAGATCTTTTCCACTTTAGGCACTTCCAAAGCCAGCTTAGACCTGACATATAGCAGGCAATTTTCTGACATGAAAAATAACCCACACTAGAAAATTGTATTTCTCCCTTGGAAGTTAACATCGCTTGTGTTCTTGACATTTGTCTTAGATTTTGTATTTCCCTTGTTATTTTACTTTTTCCTATGTCTGGTTTTATTTCTTTTACTTTCTTAAGAAATTAATTATTTTTTTATTTCTATTTTTTTATTTCTTTTTTGTAAGCGTTCTTATTCTTTTAAGCGTTAAAGTATTTCAGGCTAGGATAATGGAAATGGTGTATTTTTAACATCACTCCAGTGAGCATGTTTATAGCCAGTCAGTCTTTTTCTTCAGTTACCTTGTTACACATGAATATATATATATATATATATATATATATATATATATATATATATATATATATATATATATATAACCTCTGTTACCAAAAATATTATGGTATATCACTTAGTCTATTTTAACAGAATGTGTAGCCTCCGAGGCCAAAAAATGTTTGTAGGGCTGACAGAATGTTTCATTTCTGCTGCTTCTCTCTTTCTGCCCATTTTCCTCTCCTTGCGTATTCATTCAAACACTGGATTAAAGACAATTAAAATTTTACAACGTTCCAAAAGATTTCTGCCTTCTATTTGAAAAGGTCTTTTATAATTGGTGAATGTAACGTTATACGGTAATCAGATTCATTCCAGTATTTTCTAAGGCTGGTGAACAGATTGATATTCAACTGAAATGCCTGGAATAAATATGAGAGATGTTTGCAAAGGTCTACTAATCCTTTGGGTGGGTTGTTAGTCAATTAGTAGCTGTGGTCAGATGGAAAAGGTTAAAGGTAAAACACCAGTATTACCTGAGGTTGCTGGCATTGGTGGGAAAATTCTATAATGTCTAAAAGATGATAGTTCTAGCGCCTGGAAGGCCAGAAAGTTCAAAGGAGCTGCTGCGGAAATGACACTTGTTATCAGTGTGTTGCAACTTTTTCTTATGTCTTGTATTTACTTACGAGTGGCTGTATTTTGCTCTGGTTTTTCTGACTCTATTCACACGTCCTTTTCATGCTTAAAATTGTTGAGAAATGGAAAGCCTTGTTTTGCCAGTTTGCTAAGTAAGAAAGGCTTACGAATTGTGGAATGAACATGACCTTTATATTTTATGCTTTGGCACTCCTTTTTTTTTTTATATTTTGCCGCACTTCAGACAAATTTCTGTTAAATGATAAGCTGCTATTTATGACGATTCCTGTCGATCTTATCCTTTTTTGTGGGTTCTGAGTTAGCGTGGTTCTTTCTGATAAACTATTTAGTAAAGAAGATGTAGGAGTCTCGTTGCGCCTCACCAAGATTCTACAACTAGACAATGATGGGTATAAACAAAACTGGGGCCAGGTGGTAATTTAGGCATCTTATGTTTTAATGTTCAGTTTCCTTCACATAATTACCCAATTTGTAACCCAATTAATTTGCTTCAGATTTATTAAACTGTAACATATCCTGTAATTAGTTATGACATGGAATCAGCAAAGGTATAATTAAAGGCACAGTTAGTTGACTTTTCAAATGGCTTTCCAATACTGAAGACAAGAAAATATATTAAGTGAAAGATTTTAGGTTACTAATACTTAGAGGAAAGAGAGAGAGAGAGAGAGAGAGAGAGAGAGAGAGAGAGAGAGAGAGAGAGAGAGAGAGAGAGAGAGACATTAACCGTAAACAGGAAGAACAAAATCGATTATTCTAAATCAGCTTAAATTCGCGACAAACATCCAAACAAAGCTATTAGTAGTGGAATGCAAAGATTAGGTCACAGTCGCCAAGTGCTGAGTTTAAAATGTCTCTTGAAGGTTGAAAGGGGAATAAAAGAGATAAAAGAGCCCACTCCGATAACGAACTTTGAACACATTAGCAGTTACGATTAAAAATGAAAATTAAAAGAAAAATTGATTTAGAAGATATGAATGAAAGAAAGAAAATAATTACCGCCAAAGGCTGCCAGAGCGCAGAAGTTACTGAAACCACTAAATCTCTGGTAACTTTTCGTAACAGGTGCAATTTGCGTAGTCCTCAGTCCATTTAAGTTGTGTTAGATGTTCTAGAGCAGACAGAGTATTGATAATGATTTTTTAGATGAAAAACAGAATTTTCAAAGTATACAAAACACTTATTATCCATCATTATATTGGTAAAATTTAACTCCCCATACGGAAATTTAATCAAATAAAAAAATTGGCGAAACTTTGTATTATTGCACAAAGGATTACAGAGAATAAGTGGAAAAATTTAAATAGCCATTTTAATTTATTTTTTCTATGCTTAGGTTCTAATTTCGAACGTATGAAAATTTGTTCATGACGGATCTCAAAATAAAGCATAACCGCTTCAGTTATGATTATTTTTTATAAGCAATGCGTCAGGCTGATTTCAGAACTTGAGGCAGATGGTAAGTCTCCCAGTAATTATTGAGACCAAATCACTCATTAGTGTATGGGTCACAACAATAATTACCTTAAATGAAGAGTTATTAAATTTAGTACCCATCTTGATAAGTAATGAATCTCTTGAGCTGTTCACTGCTGTTCCTGCTGACTTTGTTTTCCTGATGTTTGATTGATGCTTTAATTTAAATGCTAAAATGGAATGGTAGAATTTAAAATAAA
>NC_089754.1:21590171-21840171 GCF_040412425.1 Macrobrachium rosenbergii | reverse complement strand
GCGAAAGGGAAAAATGTAGAATTTAGGCAACTCTGCACAAAGGGTTTACAGCGTATCACATTAATAGATGTCTAAGCAAGAAATTTTTCAAGAGAAAACAGTCTTCCGCATTCTCGAAGCAACATTGTTTCATGATCCATTGCCAGTTTAGAATAAAAATAATCGTAGTCTACGCATTTTCTAAATATAGTAACTTGAGGCGTATCTCTCTCTCTCTCTCTCTCTCTCTCTCTCTCTCTCTCTCTCTCTCTCTCTCTCTCTCTCTCTCTCCATCAACCTTATTTCAATTGCCTTTCGCTGCACTCGGAGGTCAGGGGAAAACCCAACAAAAAGAACCACCCACCTGGCACATCCTTAGAGTACGTAAGACGCACTTCATACGTACCAGCATAAGAACTTGGTTAGGTGACATTTCCGTTCCTTTTGTTTTGAGACTGTAGTATTTGTTCGTTCGTTTGCGTCACAATAGTCGCCTCGTCGTATGTCAAACAGCCCTGTGCCAAATAATTTTGTGAGCTTTTCAAGCTTTTGGTTCGTTTCTTTGTGGGTGTTCTGACTTCTTAATCAGAGGTTAGAAAGTATAGTGAAAATTAGCAAAATTACTACCTGTCTCGTGATGAACAGACTATTTTGTAGCCGTACAAGAATTACGCATATGTATTACTAACATACACAATTATGCTAGGCCTCATTATTATTATTATTATTATTATTATTATTATTATTATTATTATTATTATTATTATTAATGATGTCAAATACTAATAATACTGCTAATAATAGTGCTTGAGGTAAACCGTTTAGTTAAGCACCAGGATTTCACTGTGATGTTTTTGTCATCCAAACACGTGTACTTATTCAACCTTCGTTCACGGAGTTAATACCCGGCCTTGGTATTATTTATAGCTATACTAGATGACCTAACGACATAATGTCTTTAACGCGCTGAGTAAGAGGGACGCTGAAATTATTGTACAAGAGAGAGGACAACAGATACAAGATAAACAAGTAAAAAAATGCGCCGAAGTTTCTGTATGAGACTCTCAGCCGCGGCCCATGAAGCTTTCAGACACGGCCCGGTGGTGGCCTGTGTTGTTGGCACCTATGGCGGTGCCAGACGCACGATCATGGCTAACTTTATCCTAAAACAAATAACTACTGAGGCTAGAGGGCTGCAATTTGGTATGTTTGACGATTGGCGGGTGGATGATCCACATACCAATTTGCAGCCCTCTAGCCTCTGTAGTTTTTAAGATCTGAGGGCGGAAAGAAAAAGTGCGGACGAACAGACAAATAGCCATCTCAACAGTTTTCTTTAACAGAAAAAAAAAAAAAAAAAAGGCGTGAGTTTTGCTGAAAAACTCTGCGGGTATTCACCGTCACAATTCGGTGACTTCCTTAATAAGATGCAGCCGTTGTATATGCCACCTGATTATTAGGTTTTTAGTTATATATAGGTAGCAGGATCCAAAGCTGCAAGAATAACCAATTTTGGTGCTTGTATCAATAATTATAAATAATAAACTAAGGACTTTTGGAACTGATAAACAGCTCTCAATAATGCCATATTATGAACAATATTAATCTATGCATTTCCATAAGGTAGCTATGAAATGGATAAGATTTTACAGCTACCGAGGTTTCATGAGAATTTCTTTTGTAAGTTTTTGTCGCATAAAAACAATGATAATAAAAAAAAATTACTGGACTGACTGAAACTTTCTTAAGCAGGCGCAATAGAACTCATCGCCAGGTATATTGCCAAAATAAATCATTGCAATCATTTTGAAGATTTGTGCCAAACATGCGAGAAATATTTAAGGTTTGGTTTTTGTTGGAGTCTCAGCAGAGACAGGCGACGCTTTGGGACTTTAGATGCGCTTTAACGGTCTTATTTTATTTCCTGCTTCGATCGAACATTGTTTAAGTTGTACAAGAGAAAAATATGAAAAATAGGATTGTAGATATGAGTAGCCTACTAGCAATATGATTTCAATGAGTCGTGTAGAGATTTAGCAGAAATAGCTAAAGATCGTAGTATACCTGAAACAGGTCAGGTAGCTCCAGACATATTTTTTATTTTTTTTTATTTTACAGAAATTGTCTTGAGTAAAATCTGCGGGTTTCCAATAGCTTTCATCAGATTTCCTTTGCTTACCATATAAATATTCTTGGTAATTAAAACACCGATCAAGTGGAAACCTTCTGACCTAAATAAAATAATAACCATAATCATAATACTAATAATAATATAATAATAATTTATTATTATTATTATTATCATTATTATTATTATTATTATTATTTGTGAAAAATCCGTAATGGTGTAAATGTATATTAAAGATACACTTACACTTTCACCATTGTGGATTCCTTCACCATTTTAGTGAATCATGCGATTATTATTATTATTATTATTATTATTATTATTATTATTATTATTATTATTAATGGGAAGGAGGCCAATTTCTCAACAAGATGCTAGCTATTATTATGAACTCTATATTTTTCCGATAATTCCCCCCTTTTTTTTTTAGACAAAGGGGAGCTAAAAGTTGTCGTATATTCATTCCAATCATCTAAAACCTCATGTCTGACGTCGATGTCTATAACAGCGGCGCTAATTAGCGCTGCTTGTGCTTCCTTGACGTGCTACACATTCCCATGCTTAGTCCCTCCCCAAAATAACCCGAGGGGCAGTTTTACAAACTGCATACGTACAAAAATCCTAATTTGAGCCAAACCCCATGTACGCTGCGCCCCGAGAAACAAGCCCTCGTGACACCCAGACCATTTTGGCCACCCGCAGGAGGTTCATCCGTTGCAACAGCGTAACTCCAGTCATCCTGTCAATTAAATGGTTTATGAAGGCGGTCCGCCGACTAATCACCACATAGATTCCCAGTTTTCACTGGACATGCCCACCTGCATTTGACGAAACGTTTTGAATACATTCATTTTAAATAAAGGAAACTCCTTATTATGTAACCCTTGTTGAAGACGAACTTCTGATTGAATATCTGAAGCTTATAGGTAACCTTTTTTCCCCAGAAAAAATTCACTAAAAACTCCTTGCAGCTGAAATAGCGCTTGCTTATAATGATTAGTAATAATGATAAGAAAAAATGTGTAACTCGACATTGAACGTTAATTTCACATAAGATTAAGAGTTATAAAACCTCTGAGAGATGTTTAAGTAATTGTGGTGACGTCTTGTGTGCTAGTTGCAAGCCTTGTCTTCTAAATTGTGGAAGGTATTCAGTGCCGCATTCCAGAGAAGAATGAATATTAAAATGAGTTTTAACAGTATCATTGTGTTATGGGTTTAAAAAATGACAAACATAATGACTTCAAACTGAGTGCTAGGTTACATAAATCAAAATCACTCGAATAAATTAACTTTATGTAATCTTTTACCATTCAGTGACTGTATTCCCAACTCCTCCCCCCCTCCTTCTCTCTCTCTCTCTCTCTCTCTCTCTCTCTCTCTCTCTCTCTCTCTCTCTCTCTCTCAGACAAGTGGAAATCACGTGACGAATAATTGAGGTCATTCTGAGAACAGTGCAATAGCAGGTGATTCTCCCTTTCTCCTTCCACTTCTATTGAAAAATAAGTTTTAGAGAGTATGGAATAGTAAGTGCAGTTAGTCAGAGAGAGAGAGAGAGAGAGAGAGAGAGAGAGAGAGAGAGAGAGAGAGAGAGAGAGAGAGACGTTGGTAACATTTTAAAGCGTTACTCAGATAAAAGAACATACCGTACTGCCTGAATTGCCATGTTATATTCAAAAAGTATTCAAAGAACGATTTCTACTTGAAGTACGAGAGTTTGTGCAGAACATGGAACGCCGTAGTTTAAAAAGAAATAAATAGTGACAATGTGTAAATTATAATACTTAGTAGGCGTTTGTGGACGTTGGTAACATTTTAAAGCGTTACTTAGATAAAAGAACATACCGTACTGCCTGAATTGCCATGTTATATTCAAAAGTATTCAAAGAACGATTTCTACTTGAAGTACGAATGAGTTTGTGCTTAGAGTGTTATCATTCGGAACGAAACAAACACACACATTTATATATATATATATGTGTGTGTGTGTGTGTGTGTACATATATATATACAATATATATATATATATATATATATATATATATATATATATATCTATATATATATATTTATATATATATATATAGATATAAATAATGTATTCTCTATCTTAGACAATGATACTAATAGTAATATGAATACTATTCATGGTACATTAACCAACTTTCTTCATTCCGCAAAAGGTAAATTAGTTAAATATTTTATTTTAGCAAATGAAGTTTTGATTAAATTCATGAAAGGTTTCCAGTATCCTTTAAATGTATTGCTCTCTCTCTCTCTCTCTCTCTCTCTCTCTCTCTCTCTCTCTCTCTCTCTCTCTCTCTCTCTAGTCATTGAACATAAAGACACATTACAGAAAGCTTTTCCTCAAACTTGTGTCGGAAACGAGGGGAAGGGCAATTCTAAGGGGCAGGGGTTGGGAACGGTGTGGGGATAATTAGGCACTGAGACAAGTAGAGAACCAAGTTGGTATTCCGCCAGTTGAAAGGAGTAGCGAGTTTGGAAGTTGGTATTAGTTAGTTTGCGAAATAGGAGATTCCTGCCTGTCACAGCTAAGGTCTTCTTCTTTTCTTTCAGAAGATTTAAATGTATGTTTCAATGGATTCATATTTTAACGATATCTTTCTAGTTTGGACATTGTGGACAAGTTTTGAGTTACGCTAAAATTAATCAAATAATTTATGATGAACAATCTATGCAGTCCTTTCCAGTACCTCCCCCATCCTCCTGCCCCACCAAATTATCCTGCACTTTTCCAGCCTCTCTCCATTCTCCGCACATGCCCGCATCATCTCAAACCACTGGTCCATATCTATGAAGAAAACTTACACTATAGCATCTGCTGCTTTGCATATTTTTTTTAGGAGGCTACTGACGGCATTATTCCTCCCTGTCTTGTAATAACTTTAGCGTGATCTCAGGTGTTTAGACCCTTGCATTGCTGAATTTTCTTTGTTTCCTTCTCCTCTTACTTCCTAAAGCATGTGATGTTTGCAGCCCGTGAGTTTTCAATATTTGGCTTTACACTTTTGCTGTTTACGCCTTTTTTTTTACCATTTCAGTCTCTGTTGCTAGGGCAAAGATGCACAAATAATTCATCTCGTAGCTGCTATCCTTTTTGTTCTACACTTCATTTTTAGAGAGAAGAATTGAGTCATTATTCCATCAGTGACTCATTAGTGACTCATTAATCTGGCTCTCATAGTCACTCCTCATCTGTTCCTTTCGCAGAGTTGCTACGTCTTTCCTTGTTTTACCAGTTCTGCGATTCGCCTCTCATTAGTCGCAAAAGAGCAAGACCACGTGATATTCCGAGAAGACAAACATGTGGTTGGGCAGTCATATTTGCGAAGTTGGCGTTAAATTTAGACGCTGGGTTGAAGTTCAATGGCATGATTCGGTGGGGAGGGGGAGGGAGGGAGGGCGGGAAGATTTCAAGGTGGAGGGGGTTACTGTGAAGGGAAGTAATATGTGTCGCTCTCCTGATCTTTGCCAAGATTTCCGAGTTTGGTGCTTACATACAGAAGACAGATTTCTTTGTCTTGTGGACCACGAAGACAAGGTCTGCTCGATGTCTATTTTAAAGAGAGAGAGAGAGAGAGAGAGAGAAAGAGAGAGAGAGAGGGGGGTTCAATACACTTCTACTTAGGACTATAAGAGTTATCACGAAACCAATCTCCTGCGATGTCCATTGCTGAGACAAACAAACAGACCGCTCATTTCAACACACTGCGTAGCAGAGATAGATAAGAAACGAAATAGAAATTTACGGGAATAGCTCCATATCATCAGCAATAAGAAAGAGATGACCTAAGTGGAGGTATATTCCCAGAGGGAAAGTCAAAATGAAAAATGAAACTTTTCCAAGAGATTTAATTAGAGAGTTGATATCGAAACATCTTTCGGAATTAAGCTGGAATTACTTGGAATCCTCTGTTAATTAAACTGGAATCTCAAATTGGGATGAAAGGAAGAGTGTATTGAAGTAGGGTTCTATAATCTCACTGTATATCTTTCTGTAGCAAGTGATGTGAATATCATAGATCGTTTTGCTATTTGTATTGGCAAAGTGCTATGGAATATAAAATTTATTAATGAAATATGATTTTTACTACAGGTAGTAAGATTTGTCAAGCAAAGGCTGTTACTAGTTTTGACAAATACGAGGGAATCAAGATAAACAATTGGAATGGCAAACAAATAAAATCTGACACGCACACACTCCTGCACACACGCACACACACACAGACACACTTACAATTTACTGCTCACATTCAGCCATATATGTACTCGTAACATCTAAAATGAAACTCTATGAAGACTTTCATTTAATGCTGGGTTCAAGCGGATGAGAAACTCTATCCGCTATCCAACGACAATGGAAAACGACTGTTGCATTTTCCTAATATATGCATGCATACTAGTTTTCCTATATGCTAACTGCTCTTTTGATAATGGCCCTATGTTATATTCGCTATTTACTATAGCTTCTGAAGCAGACACCCCCGAGATGTATTGCCTTCTGCATGTAGACATAAACCTTCAAATAGCCTCCTATTAGCCAGCAACAACAAAGATAAAGATGAAAGAATGCATACGTGATAAACGAGTACAGAGTGAAACTGGGAAAATATTGACAACAAAGAGAAATGACTAATTGATAATAGCAAAATTCTCCCACAAATTGAGTCTCTCAAAAGTCTTCCATAATGAATCACGTGTGTTTATTCATATTGAAATTGACGTTTCACGGACTCATTACGTTCAATCTATCAAAATCCGTGACATAAGAATAGCCCACTTTGCCATCGATTTGTTGTTATAAACTCTGACCTTTCGGTGAATAGTGTAGTCCTAGCCAATGAAGGTATTAGAGTGACGTAATGAAGCAGCTGTAGTGGATTGTAGGAGATTAAGTGGATTTACGTCTCTTTTTAACGTGTGGATGTTTATGCCATGGTCAGCAAGCGGGAAAATGTTCAAATCTGAATTGTGTGGTGGAGAGGATCACTGTATAATGCGCATTATCCCTAATGTGTTTGAACATGTACTCTACACACCTTTATATATATATATATATATATATATATATATATATATATATATATATATATATATATATATATATATATATATAAAATAAATAAATATATGCACATATAGATACATATACATATATGCGCTTATATATGTATATATACAGACATTTTAAATGATTGATGTTACAAAACGTTGGATACTGTGCACAGGTGAAATCCTTTGTTACATCCCACATATTAATTAATATAGAAAAACTGAATGTGTCTGACACCATAAAGCCGCTAAATCGAATTGCAAGTAACCTTCGGGGAAATTAGTGGTCGCCCGACATGAAGTATGAAGCAATGTCATTGTGGGAATTGTCTTGCGTTATCGGCTTGATCATTTTCCTAATGTACTCAGTGAGCGATTCTAATGATATTCAGTCGTTTTCATTGTGCATTTGTGACTTCGTTATACACACTTAATTCGTAAGAGGGAGTCTAAGATTGACTCTAGAGACAAACCTGAGTCTAATGCTCTGCAGTGAGTTTTTCCATTGGACGAATAATCTGGGTAGGTTTGCAACTCGTGTATAAATCTAGTGTATCTCATGCATACAAAAGTGTATATTAAGAGACTGAGGATGCATAAACCCACAACCTTAATCTGTTGAACACTATAAAAATTGTTGCAAGAGTAAACCCAAGCCAATAGATTAAATGGTAAAAGGCTGTTTTTGTAAGCAACACACTCACAAACACGACCACCTTGAAAATTGACTTTTTCGTGACCTTGGTGGCTTAGTTTCCTTTGGATTTCATTATGTAGTGGGGTGGACCATAGTTTGAGCCCAACTCAAGGCTTGGCAGATTTCATTGGCAACGTGACTTTATTGACCTCGTGAGTTAGGGATGTGGGATTTAGGGGCACCATGTGTCAGCCTACTGAGTTATCCCCTGCCACTGCCTGGCTCTCCCTTGTCCTAGCTTAGATCATAATGTGAATGTCTTCGGTCTCTAGGACATTGTGCGACTGCGAAATAACCTTTGCAGCCCCTGAAAGGCCTTTAAACCTTTAAAAAGTCTACCGCTTCACTAAGCCATCTACAAAGCCAAAATCAGATGTTCTCATGACTATACAAGAAGAGATTTAATTTAAGAAGGTACAGTTATGTATATATGAGATCGTACATTATATGTACTGTTGACTAAAACTCCAATCTGATGTCTTAGGCACTGTCTAAGGGAATACAAACAATTAGTTTCCATGCCAAATTATTACAATTTCCGAGACAGGTAATGGCCATCTAAAAATGGCTGCCATGGAGTTTGAAGTAACTAGGGAATAATATTTTTCTGACCCATGTGATGCATTCATGCAATTTTCCTGCTTATATCGTTATCTTAAATATATCTGCTGTCTTCTTCACCACAAAGTAATTGCTTTCTACCTTTCAAGGCAAGGAGCACTGAATTGGAAACAAGGCTCCCATACAGAATCGTTTGCTTGCCTAATGACTAATTCGTCTAATGACTTCATTCAAGTCGACTGAGACTTAGACAGTACTAAAGAACATTTCCAATCCTTTCAGGTATTAAGAAAAAGAAACAGCCACACAAATGTTTCTTTGATATTCCATTTTTTTCTGGAACATTACGCCTCACTTGAATGTATGTCATTCCGTTTTAATAATGGAATTTCTTTCCATAAAAATATCATCAGTAAAATGATTTGTAATGCACGAATCTTCACGAATTGTATAATTAGCTGTGAGTTCTAAAGGGAAATACTCTAAAACGGTGAACAGATTGAATGAAGCAGCGCAGAGGTTTGACTAGTTTATTTTCATGTCAATCACCTTTACATGGTATTACGCTCTTTCCAAATTTAGACGACATCCATCTGTCACCATGGCAACTACTTGCATTGTATGTATTCCTTTGTATAGCTTCTAACATTCGTTCATCTTAATGGAGAAACACCATTAGCAAATGATTGATTGGTTATTATCTTTAAGAAAGCTTGGGGACATACTTCCTTTAGTACTTTTAAGTTTGCTTAAATAACTTTAATGGTCGTTAATGGCAAATACACTTCAGCACAGTGTTATAGGGATCAGAATCCACGGTAAGTTTATGAACTTGTGAGCTGTTGGATATTCTTTTGCGTGCAAAGATGTTTACCTCTCTCTCTCTCTCTCTCTCTCTCTCTCTCTCTCTCTCTCTCTCTCTCTCTCTCTCTCTCTCATATAAAGAAGACACCCATTTTTCAAGTTATAAACATGGTCGGGCGAATACATCTTCATGATAAGTTTTTTGCTTCATTGCAATCAGTAAGCCATTAGAGGGACGAAAGGGAGGCATTTCATACTTGATTTAGACTTACTTCGCATTTTTAGGACCAAAGTTTTGACGAAGTTTCTTAATGGGAACTAAATCAGTTTATCTGGACGTTTTTATGCCAAGGAAAAATGACTATATTTTCCCTTCTCATTTTTGTCCCAAACTTTTCTCATATTTTAATTTTGTTTTACGATTCCATCAGTTTTATTCGATTCTAGTATATATACTCTCAGAATTCTTTGGTTGAAAATGGACAGAACAAAAATAAAGTTTATTTTATTTCGAGCTTATGGGAACAAATGCACCTTTTATTTTGATAAGCAGAAACGATAATAGTATTTTAGTGTATGTTTATGTGATGGTTAATTTACAGAGGAGCAAAATTCATACCGCTATTGATTAGTTCATAAATGTTTTGAACTTAAAAGCAATGTGTTGATGAGATCGTTCACAGCTGATATTACACAATATAGTGGTTTTTGAATCTCCGTGGGTTCTTTACATTGTGAAACTATGAAGCATACCACATCATATCTTCATTATTTTTACTCCCATGAGTGTGTTGTTTATATTCGTATGTTTTTATGTAACTATATATGAGAATGAAGAATTATTTTATAATAAAATGATTCATGTCAATGTATCGGCTTGTCATGGAAACTACACTGAGTATGGGAGAAGCTGAAACACTTAGAAAAAGGTAAACCCAACTTGCGAAACAAAACAGCAGACACGACTTCGTGGCAAACAGTATGGCTGCAATAATGGGTATCTGATAGCGATCCATTTACCCTTCTCCCCATTCCTTTTCATCCCGGCTTCCAGTTTTAAAGACACTGGAGAAGGCATTCCATCACCACCGCATCGCTGCTCTTGAAAGCGGCAAGAGATGTTGGAATAAGCTCTTTTTAATGACTCAGACGCTTCTGTGGAAGAAAAGTTGAAAGGAGATGTGTGTCTGAGTTTCAAGAGAGGGAGAGAGAGTGAAGGGAGGTGAGAAAGAGATCGTATGGATTTTTGAACTCCTGGAATTGATGTATACAACGACGGAAATGTCACTCAGTGATGGATTGAGTGGCTACCTCATAAATTGGCTGAGGCCAACACAAGTCGAACCCTCTTCTCAGCTGAAAGTTTCGTCCTCACTTTCTCTGTATTTATTAACATTCCTTTGCTATATCCTGCCAAACGTTATTGATACCAGCTCGTCATTTAAGACTTCGTGTTCTTTAACGACTTCTTCTGGCCATTCTCCAATTCAGGAAATATGTTTCTGATCAAGGAGCAATATTTGTGTACTGGTACGAAACAAACTAAAACGATGCGAAAACTTTCACATAGAAAACTAAAGTTATAATTGTAACGACGAAAGAGAAAAAAAAATAATGAAGGGAGTCGCTGGGAGGACCAAATTGGGATCAAAAGGAGGCCATCCAAAAATAAGTAAGGATGACGATGGATTATGGTAATGTCATTTGATGCTAGCTGTTGTAAAGTAGTGGACGATATGAATGCTGTGGGATACTGACGATTACAGCGAGTTTCAACACCTACTTAAATTTTCTCGTGACCGCATCGATTTTTTAATTTTTATACCTTTAGTGCAAGGACGCAATTAAAGCCACAGGTTCTCGACTATGGTGTTTTCGTTAATTTATTTATAGTCACGTTGTTAAAGCAGTTAACCTATTGTTGCTTTAGATGTTGTTTTTATAGTTGAAGTCATTATCTTATAAAATAAATATCAGTGCCAGCTTGTACAGAATTTCAGAAACTGTCAGCCCTGAGTAAGTGCAGAGTTTATGTTATCACTAGATGATCTTGCCCAGTTTCTTTCTTTTATCGAACTTCTTTTATTGTTCATAACTTTTGTACTAAATTTCTATTTATTTTTTGCATTTTGATGGTTCCTAAAAATGAAAATAGCTATACATTCTACTGCGAAGTAAGTTACGATTAAAATGGCTCAAAAAAATAAAATAAAATAAACACAGATGGATGTCAAGACACAATTTCATTAATTATTTTATGGCTTTAATGCAGAATTTTGACGAACTTAGAGTTGAACAGTATCCCACCAATAAAGAAGAAGCAATTTATTCCCGTCATTGGTTTTTGGCACGCCCATTGCAAGAGGTCCATTTCAATCCGCTAAATGCCTTAAGTTTCTAACTAGGTTATACGCCTTTCCACGAACTCTAAGAAATGTAATAGCTCCATAATTGGTGTAATGGCTATAATGAAGGTACCACAATTATTACTCTCTCACTCCATTTAGAACCCTACATGCAATACTGAAAAACTTGCGAAAACTTCTACAACCAAGCTGCAGCATCTCATTTGCAAACACACACACACACACATAATATACACCCACGAACAAGTGATGTTGAGAAGCAAAGTACCACATGGAGGATGCAGACAGGTTCCTTCTCAATCGGTTTAGACATCTTGCCTTAGCCAATTCATGCCTTGAGATTCATTCTCCCCGTGCCACTTCGCATATATATATATATATGTATATATATGTATATGTATATATATATATATATATATATATATATATATATATATATATATATATATATATAATAATGTGTGTGTGCGAAAGTGGCACAGGGAGAATGAATCTCAAGGCATGAATTGACTAAGGCAAGATGTCTAAACTGATTGAGAAGGAACCTGTCTGCATCCTCCATGTGGTACTTTTGCTTCTCAACATCACTTGTTCGTGGTGCTATATAAAATATATATATATATATATATATATATATATATATATATATATATATATATATATATATATATATATATATATATATATATATATATATTCAAAGCAGTCATAAATGTAAGTGTTCCGTTTTCATTCCAGTTGAGAAAATAAAAATGTACGGCGAAATACGAGCCCCATTAATTGGTATTACGTAAATTTGCTTGACAGATCCGCAATTGCAACAGTTCTCAATTGCTACTGTTTAATTTACTTTTATGGAGTTGGACGAAAAAGGTAGAACTCGGATAATAAATAGTATGGAGTGCATAACTCCCAGGAGGGCATTACGATTCAGGGTCGTGAATCAAGGCAGATAAATCAGATGCGCCGACACACAAATGCAAGGAATGTTCGTTCCTTGGCGAAGTAAGAGTGATTTGTTTCTCCTTCATGTGATTTAAGGGAGGTTCCTTTGGTAAAGAGAAGTTATGCAGGGCAGAAAGGTGGTGTATATGTGTCTTCGAAAACTGGAAGGAGATGAAGTTGGGCGCCCTCAAAAACCCAGGGATATTTTCATTTTTAAAATAATCCACCACTTACCAAGATATATTAAATCATTCAAAACTGTGCCTCCATATTTGTCAAATCATAATTTTCAAACGAATAAATTGATTTGATTGTCCATACTGTACCTAACAATAACAACGTTTAGGAAGCTTTGAGTCGTAAACACGGAAAGGGCTACCTATATTTTGAACTGCACAGGTCAAAGCTGACATGGTCACGCAAAAAAAAGGTAAAAATCATAGGTTACATTTGCTTTTGGTGAAGCTCTGACATGAACTTTCAAAAGGGAAATCATTATATATGATAAAATACTGCGAGATCTAATTTTAACATACAAAAGGACTTATCACTTAGAACACTTTTTGTTGCATCTGCATAATGTCCTGTCTGCATGAAAAGTAAAATGGGCTTAATTATTCATAATTGGATAATTAAATTTAGCAATTTCTGACGCAAAACAGAAATGAATTTAATTACTCTTAACTGTATTTAGCGAATCAGATATCAAAGTGGTGTTCATCATAAAAATAATATGTTTGGCATGGCAAGATAACCAACCTGTGGAAAGGACTTGTGTTGATTTGCTTATAATAGTATTTGGTATGCTTTGATTGCAATGGCTTTCACTGCTGATGATCATATGTTACAAGGTCCAATATCAACACCCAAAAAAACATTTATAATTGCATTTTGGTAAAGAGTGATACGTATGAATGCAGAGAGATTATTTTGTTTTTTGAATAACAGCGTATGCCAAAATCTAATATTAACACAGAACGTTCTAATTTTCGTCGTAATCGTACTTTGCAAACACTGATAACGTTTACAGGAAAATTGACTTTCAGCCTTCATGATATTCACAGTTAAAATTATTTTCTTCGATAGTTGATAAGATCTGATAACAATTTCAGATAATTGTCATGTAATCCACACAGGTACAGAATTTAACAAAATAGCGTTAAAGAACTAGGAAAGAAATTGCTTAGTGTCTAATTTTTTTACAAATATGTTTAGCAAGAACTGATAGATATACATATAAAGATCATCGTTATTCTTAATTTAAAAGGAAAATTATTTTACCACAATTAAAGAACGATTTTTTTTAATAATTACAGAGTTATGGCATTATTACATTAAAACACTGTATTTGTTAAGATGCGAGTATGATATCAACACGCAGACTACGTTTAACACTCAAATGACTATTTAATAAAAACGATATGAAGTCAAAGCATAGATTCTTATTATTCAGAATTGTAATTGTCAATACTTCGTTTCAATATAAAAATTGCTTTCTTTGTTCACGCATGAATTGGACAAAATTTTATATGAATGCTTAATAGAACTTCTATTATTTTCGACAAAGGAAAAGGACTTTTATTATACATAACTATTGTACAAGAATTTTTTTTTCATTGTTTTCCATTTTTAGTTTTCTGCAAAAGAAAACTATTGTGCCGGCTTTGTCTGTCCGTCCGCACTTTTTCTGTCCGCCCTCAATTCTTAAAAACTACTGAGGCTAGAGGGCTGCAGATTATGTTGATCATTCACCCTCCAATCATTAAACATACCAAATTGCAGCCCTCTAGCCTCAATAGTCTTTATTTTATTTAAGGTTACAGTTAGCCATAATCGTGCGTCTGGCAACAATATAGGACAGGACACCATCCGGCCGTGGTTAAGGTTCCATGGGCCGCGGCTCATACAGCATGATACCGAGACCACCGAAAGATAGATCTATTTTCGTTGGCCTTGATTATGCGCTGTAGCGGCTGTACAGAAAACTCGATTGCGCCGAAGAAACTTCGGTGCATTATTTTATTTGCTAGAAATGAAACCAAAACAGAGAAATGACTTTCATAAATTATCTGCTAAGCAGATAATTTGTGAAACATCAGACCTAGTAATGTCAGCGCTCTAAAATGACGAAGACTTCTCGATATTGCTAAAATGTTGAGATGGGAGAGGTGTTATCATCTGATAATTCCTTCGGGGAATTTTTTGAGAGAAAAGTATGTATTTTATGAGGGTGTTACTCTTTTATGTTATAAAGAAAGCATTTTTACTTTCATCATTCTCCACACAGTCGATCATATTAGACTTTCTTATCGGAGAGAATATGTAAACTGACGATTAACGAAATTTTCAACATTTCTCTTTGTTCATCTTGAGAACAAATATTTTGAAATTCTCTCTTAAGAGGATTTCCTAAGCCTTTTTTTTATAAGTAATCTTCATACTGGCCGATTTTATGATCCCAGCAACGTCTATTAACCTTGATGACATTATGTTTAGCCTCTCAAGACTCAGGGTGAAACTGGGGCTGCATGATTATCATCGTCATCCAAACATCTTTGGCTAGATTGGTTCTTAACGAGGTTTGATGTACTCATTAAGAGACCTTCATTGGCTCACGGGTGAAAAGGAGATGGCGGAGAAGGAAGGCCAAACATAATCACGAAAATATTAGTTAAGAAAGATGTTAAGCTTTAAACAGATAAGATAATATTTACTTATACGTGGTTGAGAGAGAGAGAGAGAGAGAGAGAGAGAGAGAGAGAGAGCGAGCCAGTCACATGCTTGTATGTGAAGTTGGCTCTATGGTTACCTCACAAGGAGACAAAGACGCACAGGAACACATAAAAAAGAGGCTGCGGAAGGTTGTCGGGGGATGGGCAACAGGGAGATTGAGAGGCGTTAGGGTTCCCCCGCCTTTCTTTCTCCTATCAGGTTATAGACAATGTGGGTGCATTCGTTGGATGCTTAGCAGCATTTGTCGTAAACAATGGGAACTAAAAGAACTTTCAGATTAAAATTTTGGAGGAATGATGCGGGAAACAATGTCGACATGTTATTAGCAGTCCTCTCTCTCTCTTCTCTCTCTCTCTCTCTCTCTCTCTCTCTCTCTCTCTCTCTCTCTCTCTCTCTCTCAAGGTAAAGTCACGTAGACAGGTGCGAGTGAAACTATTACCTTTCTCGTGGCCAGCGCCAGCCAAACACGAGACATTTCCGTTCACAAAAACATCAACTCACAAGACCTAGAATTTTTTTTTTTTTGCTGTGAGATATTATGTTGTTTAATTCTTTTTGCGATTGGCATTTCACTGTTCTGGAAACGCTGTCACAGGGAGAAATGCATGTCCCTTTGTACGTAGAGCTTGAAATGGCCTCGGGGATCAGAAACGATGACAAGGGCTCTAGGTTAAATTTTGTCTAGGGGAACGCGGATGACTATTTTTGTATCCCCTCGGCAAGTGCTTTGGTGGGCTGAGTTGCCGGACATTTATTTTCCGCAAAAATTCTTTGTGATGTTTTATTATTACGTTTGATTCTAAGATTTCTGGTTGGCCTGAAGGATGAATGATGAAAGAAGAAGAAGTTTATATGCTGGCTTGTAAAATGGATTTGAAAGATTAGGAATGAATAGCGCCATATAAAGATAAAGCATGGCCATAGAAAACGGGCACCAAAGAAAACGTGAGACGATGACGCCAAACTGGGTTGTTCGCCTCCCCTCACGGACGGAGGAAACCTTTGCATTCTCTTAGTCTCCACCTACACATCTTACATATTTCCTCCTCCTCCTCCTCCCTTCTCACACCTCACTGACCTGCACACACATAAACACATACACACACGCACACATATCTTTACACTTCTCTCTACCGCAACCTCAGTGATAAGTTGTCTACGCAAGGCGTCCTGTTTGTGAAGTTCCGTTTGTAGCAAAGTGATAATATGAGAATTTTTCTTTAAAGGTCCATTAAGATGGGCTGAGTGTCGGTTAGAAAACGGTTGTCAGTGTTACATTTTATGAAAACTCATCCAAAATGTAGTTGAGCTTCGCGTATCGTGAAGTGACAGATCCTGTGATTTTGTAGACGATGACTAATCAAGAAAATGTTGTGGATTGTTGACATAATTTCATTTATCTAGTCGATAGCTCTAGAGTCTAAAGGAGACTCAGTTCGAGATTGTAGTTTTGTAATGTGATGAAACGTGACAGGCTACTTGATTTTATTCCTCATATATATATATATATATATATATATATATATATATATATATATATATATATGTCAGACATATATTATATGTAATATATATTTATTTATAATATATATATATATATATATATATATATATATATATATATATATATATATATATATATATGTGTGTATGTGTATATAAAAATGACTGTGATGTGAGAGTGGGCTCGAGGCCTCGTGGTCTAATGACCTTAGTAACCGCCATATCAGCGAAAGTTGATTGTTGGGGGGATAAAATCATGTTAGCAAATTCCTTTCAATTCCATTGTGATTGTTGACCTGAGCAGAGTGTTGTGTATCTAGTAGATAGCTAACTACGATGCGTCTCAGGGCCGAAGGTTAAGGGCCGTGGGCCCACACCTCATCCCAAAATAATTTGTCGTTACCTTTCAGAGGGCAGAATGTATATAGGCGAGCAAAAAATATGAGTGTTTATACATACATCGGCTACATAATTTACCTACTGTCAGCAGGCAATAGATAGATGTACACGTAGCACAGAAACAGCATTAGCGCGTTCACACGCGAACGCATGTTTCTGAATATATTCCTATGTATAAAACAGACGTTTATACGTACAGAAATGTATGCACATGCATGTATAAACCATAGTGATCCTAGACGATAAAATAATTTCCCTGCCAGACAGTGTGGAGCATTAAGACGAAAGCCAAGAGGAGGAACAGCTATCAGCCTTAACAAAAAACTGACAGCTTTTGATGGCAGACTTCCAGAGAGGTAGTGATCGTGCACAAGCAAGGGCTTTAATGTCCCTGAGCATGAACACATCAGTGGAAAAGGAAGCAAGCGCCATGCAGAGATGAAAGGAGCTCCCATTTTTCATCAAGGGATAAGACGGATTGCGTGAAGCAAGGCATAAACTGAGGGACATACAATTCCACAGTAGAGGCGACAGACAATGACATACTAAATAGAAGTTTTTATTTCCAACAAAAGTTGGAAATAATGTTTTTTTTCGTAAATGAATTAAAGAAAAATTCAAACTGCATTTTTGCTCTAAGGGTCGATATTTCAGGGAAACGAGACAAGGAAACCACCGCACGGACTTAACAAAGACCACTTCCCACGGATCTTATTCACCACATTTCTCTCTCTCTCTCTCTCTCTCTCTCTCTCTCTCTCTCTCTCTCTCTCTCTCTCTCTCTCTCTCTCTGTCTTATGCCAACTGGGATTATAAAAGCATTAAATATCTTTTTTTATGAAGCAATGAGGAATTAGTGCTTGCAACCTCAAAATTACCTTCTGACCATTTGCTTGCGTCGTTTTCTCTTTAATTTGCAACATTTCTCCACAATGTTTTGCGTAGGTAGACTTGAAAGTCAAATTTTTTTTAGTCTGTCTGTCTGTGAAACTGTCGGATCTTTAAGTGTTTTTATTAAATACTTTTTAAATATATAAATGCCCAGATGTGTCCGTATGTCAGATAGGCTAGCAAGTTAGTATAAACACTTATACGCACGTACACGTGTAAGAATATGTGTACATGTTGGTGTTTTAGCTTTTACAAAGAGCACGCCTTACGTATTTCGACTTCACCCCATTCCTTGTCTAGCCCTGAGATGCCACCAACGCCGTCCAACCCATGGATTGTTGCTGTATAGATACTTAAAGCTGTCTGTTGGCTGTATAAATAGAAAATGAAACCACCTTTCCCCCTTACCTTTCTCAACCCATACTTCTTCTGCCGTTATAGAGTTCCGTTGCAGTGTCTCTGGGATGATGTTTTAGGGAGGGTGGCCCGAAATGAGATAGATGCCTTCAGAACATTATCTAGCCTCTTGGCTCCACTTATTCTGTCTAACTCTTTGGAACTCGTTATTCAACACAACATATATATATATATATATATATATATATATATATATATATATATATATATACATATACAGTATGTATGTATACACATATACACAGTATATATATACATTTATATATATATATATATATATATATATATATATATATATATATATAACATCAGTATATACCGATGTTTATGTGGAGCATGTTGTCATTTTTTTTCATTTCGAAGACATGGAGAATACGAAATGAATTTCTGAGATATATTCTTAGAATTTTCGGAAGAGTATGATTTCATTTCATAATGCAAATACGATCACGCTGATGGCTTTGCACTTATCGTGGATCTTCCTGCCCAGAATGATTTTCGTTTTCTCTTCTCATTCTCTTTATCGTTATTCAGCTTATTCCTCTTCCCTGGTTTCTGTTTGTTATATGACGTCAGCAGTAGGGAGTTCCTCTCATTCTTTCCTCTTTAAAGGGCCTCCCCGTCCGCTTTTCGAAGGAACTGTCTGAGGGAATTTTTTTCTTTCCGTCCGCCCTAGTGAAAAAAAAGAAGCACCCGAATCCCGAACAAACACTGTAGATTCACTTTGCTTATGAAAGTAGCTCATAAAAAAGTTCATGTGTACGAAGTGAGGGTTTTATTAGATTTGGAATCTTCAGAAGCTGCTGATTAGTAACTCCCATGAAACCAGTTTTAAGAATGCATACACAAAATATGCACGTGCATGTAAATGTACATCTGTATAATGTTTATATCCATTCATAGTGATCTGCATATGGTTTATATAGCCTTCAAGTTTATAAATTTTATTAGAAATTACAACTATTCACAAGCAGTTTCATTTATATTTTTGTAATGTTGTGAGTAACATGTCTGTAATTTATCTGTCCTTCATACATCGGAAGGCTTCGTTTCTATCTCATGATAATAACTGTTTCCAAAAGGCAACTAAAAGATTAGGGTGCTTTTTATGTGATGAACCTTTACCACATTTGATATTAAAAACAAGAATGACACCGATGGTCAATTTGTTTTTAAGAGGGGATGTTTTATGGTTAATGAGAAATACTTTTAATAAACATTCTACGATGATTTGCGAGGTTAGGATTCCTGTTTATTATTTTGGGATCATTGAACACGCTTTCTCTCCCTATGATAGATACAGCGCTGAATGTTTTAACTAGACGTTAGTCTCTCAAGAATTCGTTTAGATGTTTCAATATGAGAGATTGCGGGCTTGATTAAACAAAGGCCGTACAATAAATTCACGAGCAAGTGACATGTATAGTCTGTTTACCTGTGCTAAAAGGACTGATGGTGGAATAGTTACGATGAGCTGTTGGCAGTCCCTGTTTGATATAAATGGCCATAAGCTAGTGAGCTTTTTAATGGTAATCTATAAATTCTCTTGGATATTTCACGCTGTCTTAATACTTTACAACCACTATGCTTAAGGAGCGTTCATAATCTTTATTACTTGGGTGAAGATGTAAGCGATTAAAAGACAAGAGAAAAACAGTGTTGATCGAGAAACAACCCAGCGACATGACTTTTAAGTGCTGTTCCTTGGTATGCTTAAATATGAGACTTTACTATAGGTTATTCCTCACTTTCTTTGTAAAACTTCCTTTCATAAGTTTCCCAGATATACAGTGTGCAGAGAAGGAATTAGTTGGTCTCGATTTGTGACCATATGTAGAGCTAATTATATGTATATATATTATATATGTGTATATATATAATATAATATAATATATATATATATATATATATATTATATGTACACATATATACGTGGATAAACAATTATACCTTAATTTTTATATGCATGCGAGTGAGATGTATGGCATGTATTCTTGAACGCGAAATATTGAGTGGAAAATGAACACTTTAGTTTCTTGGAAGTTTTTACTTTCACATTTACGTAATTTCATCAGTGATAGAGATAGAAAACTCACTTCCTCCAAAACCGAACAGTAATTAGACCGTAAAGTTGCGAGGCAAGTTGCCCCTTGTCGATCAGTTCTTAAAGGGCGACATTCCATTGCCAGCCAATGAGATGATCTCGCAAAGAGCATCGTCCAGCTTTTAATTGCCTCTTAGCAGAGGTCATCCTTGACTTCATTATCTGCCTGAAGGTGCAACTCGGGAAATGAATGGACGAGGAGCCGTAACTACTCATTTGCCAAACTACTTTGGACTGCCTCTTGCAAATATAACTCCTCAAGAAGAGCCTCCTTACCTGAGTTCATCTTCTTTTCTTACCTTATTGCTGATCATGGTATTGAATTTTCCATGGATTGGTATAATACGCAAACACGCGCGCGCACACACACACATATATATGTATGTATGTATGCATGTGTGTGTGTATGTATGTACGATTGTAACAAATCTCCAAACATTGAAAGTCGTTACCTATGCTAAGCTAGTTATGCAACGGAGCTCGGTGCTAAACCAGCTGATTGATAAAGCTTTAATTTTTTATATTAAAGCTTATTCCCCACTGATCTCCAGGACGTCTGGCAGCAGCTTCATTTCTCAACTGAGAAGAACAACTGATTGCAAGAAGCGGAGTTATTTTTCATATCAGTAATGATTTTATTGGTAACACATAAATAACACCAACAAACTACTATTTATACACCGGACACAGTTTGCAGTATTTCGACTTTGGTCGGCAAAGCCAGGGATGAGGCAAAACTAAAGCTAGATTATTATTATTATTATTATTATTATTATTATTATTATTATTATTATTATTATTATTATTATTATTATTATGAACTTTCTTTCAAAATGGCCGGCATGATGCACTGTTTTGGCCACTAATGACGAATATGAATGCAAAATTGCAATATATTACCTGGTAGTAACTGTTTATTAGGGGGACTTGCATGACGGATGCTCTCCTGTTGGTCGAAGGATTTTAAGACATGATCCTATCTTTTCGCAATACAGGAAGGTTAAATTTTGTGAACTATTTTTATACTGTTCTCAAAATGCCTCTATCTACGATTTTTTTTTCTTGAGTATGGCCTTTACTTGTTATGATAAGAAATTTCATCCTTATTTGGAATAATAAAATTTCAACAAATATATTTTGAATGAGTATTTTGAAATATCATTCTTTCTCATTTATCTCTGTTTGTTTTTGTTTTGTTATTTTATGATAAGATCAAGCTATCGTCTAATCTTTAGAGGCAGTCTCTTGTATTTGTTTCTCCAACTCTGCTGTTACGTTAGTTCTTCCTTATTTCAATCTGTTATCTTTCGTTCCATGATTCCATTTGATCCTCCCATTCATGAATATCTCTTCTCTTCACCTTCTGCTCAGAACTCTCCCGAAAACCTCTTTCCCTCGTTTCTGAAAATGCCTCTCCTACGATATTGCAAAGCAGTCTGTTATTCCCCTTCCATCCATTAAGCTGTCTCTTTCCTTCTGTCAGTATCTTATTCTCTTTTAAGCTTTAATAAGAGAAATGTTAGCGATATTATTCCTTTTGTAACTCCCTATTGATTATCCAGTAATCTCTCTCTCTCTCTCTCTCTCTCTCTCTCTCTCTCTCTCTCTCTCTCTCTCTCTCTCAAAATATTTATCCGTCTAATAATAATCACTCTCCACCCTCTCTTCCGTTTAAAGTGGAAAGTGGGTTAATGAAAGAGTTTAATGCCGTCCCATTTCCTTACTGTGGTTTTTTATAAGGAAAAACTGATTTTTATACTTCCGATTTTGTTTAGTGATTAATGTAACCTCTTTCACAAGGCCTTCGTGCCTAGAAACGATATTATCATACGAAGACGTCAAGTTTTATTGTTCATCTGTCATCATCAGAGGGAATCGCCTACTCGCCAGGCAAAAGGCCTTTTCTCTGTTGCTATTTTCAGATGAAGGAAGCAATTTCGTTGACGTAAAACCGCAGGTTTTACTGAAAAGATAGGGGCTTTACCCCTTGGACTAATGCCATAGGGACTGAGGATTCCTTATGCAAATAAATTGCCCCTCAATTAGATGCAGATTAGCCGGTTCCTGAAGACAACTCGTACACTGCTTTGCTCGTGGGCCATTCATTAGTGGAAATTCATTTAGTGGAAACGTTTAAAATTAGCGTATATCCTTGCATAAACTACCTAGGCATTGTTGTTTGAAATGATATATCTAACAGTTTCTAAACAGGTCGTTAGTAATTATAACAGGAGCCTATATCCTTGGTAGAAGCATAACCTCACTTCCTAGGCGAGGGTTCAATCCCCGCAGCCGACCGGTCAGAGAGGTGGACATAACATGTAATCACGTTGTTTGATTTTGGCTAAACAAAGACAATTCAACAACATATCTCTCAATAACAGTGATAAGAAAGGAGCTGGGGTTTTAACAGGTCGTATATAGTAATTATAAAATGCTTAAGAAACGATTTACTTAAAAACTGGTTTGAGTCTGAATCTGCCTCAAACTAAGGTGATGAAAAGGTGTAGTAGCCTAGTAATGAATACAACATGGTTGCATTTAAATGGTTTAAATGGTAATACCAATAAAGGGTTCAGAGATAAGCACTGGCTTTCATTGATAAACTCTGATCTGGAATTTTTAATGGTTGGCAAAGAGTGGATGTTAAACATTTGTCGTATATTAATTCATTCAGAATATTTTTAGTGTGTAACTTACAAGCAAATTTAGCCTATTTCATAAGATGAATGAAAGTTAACGAAATTGAACTGATATTACTTAAAAGATTGAAAAATATTTTCAGGCATTCAAATGAGTAATTGGTGGTTCAAGTTTTGTTTTAGCATTGGAAAGAAATGAAAGTATTAGCGAACAGCAGCTAAGTCTGCAATAACAAGCAGGTTGACAGCCTAACGAAATCACATGGAAATAGATGGCTGTATATTACTGGTTATAAAGGAAATTTAAAGTTGCTTCATGAAGACGAGAAGCAAAAAATATTAGACTTTTAGTAAAATCTTAAAGTAATATAAAATTTTATTTATGAAGTGTACTGGCAGAACTGAGTTGACGACCTTATTTATCGTAAAAGTAATTTTTGTAGCGATAAAGGTACAGAATTACTGGAAACCGTGGTTAGTCATTCTTCCTCTGGCATTTTTTATCATTTAACAGCAGCAAACTTTCAGTCAAGTACAATTTTTCCCCAGAACTTTCAATTTTGAAGGTAATTGTAGAGAACTAACTTTTCTTTATAATTTTGTTTGTATTTGATTATTTTATCTCAGATTATTCAAATTACTTTTTAAAATCTATAACGTCATTGGTATTCGTTTAACGAAAGAATATAAGTCGGAGTCGATAACCGAGTTAATTTCTCATTTTAATAGAGTCCAAGGGGTTTGTAGAGTAACAAACAAACAAGCGCACGTTCTAATGAACGAGAAGGAAATGAAAGTCTGAGCACAGAGAAAAGGGATGGAAAATATCTCTAAAGTTACAAGTTTCTCTTTACCAGTAACAGTCGCAAATCTGTCGTTCCCGGTAAACCTTGTTTACTCGGAGGACTTAAAGAAAACACATTATTCATTTTGTTTGTTATCGTTTTAGAAGTTCCTCAAAATGGAGCTGGAGCAAACAAACAAACACACTCACCGCTCAAGAAAAAATACAGTAATGTATAAACTACGCGGCAACTGATCGGATTCTGTTCATTTATAAAATTTGCACCTCAATATTTGAAGAATAAAATGAACGATGCTCTTCATAATAAGGGGAATATTAAAGCCAATGGAGAATAACACAACACAACATCATAAAGACTTGCAAGGACCTCAAATGATTCCACCTGTTTATTTTTGTACGGGCCAGGATGAAACTCTTATGGACAATCGGTAACACTAAAAGGTACTAGGTCTATCTGGCGCGATTAAAGATGAATCATGACCACCACTGTTGGCGCTGATTATTCTGGCGATAAATTAGAATCATTTTCACTTATATTAAACCCATTACTCTCAAATGGATCGATTTTCATTAGGGCCGATTATTGGTTTACGCATAAATCGCACCAGACCTTAATTTCAGAACGACGTAGCCATATTTCATCTTTCTTGTCATCTTTTCTTCGTAAAACTTAAACATTCTTACCAGCTTCCAGCTACCATGTATTTTTATTTTGGCTTCTATATTGTATTTAAAACATAAGGTTCAAAATTTCATATATCAAGTGGTATATATGTATGCATATTTATTTATTTATTCATTTATATATATAATATTACATATGTGTATGTATATAAATTATATATATGTGTGTGTGTATTATATGTATTCATACATGCACGCATGTATGCATATATATATATATATATATATACACTATATATTTATATATATTTGTGTGTGCGTGTGTGTGTTTGTATGTGCACATATATTTGCTATATATGCACTGTAAACAAATATCATGTTAAATACTCAGACAGTAACAATGTATGACCGATAACTAAGTTAAATTTTCTTGATGGCATTGAGGATATTGTAGATTTAATGTAGAGTCAAAAGAAGCAAAAAATAAAAAGAAAGAGACAAAGGTTAATGTCTCGATGACAAGTGAATGGGCTGAGGCTGACCAATAATGTCTTGGCAAAGAAGTATCATGACAGGTGAAATGGGACTAAAGGTCGAAGATTGATCGTCTGACGCAATTAACATACCACTCAGTTGCGACTGATGTGAAATTATGGTCACATCCAATATATCAATAAACTGTAGTGCTATTTCTATGCCATACACGAACACTTGTACAGCCACATACAGTACATTTCGTATATCTCATATATATCGGTCTGTAGTGTGTGAAATAATTGCTTTTGAAGAATTATTGAAACTATGCACTATATATATATATATATATATATATATATATATATAATATATATATATATATATATATATATATATTTATATTTTATATACATTATATATATATATATATATATATATATATATATATACATATATATAGTATATATATATATATGTATATATGTCCATATGAATGTGGTTATGTTTATATGTGTATGTGCTTATATTTTTCTGCTTGACGTATTTTATGATTATATTTCTGTGTGGGCTTGTGTATTTATTTGTTTGTGTGTTTTTTTTTGTTATACAGACAGATAATTTCATTAATAATTGTTCACCTTAATTACTGGAGGATTTATTAATTGCAATCTGCCCTTAATTGTATTGTGCTTATTTTATCTTCTACAGGGACAATTTCTCAATTGTAAATGTCTTAATTCTGATGATTATGTTTTAGAGAATGGAAATTGATTATCTATCTATATATATATATATATATATATATATATATATATATATATATATATATATATATATATATATATATGTATCTGTTATAATATATATATACTTTGTTTGAATTCATGATTTTAGACATAATATTTGGTAGTGAATACTGACAAATGCTTTTATTTATTGTAGGTGTTCAGAAAAAAAAATATCTGAGCAATTAAGCACGAAATTCCCGTATGGCTGTATTGAATGCAACACGCTAAAGTGAACAGAAGCATCCTAGTGCGTTTGGGTTAGGGGTGTGGTGAACATTATGTTTGGATTCTTCAAAAGTAAAGGAAAAGACAAAGTTGCTTCTAAGGACCGATCAACTGACTCTTCCAAAGAAAAAAAGAAAGAAAAAAGTAGCAAAGAAGACAAAAGCAAAGATGTGAGTGACAGCATTACTCTCAGGAACAAAGAAGACAAATTGTCATCTTCAAGAACCTCTATCTTTCGCAGAAGTAAGTCTATTGAGAGATCAAAGGAAAAAGATTGTGAAGGACCTGCTAAAAAAAGAAGCAAGAATCTTGATCCCCGCAAATCTGGTGAATGGGATGACAGTAGCAGTCAGGATGCATCTGTGCGCTCCTCTGCGGCAACTGACGAGGACAGCAGTATTGATAGTTCTGGGCAAAGAACAGACTTGCCTACAAATAATGTTCTCACCAAGACCAGGATTTCTAACAGCCCTGACCCTTATCGGCCCACCGAGCATGATCTGACAGATAGTATTAGTGGAGGGATGACTGGTGGGGGTATTGCTGGAAATGAGAAAAAACTATCAGAACAATCTGCTGAAGCTACTGCAGAAGTTGGTGAATCAGTAATGGCTGAAAATGATATGCCATCTCTCATTGCACCAACTGCTTCTGCCTCACAGGCTACCACAGATCAAGCAGAAAGCAAATGGAATGTGAACAGGATAACAACATCTGCCTTTTCTCCACTAAGAAAATCCAGTGAAACTTCTACATCTTTGGCAATGAAACCTCCATTGAATCCACGTTTTGTTGGACCAAGGGGACCTTTAGCATCGTCAGGTTTCTCTTTAGCTTCTAGCCCAACAAATATAAACCAAGATTCTGATGATAGTCTTTCCCTACACTCACCAGGGATTGTTACACCACCATCATCACCTGGTCCATCTGCAATCCAAGGCATTCCTCCGTACCCAATTGTTACCGGTCCATCTTCAAGACCTACATCACCTGATGGAAGAGCTTCCATGCTTTCAACCCCTTCAAGCTCCACTTCAAGCCTCACAAGCCTTACATCCAGACCCATATCTCCCTCTGGTCGACGTACACCACCAGGGCCACGAATGGGCACAGGGGGAAGATTATCTTCATCACCTACTGCAGGCCGTAAGACTGTAAGAACAAACATCAAAACTAATCCTGTAATGGGTTCACGTAGGGGTGGTTCTCAGTCTCCTATAAACCCAGTAGGTTCTGGACCCAACTCTACAGAAATTCCATTCACGGATGGAGACAAATTGACCACTCCTCCATCATCTCCTGTTAATGTAAGACATGAATCACAAGTTGTCAAAGAAAATTTAAAGGATACCGAAAAAACTTCTACCATACCTGTAACACCTATGGTTTCACAGTCTGACAGATCTCTAATACCTGTGAATTCTCCAGTTAAGGCTAGAGTTGCACCTCCTCCTCTCCCAACAACGAAAGTGTGTTTTCCTGTTGAGCCAAAATTCGAAATGAGCAAGCAGGGATCAAGAAGTTCTTCCCCAACTACTGGGAAATCTCGTCATTCCATATCCTCAGTGCATTCCCTGGAATCAATACCAGAAAATGATAGTGATAGCCAAGCGTCGGCTAACAATACATTGGAGAAAAATAGACCAACTTCGCCACTGAGTTGTAAGCCTCCCAGTACCCATGCTGTGTTGAGAGAAAATAAAATTAATAGTAAACCCACAGGCTACGCAACTAGGCATTCAGCTCCTGAAGTTTCTTCCTGTGATCGTCATCGTCATACAGCCTCTATGCATAAGAGATCGTTCTCTCTTACACCAGTGACAGAGGAAAAACTCCTACCAACAGCTGTTACTTTAGCTTCAGCTATTAATAATTCTACAAGTGGAGTAAATGAAGCGCAAAACCAATTAAATAAGAAAGCTGTAGTTGGAGGTATAGCAGCTCTTTCTTCACTCTCCACACAAAAAGCTAATAGTAAAAGTGATAAAACTGGGTTAAGTGAATGCAACAAAAATATATTTCCTGATCACTGCAGTAGGAGAAAGCAACATAATAGTAGATATGGAAAATACAAGCAGGCAAACCTTGACCTTCCTCAAACAGCTAATTCTGACTTTCCTGTGGATAGTGCTGCCACCCAGGAAAGGGATGAAACAGTATTACATGGAAAAGTTTCTTTTTCCAAAGGAAATGAAGATAGGCTAGAAATGGCCACAGTTGACATGGTATCTGAAGAAGTTTATGAGAAAAATGTTAGTGACTCTGTGAACAGACAAAGTATGTCTAATTTTAGTCAAGATGGAAGTCCTTCAGAGAGAGCAACTCATGTTGTTTTCCGAATACCTCTGAGGAGTAACTCTTGTTCTAACTGTCATGAATTGGAGAAAAGAGTGTCTGTTGAAGTTCTTTCTGGGAAAGAGGCAAAAGAAGTTAAGCGACCAGAAAAGCATTATCATAAAAAGAGACCAAGATCAGTATCAACATCGCGGGAGCTGAAAAGGGAGAGAATCTCTGAATACTTCCAGAGAAAACGCTCATCGTCTACTGGACCGGAAGGAGAACCAGAGGAACATTTATCTATTTCAGTGACAGAGGAGCAAAAAGACAGAGATAACAAAAATGATAAAGACTCCAGTTGTGATGAGGCACAGGTTGTAATTATTCCATGGCGCTGTAGGTCTAGAAGTCATTCAAGAGCACGAGAGTTACCAGGAACTGAAAATAATGAAAAATTTAAAGATACTACAGTATCAAGAGCACAGAGTCATTCGAGTATAAGAGACTCAACAGATTCTAATCCTGACAAAGATTATACGAGCATGACTAACAATACAGACTCCAAAATAGATGGTGATTCAAGGACTCGAAGTCGTACGAGATCCAGGTATTTGGCGGGGTCTAAGCCAGATTCAGCACGTTCAGACAGGTTGGCATCTGTGTCTTCCAATGATAACCATCAAATTAGCGATAGCACACAATTCCCATTCAGTGTGAAAACTGACAATACTGGCACCACAGCCGACTCTTCAAGTCATGTCCACAAGTCAGCAAATTGTCAGTTAACCTCTAAGGACCCAGAAAGACGAATGACAAGGTCTGTAACTCTAGGGGAACTCCCCAGAGTAAATTTAATTTCGGACCAAGGACCTCTATCTGAGGATCAGATGCGTGGCAGGCGTGCTCTCTCATCTTCCAGAGTGAGAGAAACGTCTTGTTCTAAACAGGAAGAAGGCAAAGACCAGCCAGTTGTGAGAAGGCCTCCAAGAAGGAGGTCTCTCTCCACAAGTAGAAGACGACCAACAAACTGTGTTGAATATCCTGAGAATGAACATAAAATCCTAGTGACTGATGCTGGTGTTGTAGACGCTAATCATTCCAGTAACATTTCTCAGAATGTGAGTGAACATTTGAATGGAATGAATGACCACAAACATTTTTCAAAACCGAGTAGTGGTGAATGTTCTCTTAATGAAAAAGGTTCAGATGTCAAAATTGAAGCTACTGTGAGAATAAGGCGACGGTCCTCCCCGAGAGAGCATGATAACTCTAACAAAACCAGTGGAGGAGTTGCAGAGATTATAGATATATCAACAAAAACAGATGGGGAAGAAGAAGGAATCACGAGTTGTTCTTTGAGAAACAGTGAATTATGTCGTAATGCCGGAGATCTGATTGAGAAAACCAAGTAAGAGCCATGTTTATTTTTAGATTATTAGGATAAATTTAATGGCAAACAGACAAACATGTTTGCATATTGTTTCGAACCTATATATTTTTTTTGACAAAGGTAGCTAGAACTTCTGTGTGCCATTTATATTTAATGATATAAACTTTAAAACTGAATTTATGTGAAAGGTACGTTTTTTCATTATTCAGGTTATTATGCGTATTCATGTAAAAGCAGTTGGTGACAGAAGTTGGGAAGTTATTGCATGCATCAGTTTGTAGAAGTAGTTATGAGGTGAACGTAGAAAGTGAAGAGTTATTCCAATATAGGGTATGTATAAATTGTGAAAGTGCTTTATAAATTGATTATATGCATAGTGTGAAGAAATTATAAAGTAAATAGTGCTCATGGCGGTCTTTTCCCGGCAGTCCACACGTACCAAATGATGGTATAGTTCCCGATTTGATCTAATACAAACTCCAGTGAACAATCTCGTTTGTCCCTTTATTACATAACGAGCTTGTGTTCGAAGCATGGGGTAAGTTAAATGGAATGCAGGACAAACAGATGAATTTTTTGAAGACTCAGTGTGTGAATAACAATTTAAATAGTTTACGCTTTAGAATTAAAAGTAAAGAATGGGAGTAGGCATTGTTGAGGCATGTCTAGAATAAAGTTGACTGAGTATAGGTATAAGAGGGCTTGAAATCCAGGATGGTAGAGATATCAAAAGTATAACATAATGTGGGAAAGGAGAAGTGTATGACTACAAAATAGGCAACAGTGAAAGTTATGGGAAAGGTGTTTAAGTGTATGTATAAAAGATACCATTTTTGGACAATACATACCGATCAAGAATGGAAATGTTGACTTCTGCAAAGGATGCAAAATTGTGTTGTTACATTACTTGCAGTGTAATATGGAATATTTGTCTATTGTCTGTACTCTGACGAGAGTACAGCATAAGAAATTCAGAAACGAATGCCACAATATGTGATGAGAATTTTATTGTTGAAAGTAGGCTTCTTTATATGTACATGAAATGACAAACTGATTCTAATATTTTATTCATCATTTTAAGGTTGCATTTAGCAGTGACATCTGTGTTTTTTTTTTTTTTTGTTCTGGTTACACGACGTGTAAAAGAAACATTTTACTTGCAGTATGCTGTGTATGTATGCTTATATGTATCTACTTAGCATGATGGTATCGGCAGAAGGATTAGTATTGATGCCAGGTCTTAGGTTTTTTATCTTCTTGTGGTGCCTTGTATGAATTTTGGCGATACTACCATATAAAAAATTACCTTCTCAGAAGTTAAAGAGATGTTTTACTCCGACCGCAACTCCTATGGCATTTTCTTGAATCTTAAATATGACCTTATCTTTCCTTAAGTAAAACTATACAGAGTATTGTATATCTAAAACGGATAGTATAGATTAGAAAACTGGTGACAGTTGGAGAACTAATTTGTTTCTTTGCACTTTCAAAATATAATATGGAATTCAAGTTTCATTACTAGGTATTTTATGCATCAGTAGGTGCTGCACTATTAATTTCTGGTAAATGTGGTGATGCTGGGTATAATATAAGTAAATAACGGTGTTATGTCGGCTATAATCAGTCTTAAGATAAACCATCTTTCGAAGTCCAATTTTCTGTTTCTTATCTTTAATCAAATACCTTATTTGGAATAGAATTTTCTTTCTTTAGTTTCTTTTTGTCACTTCTAAGGATACTTAATAATTGTTCATGGTAGTACAGTGAAAAGAGAGCGAACGAAATTTTATGAATTTAAGGGTAATAACGCAACTTAAAAATAAATATGTACTTATGGCAAGGTGATCTAAATCTCTGCTCTTCTTCCTGACAGAAAGGAACTCGCGGCTCAGGAAGAGAGGTACCAGAAACAGGTGGATCAACTCACCCTTGCCCTTGCAGAGAAGCAGGAGGAAGTACGCGCCCTGACCCAGCGACTGGAAGAACTTAATGGCATTAAGGAGAAACTCAAGGAATCAGAGCAGCTGCAGGTTAGGCTGGATGCCTTGCAAAAAGAACTCCGAGAAAAATGCGCGGCTATGGATAGTAAGTAATATTCGCTACTTTTCAGTATAATGTATATATTACTGGCAAAAGTCCTGTGATTTCATTGCAAGTTTATCATATCACTTCGATGTGTTTATCGTTTTATCATCAATAATAAAAAGTTTTTCAATCGCATGTTCCCTTTTAGGTTTCGGAAAAATTTCAAAGTATCTGTATTGGGCTAAAAACTTTGACCAATATTCATTTCATGAATGAATGATATAATATGCGGGACACACACACACACACATATATATATATATGCATTAAAATATGTTTATGTATGTATGTATATGCATATATATTTACAGTATATATATACACATACATCAACCAGGAGAAAGGTGAAAAGAAATGACTGGCTGATGCATATATGACCATCACACGTCTCCAGTGATTTGCTACACACACATATATATGTGTATATGTATATATATATATATATATATATATATATATATATATATATATATATATATATATATATATATATAATGTTTGTGTGTGTACATACATACTGTATGTGTGTATGTTTATCAGCAGCCTTCAGCAAGAGACCGGAGTTCGATTGTGGGTGGGTGGGGGCTGGGGGAGTTAGGTAAGATAGTGTCCAGTTCCAATAAAAAAATCACTCGTACCCTTCTGAGACAAGCACTGAATTAGTTATGTACCGGATGGGTAGTCAGCTGTGGTTAGTCGTTCAATATAGAGAAGGACAGGGATACAGGGATTAGCAACCACACCCATAAATAAGTTATCACCCTCTAGAATCTGCCTTCCTTAAGGAAAAGGCATATATATATATATATATATATATATATATATATATATATATATATATATATATATATATATATATATATATATATATATATATATATATACACACATACGTATGTGTGTGTAAATATATATTTCTATGTATGTAGCCTATATTAGTTCAGATGACTGTTATATTAATCCTTCACTCGGATATTACATTTGCATTGTGAGGAATTGCCTCTCAGGAAATTGCCCGGGTGGCATTTGTAATATCTATGCAAACAATACGGGATTGATAGATGTAACTAGTGCAATTCAGTATGCATAAGTAAACAAGGTAATGCCAGCCTCTGCTTCTTTCGTAGAGGGCACGGGTAGGGGGAATTAAGTCTCTCTCTCTCTCTCTCTCTCTCTCTCTCTCTCTCTCTCTCATATCGCCTTTTCCGGCGTAGTTTTGCCTTAATGGCCTATTCTTTTATTCGCATTTTCTCTCTAGGATTTCATCCATTAGCCCAACCTCATGTCCCTTTGAGGACTTTACTGAGGCAAGACCTTGATGGCGTCTCGCATTGTCCAAGACTCCTTTCATCTTCCTCAGACTTAGTTTTATTGTCTCCTTTTATGACAGACCTTTAAGTACTTCAGCCTGTACTGATGTGAAATCTTTATTTCGCTTTCGAGTGTACTTTAAGAATGTTGACACCCCGGTTCTGGGAACACATCCATCAATGACAAGCCTTCGTTAGTTTAGTAATAAGTGTATAGGCTTTCAAAGTGAAACCGGTTTTATTTGCAGAAGGATTACAAATATCCCTCAGTGATTTCCTGAGGTTGTAATCCTGGCAGTCTAAAGTGTGTGTGTGTATGTGTGTCGAAACTTCTATGAACAGGTTAATTACGAAGAAAAATAAATGTAAGATTTTGCTAAATTCTTAAGAGAGAGAGAGAGAGAGAGAGAGAGAGAGAGAGAGAGAGAGAGAGAGAGAGAGAGAGAGAGAGACACATATTAGCCGGGCTCCAAACATTCTAGGAGTCGCCCTGTCCTAACATTTCCTGATGAGTATTTATTTGACATCCGCATTTCTCCACACAATAACAGAACCTAGTTCCACGAAGTTTTAACTCCGTTTTCGTCACGTGAACTTTGTCTTTTGCACAAATCATGAATTTTTATATGATGCACTCAATTTGATTTTCTTTGCATCCTGATAATAAGTATGCTTACAAGAGACAACTAGGCACTTGTGATGCCCTTATTATATTCAAGACAGCCTTGAATATTTTAACATTACCTGTCCTTTAGTTAAGCATGATATTTTTTTATTTTCTACTTACATTTTGTAATAATTATTTCGGAAACTCCATCTTGGTCTTATTCAGTTTCGTTTAAGTTTGCATTGTTTCTGATGTTTTTTTTTTTTTTGTGAGCATAGGCCTTTTGTATAAAGTCTCATGTCTCAGGATGGTATTCTTAGTATTCTAGACGATTGTTCTAGAACCTTTGCTCAAGACAATTTTTGCAGTAAGATAATACGGTTTATATATACGATTATAATTATAATGATATATACAGTCAGCAGATGATACAATTTTCGTCGCATTTACTCTCTCTTCACCACTAATGTAAAATAAAGTTGCTGCACCCATAAGTGGTGTACGGGCACGGAACATAACTCTTGTGTTGTTCGGTCCCAAATATTTAGAAAGCATCTGTTAATCCTAACGAAGGACTAGAATATGTTAATAAACTGTGTGGTCAGCTGGGGTGGAGACTGAATTCCATAACACTATTACAATAATTATTTTTAGATCTCTTACCATGTTTTCATTCTGTGATATGCAGGGAGTTGCTAATGTTGCACAGAATGATGCTGAATATTGTTGTAAATTTATTTGTACATTATAACATTAACTTTCGAAATTTAACAAAGTCGCTGCTAAGAGTTACGAATAACTATACTCCGTTCTCTTTAGTGAGCCTAGCAGAATTCTTACGAATTTTATATACTTTGATTATTTTTACTTGGCATTTAAAATTTTATTACTTTCACCAATACTAGATTAATTTAATAAATATAGTGATTTAACTTTTTTTCAGATCACTAAAGAAATTAATTTAGTGAGTGATACAGAGCTTGCCTGGCACAATTTTTTTCCGCGGGTGTAGGTTCCTCTAGCCACTAGGCCGACAGCATGTTTTTTCTGACGCTACTGTAACGCGTTAACTTCTCCTTCAAAAGTTCAGAGTATAATTTGTGTAGTGTAGTGTTATAAACTTGATAACACGTAAGAATTTGTTTCGTGTGTCCCCCTTTTCCTGGTTTTACCTATCCTAACCCCCATATGTTTCCAAATCCTTATCTGTCGGGATACAACCAAAGAATTGAATGGCCATCATCCCATTGTCGTTGGAACAGATGTTAGTAAGTGGCATAAATTTTATCGACGTACAGCTTTATTTCCAGGAACATAACTATAGGTCATTGGTTTTTACTAACCGAATAGATAAGATTTGTTTTAGTTTAGGGGTAAATTAACATAAGTATGTTTAAACTTGAGGCTAACTTTAATGCAGGTTGATAAACGATTCCTAGATTAGGTCACTTTACAGTCGATCGATGGGAAGCAGTTTCGTCAATTAACGTTTTACTCACTTGTGTTAAAGGCGTAACCAACTGTTTTCCTTACTTTATTTCTAGAAGTGTTTACTTAGTTAGGCTGTTAGTTTACTTAGTTAGGCTGTTATAATATTGGAACATATAAGGCTTAACGGTAATTCTAAGCCGGCTGTCCGCGATGAGCTAGACTATGGCAGTTGACGTTTTCCTATGTTATTTTACTTCCTTTAGAGGAATTTAAAGTAATATTTTGTCGGCCGGCTGTAACTAAGCTGTCATTGACCTTGAAGACTACACGACTTGTATTACCTAACGTGGGGTAGGTCTAAGCCGGCATTCCGCGGCAACCCCACCTCCATAGCTAATACGGCAAAATTGTAACCAGTAAACCCTAAAAATACCAACCTAACGTACCCTAGAGGTGTTTACTGGTTACAATTTTGCCGTATTAGTTATGGAGGGAGGTGGGGGCTTGTCGAATGCCGGCTTAGACCTACCCCGCGTTAGGTACTTAAGTCGTGTAGTCTTCAAAGGTCAATTACGGTATATTTACAGCCGGCCGACAAAATATGACTTTAGATTCTTGTAAAGCAAGTAAAATAACATAAAAAAACGCCAATTGCCACAGTCTAGCTCACCGCGGACAGCCGGCTTAGAATTACCGACTTAACTGTGCATAGGCTTAGACTGAACAATTTTACATAGATTTACATAATTACATAGGTGTAATAGAATATTTAGCCAAAATTAGGCCTGCCTGCGTATTTACCATTAATTTTGGTACTCAGTTTGCCTTAACTTGACTTTAACGTGGTCAAAACTTACTTTAATTCCTTGGCCTAACTGGACTGGCCTTAGTTTAATTTACTCTGAGTCCCTTGTAGGCTAATCGAACTTACCTGAAGTTTACTTTTAACAGAATTTATTTACTTAAATTTACCAAGAAATTTATTAACCCTTTGAGCTTTCTGGCACAAGTCTGGAAACACGTTATGTGCACGTAAGAACTGTGTGCTTACCAGCCCGTACTTTACTATTTACCTTTTTACCGGAGAACATCCAGTGGAAGGAATTACCCTTGTAATTTATAGTGTCCTTTCTTTCAGTCTTCCCACTTAGTGATACAAAATTTCTCACACTGGAAGGTTGGCATCCCCAGCAGGATGTTTTAAGGCCTGTGATGTTGTCCTGGGATTTCAAGCTTTGTTGCAATTAAAACTCGTAACATGTCTGCAGCCCAATTAGCATACTCCCTCGAACTTTATGAAGAAACCTACAGTGGTCTGTGCAGAGACACAGCGGACATAATTCAGAGGGCTAGTGATCTCGAATCCTCAACCTTGGAGGCATATCACCTCAGGCTAGACTCTCAAATATGAAGGCCTTATCTTTTCCTCAACCTTGGAGGCGTATCACCTCAGGCTAGACTCAAATATGAAGACCTCATCTTTAAGTATTTAGTTCAACTTGGAGAAGAAGGGTTCTCTGCACAAGATCCTGATAGAACCTTGCTCACTGCAAAACGACGTCATGTCGACAAAATCATCATGCAAAGCACTGAAGTTTTGGAGAAACTCAAAATTGTTTGCATGAAAGTAGAGTAGTGCAACAGATTTTAGACTGTTGCATAAGGCTAAGTTACCATCTTTGTCACTACCTGAATTTGATGGTATAGATGGAGAATGGCCTCCCTTTTGGGATGTTATTGAGTCTAACATTCACGCCCATTCAGACTTAGGATCTGTTGACAAATTTAATTACCTGAAGGGATGTTTGAAGGGTGAGGTACTAATTGTAATAAAAAATATCCTTGTCACAAATGAAAACTACCTAGATGCTATTGCCATGCTGAAGAAAACTTATGCTGATCCAGAGAAAATAACCTCATCTTTAATTTGTCTAGTAGCAGGCCTCCCTAAGCCTTCCGTGGATCTGGATTCACTACGTGGCTTCAGAGCGAAACTTGAACAATATGTTAGAGGCATAGAAAGAAAAAAAGACTTGGTTCATATCTCTGTACCTGGATACTTGATCCTTTGATTTTCCAAAAACTATGTGGTAAGGTGAATTAAGGTGAAAGAGTAAATCCAAAACAAGTGTGAAGTAAATTACCCCTCACTCCTAGATATTAGAGAGGGACTAGGAAAGATAATTCTGGCTTTGTCCTCTCTGGACTTTGAACCCAGTGATAAGAAAAGGGATTACTCCCATAGAAAAACAAAGCCTACTCACAGTTCTAATAGACCAGGTAATCAGACCAAAACTCAATGAAGTTTTTACACTCCCAAGAAACATGCCAAGAAACATGAAGTCACAAATTTGAGTTTTTCTGTTAATTCAGGCAACCTAACAAGACAACTAGAACTCAAAGCTGTGTGTTCTGTGATAGACCAGAACATAAAACATTCCAGTGTGACAATTACAAAACCACACAGGAGCGTATTTCAAGACTTACTGCACAAAATCGTTGTGTGAAATGCACCTCACCTAACCACAAGAAAGCAGATTGTCATGTAAAGTTTCGCAAATGTCTGTCATGTAAGAATGGATTACACCATTCAGTATTGTGCCCTGATCCTCGACTGAAGTCTTTATTGTGAACTATTGTGGGGACAGTGACAAAGACTCAAAGTCGCAAACTAGTGGAATTCTCCCTACTGCTTTAATGGTGATGTATCCACCCTTAGGCCACACCAAGGAATTGAGATCACTGTTTGGCTCTGGTGCACGACGTACTTTCGTCACACAAGGGGCAGTGGAAGAGTGTAAACGTAAGAGAGAGAAGCCTGTCCAACTGAGCATCAGTGGGTTCTGGGATACCAAAGAACCTGGAGAGCATAGTACTGTCACTGTACCTGTCAGGGTAAATGATAACAGCCTCGTAACTTTAAAGGCTGTTGTCGTACCTAAACTACCTCAGAGCACTAGGCCTCATGGACTGTGTAGGCTAGTCTCTGAACTGAAGAGCGGGAACGTCAACCTTGCTGGCCCTAAACTTGCCAAGTAGTCAGGTTGACTAGGTAAAGCTGCTTGTCGGAATGGACCACTACTTCGTCTTCATCCATTCTCCACAACCACTCAGAATAAACCTAATTGAATCCTCCTTAGGATGATATCTAGTTGCTGGTAAACTCCCTAGTGATGACACCCCTGTCAGTACTCATTAACTGTGATGAGACTGTAAGGATGGGATTGAGTGACATACTGGCTGGGTGTTGTCTAGTTTATTAGTGGTGCCATGAATCCATGTACAGAACCTTCGAAGTTGTTATTGATTGGTGCGAGCCGCAAAGTAGTTTCCACACACAGACAGGGCAAAACAGAGATTATGTTTTGGACATCTGTGCTTGTGGACAGACAAACAGATGGCAATTGTGAGAGACATAATAAATGTACAATGATAAAACATATATCAATGGAAAGGACAGGAAATTCCACATATGGACATTTGGATGAGATTCGAGACAGATTAATGAACACAATGCGGTAGCATAATGTATGTGAAATGGCGAGACATTTGGCAGCTTCACAAACAGAAACTTACATACAGTTTGACACAGAAGATACAGTGGAACATTGAGTACATGATTGGAATGCTTGCATGGCAATGCAAGTAGTGGTGATTGTACGTGAATCGAGGCAACAATGTTAGAGAGAAACAGACAAATATTGTATGGTAGAAGTTGCGTTCCTCTGAGCGATGGCCGCTGACACGCAGGAGGGTGACAGAGAGTGGGATGCTTTGTTGTCTTGTTTTGTCTGATGGATGACACACACGTGCACCCGTAAGACTGCATTGTATGCAGTCCCTTACAATACTTCCCCCCTCCCCCCCCAGCAAGGCCCCAATGCAGAAATCGTCTTGCTGACAATTGGAATGGGCGCGAAGGGCTTGGGCTTTGGGTGGGCAGGAGGCTGAAGATCGGCGCCAGCCAGCAGGAACTCGAGGAGGACGGTAGCGGGTTGAAGGATGACGTCGGCTGATCTTTCGTTGGTCAGGTCGTCCGGTATGAGTTCGGGGGCGGCGGCAGGCTGCCTGGAGGAGGCGTCCAGGGTTCCTGTGGTGGGGTGGGTCATCTCGGAGGGTCGGACATCTACTGAAAGCTCAGGAACGGCGACGAAAGGTTCGTTGGTGCATGGGTCGTCATCTTGGGTCAGATGTCTGCCATCGGCTCCTTCATTGGTCACTCCGGAGTCACCAGTGTAAGGATGGGATTGAGTGACATACTGGCTGGGTGTTGTCTAGTTTATTGGTGGTTCCTTACTGAATCCATGTATAGAATCTTTGAAGTTGTTATTAGCTGGTGCGAGCTGCAAAGTAGTTTCTACACACAGACAGGGCAAAACAGAGATTTTGTTTCAGACATCTGTGCTTGTGGACAGACAAACAGATGGCAATTGTGAGAGACATAATAAACGTACAGTGATAAAACATATATCAATGGAAAGGACAGGAAATTCCACATATGGACATTTGGATGAGAGTCGAGACAGATTAATGAACACAATGCAGTAGCATAATGTATGTGAAATGGCGAGACGTTTAGCATCTTCACAAACAGAAACATACATACAGTTTGACACAGAAGATACGGTGGAACATTGAGTACATGATTGGAATGCTTGCATGGCAATGCAAGTAGTGGTGATTGTACATGAATCGAGGCAACAATGTTAGAGAGAAACAGACAGAAATACTGTATGGTAGAAGTTGCGTTCCTCCGAGCGATGACCGCTGACACGTGGGAGGGAGACAGAGAGCGGGATGCTTTGTCATCTTGTTTTGTCCGATGGATGACACACGTGTGCCAGTAAGACCGCATCGTATGCAATCCCTTACAAAATCAGCAATTAATGAACCTTCCAAAGCTGCTTTAAAGACACCACTTGAGATCTCTGATAGCAAATTTGCTGAAGACCCCATCCAACAACTTTGGACCCTAGAATCAATTGGAATTGTTGATCAAGACATGTCACCTGAGGATAAATTTGTACTGGAAGAATTCAAGAATTCTGTCAACATGGTTGAAGGACAGTATGAGGTATCTCTCCCATGGAAAGTCGATAAGAAACAACTCCCTACCAACTTAGAACTGTTGAGGAAAAGACTAAACAGTACTATTCACAAACTGAAACAAACTAGTGGATATCTGGAAATTTATGACCAGATCACCAAAGAACAACTGTCTCTGGGCTTCATTGAAACAGTACCAAGTTGACCAATATACACTATTTACCCCAGCTGACCAATATACACTATTTACTTCATTTACCTGTGATTAAAGATTAAATTACAACTCCCATTCACAATGTATTTGATGCAAGTCCCAGAATGAACAAACAGGCCCCTAGTCTGAATGATTGTTTATATTGTGGCCCATCCCTGACTAGTCATCTGACAGACTTGTTGAAATTTCGTCTCAACCCATTTGGGGTTCACCAGACTCCTTAAACGTACAACTGAGAATTGTAAAACTAAGAACTCCGGACCTGTAAACTTGGAAAATGCTGAAGTGTTGAATTCAGAAGCATTGTGAATTCTTACTGACTTCACGCAGACTCAGTATTTCCCAGAGGAGATGTCATACCTTACTAAAAATTCCCACAAAATTCCATTGAAGTTCAATGCCTAGGCTTGTTCCTGGATGAGAGAGAACCTTTAAGATGCACTGGGAGACTACAAAATGCTGACCACCTCCCATGTAGCAGTAAATTTCCTTTGCTTTTACCTCCAAATTCCCCCTTGACTGGGCTTGTCACATTCATGCACATGAACAAGTTCTTCATGCAGGTGTTCAAGACACAATTTGCAAAGTGAGAGAAGGATACTGGATACCAAGGCTAAGTGTGCCAAGAAGATGAAATCGAAGTGCCAACTATGCAACTGTCAGGAAGGCCCAGCCTTACGCAGACCTCCTCCACCTCTACCAGCTTACAGGGTGAACAGTCTCCAGCCATATGAGGTGGCCGGAGTAGATTTGACGGGACAAATTCTTATCTGCAATTCAGACACCAAAGAAATTGACAAGTTTTACATTGTAGTATTCACTTGCACTTTAACATGAGCTTGTCACCTGGAAATTGTAAAAGACTTGACCAGTGCTTTCTTTCTAAATGCTTTCCAGAGATTCACTTCGCGAAGATCCTGCCTTTGAATGATTTCTGACAATGCAACTAACTTCAAGACTGGCTTTTCATTGATTCAGTCACTATGATGACACTGACACACAGTCCACATTGACAAAAGAACATTGTAAACGGACATTCATCACTCCTAGGGTGCCCCATCAAGGAGGCTTCTATGAGAGGATGGTCGGCAGTGTCAAATCAGCCCTAAAGAAATCTATTTTCAAGAAGAGGATTAATTCTGACGAACTTAATACCATTGTCACTGAGATAGAGCATCACTTTAACAATAGGCCTCTTACCTATGTGGATGCTACATCTCCAGATACTGTTGATTCCCTTACCCCGTTCTCACCTGTTGTATGACTACCAGTTAAACTCTTTTCCTACTACCTTAGACCGGGACTATCTGAATGACCCAGATTTTGAGCTTGACCACAAATGATGCAATGAGAGTTTCAAGTTCATATTTCAGGTAGTACATGCATTCCAAGAACAAAGGGAGAAGGAATACTTACAATCCCCAAGAGATAGAGACACTATCAACAGCGATCCAAACCGACCCTTCCAAACTAAGATTAAAGTAGGATATGCGGTGTTAGTACATAATGATACCCCTCGCTGTATGTAGAAATTGGCAAGGGTCACTCAGCTGATGCCCAGCTTTCGTGGACTGGTCAGAGTTGTCAAGTTTCAGGCCAGCAACGGAGGGACAAATAGGTCAGTTTACAAACTCTATCCGCTGGAGGTCTCTAAACCAGAAGATGTGTATATTGTAGATATTGTGGAACAAAATTTAGAATACAGTAAAAAATCTGAAAGCTATCAAGTAGGAGAAAAGAGACCAAAGAGAAGAGCTGCACCAACTCAAGGCAATTCTTGCAACAGTTGATTAATGATGAAGCTGTTTAATCTAACACAAAACTGTTTTGTGTTATCTCCCAGGGGATGTTATAAATTTATTTGTACATAACAATATTAACTTTCTAACTTTAACTAAGTCACTGTTAAGAGTTACAAATAACTATACTTCAGTCTCTTTAGTGAGCCTAGCAGAATTCTTAGCGTTTTATATGCTTTGATTATTTTTACTTAGCATTTAAAATTTGATTACTTTCACCAATACTATTAGATTAATTTAATAAATATAGAGATTTAACTGTTCTTTCAAATCAGTAAAGAAATTAATTTAGTGAATGATAAAGAACCGTTTACCTGGCAAAAATTTGTTCTGCGGATCTAGGCAGACAGCATGTTTTTTTGGCGCTACTGTAAATTCAGGCAGCATGGTAGACGGACATATATACGCGTTAACTTCGACTTCAAAGTATAATTTGTTTAGCGTAGTGTTATAAACTTGATAACACGTAAGAGATTTGGTTCGTATGTCCCCCTTTTCCTTGTTTTACTTATCCTAACCCCCATATGTTTCCAAATCCTTATCTATCCGGATACAACCAAAGAATTGAAGTGACCAGCAGTCCCCTTTGTCATTGGAACACATGTTAGTAAGTGGCATAAATTTTATCAACGTACAACTTTATTTCCAGGAACATAACTGTAGGTCATTGGTTTTTACTAACCGAATAGATAAGATTCGCGTCAGTTTAGGGGTAAATTAACATCAGTATGTTTAAACTTAAGGCTAACTTTAATGCAGATTTATATACGATTCCTAGATTAGGTCACTTTACAGTCGATCGATGGGAAGCAGTTTCGTCAATTAACGTTTTACTCACTTGTGTTAAAGGCGAACCCAACTGTTTTCGTTACTTTATTTACTTCTAGAAGTGTTTGCTTAATTAGGCTGTTATAATATTGGAACTTATGAGACTTAACTGTGCATAGGCTTAGACTGAACAATTTTACATAGATTTACATAATTACATAGGCGCAATAGAATATCTAGCCAAAATTAGGCCTGCCTGCATATTTACCGTTAATTTTGTCTTGACTTTAACGTGGTCGAAACTTAAATTAATTCGTTGGCCTAACTGGACTGGCCTGGAATTCTTATGGCGTTAGTTTAATTTACTCTGAGTCCCTTTTAGGCTAATTGAACTTACCTGAAATTTGCTTTTAACTTAATTTATTTACTTAAATTTACCAAGAAATTTATTAATCCTTTGAACTTCCTGGCACAAGTCTGGCAACACGTTATGTGCACGTAAGAATTGTGTGCTTACCAGCCCGTCCTTTACTATTTACCTTTTTACCAGAGAACATTCGGTGGAAGGAATTACCCTTGTAATTTATAGTGTACATTCTTTCAGTCTTCCCACTTAGTGATACAAAATTTCCCATAAATATTTAATAAAATACTTGATGGTAAATCCGACTCCAATTTTCCTATCAGTAGTGCTTGTCGCAACATGTCTATTGATACCAGAAAGTTAGGTATTGTATGAAATGCGCTCTATACCTACAGAGTTGATGGCATTAACGCTACGGGCTTCAGATATTTTTCCCTACCTATTTTGGGGGTGTTGTTCCTATGTCTGAATGAAATAAAATTACTCGATTTGGAGGTTTCTTTTTCGTAGTAATAGCAGTATATTTTAGCTCATTGTTGAAAGCTCCTTTCAAGTCTCGATGCTTGTTCCCCAACGTTTTGTTGAAGTGCCACGATATCGCACTGCCAGCGCCCAAGGTTTTATTCTTTCTCTTTATTCAAATCTTTAAGTCAGTCACTCTGACAGTCTTGACGATACTGATGCTTGGAATTTGACGAGGGACTGTTATACTACTTTAAAGTGCCATGCAGGGTCTTCCTCGTTTTCCTTTCTCATTAGCTGCGTTCAGTTTTGTATTTGTTAGTTAATCACTATTTATTTATTTATATATTTTTATATCCCTTGCTTAGTTTTCACCCTTCCTATTCTTTGGGTATTGTAGTCTGTTGAAACTTGTTTTGCTTATTAATGACCTTGACGGTTTGGTCTGTATGTTTGAACATTCTGAATTGTGATAATGTAATAATAATAATGAAAATATTATTATTATTATTATTATTATTATTATTATTATTATTATTATTATTATTATTATTATTAGGGAACAGTTTCCAATTTCTGGAACACCTCCGAAAACTTAAACCCAGTTTTTCTTTTTCATATAATAAGTCTTCCAAATAATCCACCCAGATTTCTTCATTTTCCAGCAAAATGTATATTTGTTTGATATTTCACTGTAAACGTAAATTGGATGAATATAAATGTCTACACTCATATACACTGAGACTCACCCTAGATTGTGGATAAATGAATGCAATCCACGCAATGGTTTTTGATGGACTGGGATGCAATTTTTTTTTTATGGCAATGACGTTGATTGTCCTTTGGACCTTGAACTTCACATTCGTGGTCGTTTGTGTTCGTTATTTTCTAAGTTGCATTGATTGAACTGTCGGTGCTATTGTAGGACAATGTCGGCTAACATTATGAATAAATGAATTACCAGATGTTAAGGAATATACCTTCACATAGACTGTGTAGTTACAACAGCATGAACAACAACAACAACAACAATAATAATAATAATATAGTTTGTAAAAGATTGCAATGTTTCATTTGCTATGATCATTGTTCGTCTTCTCGTCAGATCGGACTGATTTCCTCTCAATATTATTATAATTATATGCTAATGCTCCAGAAGGAAAAAACGTCATTCCTGAAAATTCTTGCATAATTTGCACAGTGATAAGGATGAAATAACCAACTCATCGAGAAACGTTAGATACCATTTTAACATCATGTGCTTTAACAGGCAAACGAAGATGGGGACTCGTCCCCGAATGATAATAGCAATGATGTTAATGATGTATTCGCAGTTTCATTCTGTTTTTCCATAGAATTACTTTTGTGACAAAGAAATGATCAGTAAATGGCGTATTGTTGTCGAAAATAACAGTGAACGATGATAGTCCAATCTGTTTGTTTCTCTCACGCACTCGCACAGTTATTTTAGCTCAAAAGCATTCATTCTCCTTTGGCCGTTTCTCCTGTTGCTGTTCTCGTTATTCCAAGTAATATACAAACATATAGCGAAAGTCACATGCATATAACACTTGAACTTTATTTTCACGTATTTTCAGATATGGTAAATATTTATATGTGTTGGAATAACCTACAGTACTTATTAAGAGTTTCTTAGTGTTTGCTGATTTAGTCATTTGTTATTTACTATTCTATCTCTCTCTCTCTCTCTCTCTCTCTCTCTCTCTCTCTCTCTCTCTCTCTCTCTCTCTCTCTCTCTTCCGTTCCCTCTAAATATCCTATGTATCTCAGATATGAAGTAAAATAGCACTAAAACTTAATATTACTCTCACATTTTTGACACCTCTCTTTAATTATATTTTCATTCACAGTATACATTTGTAACTGATACGGTTTTCAACAAGTCTGCACTTCATAACTTTGGAGCACGAACTCAAGTCCACTGCACTGGAACATTCAAAGTGATATTTACAGGAGAACCTGAAAGTCATCGCCTCTGAACTTTCACAGGCTGTGCGTGCAAAATTTGACGTTGTCATAAGTCATAGAATTTATGTTCACTGGGTATTATTCATATCTTTGATAGCGCTGTTGGCAAATTTTAACTTCGCGCTGCTCATTTATTGGTTTTATATCTGTATTTTCTTCTCGCAGTGAAAGACGTTCGGTTTACTGTTTTATTTCTTTAAAGAGATCTTTATCTAAATTCTTAGTTTTCTGAAGTTGATCGCGTAACGCCTCAAGTTGCACAAAGCTTTATCCAACACTCGTACAATCCAACCTCCCCTCCTTTGACTTCAACGTAGTGCTGCGCCCCCGCCCCCCGCCCTCTCTCTCTCTCTCTCTCTCTCTCTCTCTCTCTCTCTCTCTCTCACACAGACTTGCGATGAGAAATAATATTTTTATGAATGTGTAGTTGTTTCAATCGCTAAGTAATTAAAATTCACCGAGTAATGAAAATTCTGAGCAATCTGATTAATTCAGTCAATTAGGTACTGCCAACGCCCGTTGATTAATAGACACTTATTGCTGGAAAATTTATGGCAAGATATTTCTTTATATTCTTGGATAAAAATTGGTCCCGAGAGAGATGGGGAGAGGAGGGGGGCCGTTTAATCATGTTGAATATTGTAAATAATTGTAAGATAAGGAAAACGTAAGCAACGATCGATGTATATATATATATATATATATATATATATATATATATATATATATATATATATATATATATATATATATATATATATATACATATGGAATATGCAGCATTGTGTTGAAATGCAATTGTGTGAACTTCAAATTTTAAAGGTAATACAGCTAGTGGTTCTCTGAAAGAATCTGTGCATTCTAGTTCCTTGTTTACTTTAGATTATCCCCCGTTGCAGCTAACTCTGTATTTCAATCTTTTATCAAGCCATGTCTTTTGTACGTTTACCTGAATTTTTAGACTTTCTCCTCATCTTAAGTGCAAGTATACATTAAGTCTTCCTCCTGCAAGGTTTTGTTCAGGATGTCCTCAGAAGGGGATTCATACTTACCTCTTGAGTTTCACAAGACTGTTATAGAGCTTATGATTTTATAACCGAAATCTCACGGGGTGTCTTCGCAGAGTTATGTATACGTAATCTGTAAAGCAGTATTAAATGCTGACCTTTCCTCCCTACTAATATGTGGTCGTCCTCCTTTAGAAACTTTCAGGAATTTTGTACGAGTGCTCATGATATCTCAGGGTTTTCAGAAGGTTTGACTTAAGTTGGTGTATTTGTGAATAAACTTCTATTTTGAGTATCTGATAAGTTTCTGTTATAGCTGACTTCCCTGAGGCCTCTTCTTTCTCCATTTCTAGTTGCGTCCCGTAGTGCGTGTTTCATTCGCAACGGTCTTTCTCTTCATTAATGACCGCCCGCAGCCATCTTTGTCCAGTACACTGTTTTGTTCAAACTCTTGTTTTCCTTCGTAACTTGGGAGCTGGGTGTCAGCCTGACTTATTCTCGTGCGAAGTTTTCAATACAGACCTGTGTAGTACCTCGGAAAGAGATACTGCACTGGAATAAATACTGCCTTGAATGGCCACTTTATCACAGTACTACCTAGTCTTAATTGTTTTTAAAACTGAATGCTGTAACATTCCAGGAATATTTGATGTTTGAAAGCCATCTTTTTCAGCATTATTCGTTTTGAAGTAAATATCAGCTTGTCTTAAGATGATCATAATGCGGTGTCATTTTCAAAAGAATGAAACGAGAAAAGGCACTGAGTGACATGAAATAATGCAAGAAATTATAAAGAATTTCTCTTATTGAAGACATTGCTAAAAGTGTGAGGAACATATTTATATAACATGATGAAAATATGAAACAAAATAGTAAAGAGTATAGGAATTGATTTAAAACCGGTAGAAATTTATCTACATAAAATTCTAATTACATTACTGTATTTTGATACCCATACCTTTTGCATAAACTAGTTTTTTTAAAATTTTGTTTAATTTGACGTAAAACGGAAGTTAATGAGGATTCATTCTAGCCATAAAAGATGACGAAATTCAGTATTGTGTCAAGATGATGAAAAGTTGTCATTTTTGAGATGTCAGTCATAAAATTAGTGTCTAGCTCAGTTATCTAACTATAAGTTACGAAAAGAAAGCTTTAATTTGAGAGAGAGAGAGAGAGACAATCGTAGAATAAAGAAGCTGAAAGTATAAATGTTGCTGACAGTCAGTGTGACATATGACCTCATCGCCTGTCAGGAAACGCATTAGAAAAAAAGTGAAGGGAACAAAGGTCTCCAGACCTGGGAAAAAAACGAAAAACAAAATCTAAAAGCCACTAATGAAATAAGCTTAAAGACTAACCAGACGAACGGCTGAGTCCGGATGTGACGTCAATCGTTGTGACGTATCAGTGACGTCACGGAGGCATAGGTAAAAGGGCGGGACACGTTTTGCCTGTGCCAAAACGCCTCAGATATGGATAGATATTTATACCTTCAGGGTCCTTGAGATGCTGCCGGAAATAATCTTTCCCGACGGGTTCAGTCCGATGGTAAACGTTTAAAGTTTTTACTGGGGTGCCGATAATAGGTCTAAATCAGGGTCACTTTGACCTTATTTGGTAGGTATCAGAGACGAGAGTGTTGCCGAACAGGACTGTCAAAGCGTACCTTTGCTTCTTTGTGTTTATCTTCCAATAGCTCCCTTTTCTCTCAGTACGGGAGAATTAATCTCTCTCTCTCTCTCTCTCTCTCTCTCTCTCTCTCTCTCTCTCTCTCTCTCTCTCTCTGAATACGAAAAGGAGAACTTCTCTCTCTTTCTCTCTCTCCCAATACGGGAAGAAGTAAGACCCTTCTTGCTGCGTTGGTGGGTGTCTGTTGAGAGATAAGGTTACAGTAATTTACCAGGGAACGAGCAGCGGTTTTGAAGCAGAAGGAAAACACGTGAATCTTAGGAAGGTGACACCAACAGAAAAGCTAATAGAAAAGGCCCATAAAATGCCAATGGAAAGAGAGAGGTAATGAGAGAATGAAAATCCGGATACGGGGAAAGACATCTGAAACCACATTTCAAAACGTGTGGAACCTTAATGGAGCTGCCTTTCGGTTAGCATTGGAGACCAGAGCCTTGCAAAGGCAGTGTATACGACAATTGCCCTCAGTTCAGTTATAGCAACAAGGTTATAATCGACACGAGACAGAAAGTGAGGGCGGATACTGATTATCACTGCCAAGAGAAATGATAAGTGGCATGAACAGTGAAGGAAAATCCAAGTGATATTTTCATTCCTTTTTTTCCCTCGCAGAGGCACCTGCCAAGTATTGAGTAGTGCGAGGGATAAGTCAGGAGGGGGAAAGAAGGGGAGGAGGCGTGTAGGAAGAAAACGCAAGGAGGAGGAAGGGGAGGATGGGCCTCTCTTTGCCCATAGTCGCGTGTTAAGGGCGCACCCCTCAAAGCTAGTTCAGTTGTTTGGTCTCGTGGTTAAGGTATAATGTGGCAAGGGATTGTATTACTCGGCTGCCCCTTAGATTTAAGAGGAACGGACACTCGAGCTTCCCTCTCGTTTTCCAGTGAACTTCCTTTGATGCGCGTGTGCGAACACAAGGGATCCTCATTGAAGAAGGGAAAGGATAAGTAAGACGTTGAATAGGAAAAGAAGAAAACATAACAGACAAAATTTCAGAAAAGGAACGATAGGAAGGGTTCTCAAGCAAAATCAAACGGAAAAGTAGTAGGTCGGAAAATGAAAAACATGTCAGTGTTGTTTATCCTGAAAAAATTTGCTACTGTTTAGGCTGAAGTTAAATTTCCCAAAATTCTATTAACACCGGATACGCTTTGAAACGGAGGTTTGCCAAGTACATCTGTGTGACGCATTAAATTATTTCATATTGTGATTTGTTTGTTTAATCACTCGCAGCATTTTCATTGCCTTGGTAAGGTATACAGTGCTAGCGTTCCACACATTCTACTATAAAAACCCGAAAAATATTGTTCAAGTGATTAACACTCAAGGTTTTTATGTATATGTGACTTCAAGGAAATAGAACAAAGATGGAAGTTCCAGAAGGTGCGTATGAAGACGAGTGGGTGTTAATTTCTGGGACTCATTTTGTATTTTGCACATTTTCTTGAACTTTTCCTTGAAGTTTTCTTTTGCATGAGGCTACCGTAAGTACCAAATGATGAGATAATCACGTTTTTGTTTTTGTTTTATTTTTTTAAGAGAGATAATAATTATTATCCCTTGCTATCTGAGTTTTTTATAGTAGTCCTTGGCTGTCGGGAGTGTTGTTTGTTCTCTTGATTGGCCAAAGCAGCGAATTTGGTGTCTGCCAGGAAAAACTAGACCCTTGTGTGATGAAGACTTATTTTAGATTTCCTGTTCGCGGCTTCTGTCAATGCCAAGCGTGACTTCGGAAAAATAATAAGGTTCATGATTTTCCTTTTCATTAGGCTTTGGAAATATGAGTCAGTCTATCTCATATTCTTGGAAACTTTACTAAGTAATTTCAGACAAATTGTTGGTAGTGTATGCTTTACAAATGAGGACTCAAGATAGCTATTTCCGCAGCATACTGAAACCTGCAACGAAGGGGAGTCAATAACTTATGTATTTTGATCCTTACTGCGAAAACCCTTGAAACAATGAAAGTTACTTGTATTTCTTAATCATTTAGGGACATGGTTGCGGTTGCGTCATAGCTTCTTTATGGTGAGGATAATGACGTATTTGCCTCACTTGATGAATCTGACCTAACGGTTACCAATGCAGAGAAATTCGCCAGTGCCAAGAATACGCTCGAGGAAAAACTACGAATGTAAACAGTTTTAGAGCATGAGTGCGCAGGGTGAGCAAGAAGAGAGAGTCGGGAAAACCAAGAGGGGAATGAGTTTGGATGAATAGGGAGATTGAAATATGAAATAATAACCTGAGAACAATAAGATTTTTTTGTACACAGAAAAGGGCAATATTATTCTTGTTACTTGTGCTAGCTTGATTGCAAGGTTCGGAGAAGCGGAATGAATAGATATTTCCTCTCATTTCAGAACAAACAACATCAATACTGTGTTTGCAGAGGCGTTAGAAAATAAAGATTTGGATTCATTAATCCTATATTGAATCCATCTTTTGATTGAGCGTATTAATTGATTTATTCGTTTATACCGAATTCTAGCGAATGCCTTTGGGACCTTTAAATACGAACTGATATTGAAGCTTTTACCTTATATTCCTTTAATATTGCTGTCCGGAATATTGTTCTTTTTTCGATTGCACTTTGCTAACGAATTTACTAAAAATTTTTTACCAATCTTCTATATATATATATATATATATATATATATATATATATATATATATATATATATATATATATATATATATATATATACTGTATATGTATATATATATATATATATATATATATATACTGTATATGTATATATATATATATATATATATATATATATATATATATATATATATATATATATATATATATACATATATATATATATGTATATATACATATATATATATGTATATATATAATATAATATATATATATACATACAGAGAGAGATAAAATGAAACCATATTTCGTAATAGTTGCTACATATAAATTGCATCAGTCACTGCAACATTCATTCCCCCACTGCTGAATTAAAGATGAACCCCTCAACAAGAAGCTTCTCCAACATCGGATCTTCATATAGTTACACACAAGGTCTATTGTTGAGACGTAGGCATCCCCGTTACTCTTAGCTGCTCCCTCTTTAAATTGCACTCGTTTCCGCTCTTCCTGAGCATGGAAGCACTTTGATTCATGCGCCCCTTCTCCTCACAAAGCCATTAGGTCCCCCTCGCTTCCTTCTTCCTAAAACTTCTGAAATAATTCACTTCACAACAAACTGTTGTTCTTCATTCTCGGCACTTTATCAAATTACCCCAAATACTTTGATCCAGCAGTTTACCCGTGATAATCTTGTACCACACCGTTTCCATTTCCTTATATCTTTTATCCTTGTAAGAGACAGTTCATCTCAACAGCCTCCACATTTTTTATTGATTCAAAGTTTACCCTTCAATTCCACAGGAATGTTGTCTCAACAGTGCCTTCATACATAGTAAACTTTAATATTATCGACAGTTCCTTTCTCTCCCATACCTAATGCAGATATCTCACCACCTTTTTCTTAATCCCATTCTGTGATTCACCTTTTTCTCATCCACCCATCATTCATTATATTTACTTCAAAGTGACATAGTAGTCAGTCACTTCCATTTTTCAGTCATTCATACTAGCACACACTGCTTCGTCTTTCTGACTTAGGTTCACGTGGTAACCAGCTAAATTTTTATCACATGAAAGTATCAACCATTCCACAATTTATTTACAGCTTTCTTTTTCTACGATTCCATGGCCGCATCTTAAGTCTTTCCTAACATGTCTAAGTGTAACTTTCATAAAGACATTAAAAGACAAATACATTTATGTAGGAGTCAAATGACTTGGGTCCAAGTCGAACGCACCCATTGTGGCTCTGTTGATCTAAGTTGCAAATTATGTTCTTGGTAATTAATCTAATTTAACGGGTCGTAGCCAGAACTAAGGAGGTCATTAGGCTAGCTACCTGTTCCCTAAAGATTTCCTCAAAACCGGGAGGTTAAAAACAACTAGACCAAAACCTCTAGTCAGGGAAGAGCATGTGGACGAGTACACACACACAAACATATTTATATTTATAATATATATACTGTATATATAGAGTGTGTATACATATATATATATATATATGTGTGTGTTGACTGCTAATTTTGATATAATTTTATCCTTTTTAGGTGATATTGAGATATAGCTTACTATATAATCAGATTATCTCTCTCTCTCTCTCTCTCTCTCTCTCTCTCTCTCTCTCTCACACACACACACACACACACACACACACACACCTTAGACTCCACCATGGAAGTGTGTATTTGATACCTCTGTAAATGTTGATGCTTAAAATAATAACATCGAGTTACGTTTGGTGATGTTTACAGGAACCTAGTTCAAAATGTCTTGTTTATTTACCTTTTCGAGACGCCAGTTGCCTTGGTCCAATACCTAATCTGTGCTATTTTTGCATCGATATCTTTGGAAAACTGGGACCTATATGAATAAGTCAGTGGTTTAAAGTTTCTTGCAGTTCCCAAATTTATGACTGAACTTTGCGTGTTGTAATTACTTTTGCAAGGCGAGAGTACAACCGTACTACTATCTGGATAAATATTTTGTAATTCTAAGTGCTACGACTGCTCAGATTCTAAGAAGCCTTTGCGAGACAAATCAAATTTATATCCTGACCAGCTAAGAATAGGATAATCTATTCACTTACAGAAGACAGCTATATAGTTCTCCTTCCACGTGTCTGTTTCATTTGACGTGGCGAGTCTGATGCAACAGGAGTATGGGGAAAGGAATTTCTTATTTATGTATTTTTCCCTTTTCTGTATTATGGAAGGGACAGTAAGTTTAAACTATTATTCATTCTTGGAAGCATACTCGATTTAACTTAAAAAAAACCTGAAGAGTGACTGTCTTCGTATGCCGTAGCTAAATTGATACGCGCATTCCTCGTTTGAGGGAGCAATATATTCAAGGACTGTTTTTCATAGCATTTCTTACGTAAAACATTTTCAGGGTAATTCTTTGAGTTTGCTTATGAAGTGAATGAATGATCAGTGGTGATTTGTGTGCCATATGGAAATTCAGAAGGATATTTTTACTCCCTTGGAATGTTACTCAACTAGGATGCAAATTTTTGGATAGGGTTTTCTTATTAATGTTTACAAATAATGCATAATAATTGTAACAAAAGTAGTTTTAGGATTTTTATCACATTCCATAAATTTAGGCTTTATATTCATCATGTCTCTTAGATTGACAATGATCCGAGTTTACAGCTAATATCATCTTGAATCATAAAGACCTTTAAAGATCTTGTCATGGTTCCTGGAAAGCTAAGATATTGTCAAAGTTGAGGTTCATACCATGTTAAACAGAGCACGCCTTCAGATGTCAAGCGGAAACTATACAGAGAGAAGTTTGTTTATTATTATTATTATTATTATTATTATTATTATTATTATTATTATTATTATTATTATAAAAAAATACTCATAGTAGCACTAGTCTTGAAATGGAGAAATAAATTCACAATTATTTATAAAACTATACAGAGACCTTTCAGGAATCTTTTGGATTCCCCTTTTCAATGTGAGTGGTGATGTAAAAACACTACCCAAGTAAACATAAAAAGACTCAAAATAAGCGAAGTTGTTTGTAAACTAAGGAACCGGTCGTCAAACAAAGATCAGGCAATGCCGCCGTTATCTGATGAAAGCCCCGCTGACAGTCGCCTGGAACGTCTTCTAACTGGTCCTTACCCAGTGCGGTCGTTCTGATGGTCAACAGCATAGGCGCCGGCAGCATCGGTCACTTATACTTATATAAATTGTAGGTTTCTACTTGTAGGGTTAAGATTGGCACAGTTCCCTATTATATCCTGTAATGTAAAGATATTTCTTTAGATCTCGGTTTTACTCTGAAAATCGCGTACTGTTCTTGAATTTAGATCGCTCATGTGGAATTAAATAAATAAACTGCGATCCAATAACCACTACACTTCATAGATAACACAAAACGTACATATTCCTACTAATTTTGTCTTCAAATTCCATTCAACAAGTGCTAATGCTTTTGCAGTTTGGTATTTTCTTTATACAAAACAGTTCAACCGCATTCACAGTTTTAAATCAAAGTCTTTACTTTTAGAAAAAAAAAAGTTGTAAAAATCCCGTAGTATAAAAAAGATATTAAATGCCACGCTGATCTAACGAAAGCTCCGCGAGAATGATAATAATATACAACCCACAAGAATTGCAAAATAATACCAAAAGAAGAAGTTGGTAATCAAAGAAAAAAGGCCATAAAGTTTAAAGTAACTTTAGCCACTTTTACTAAAGGAAAACTAAAGCGAAAAGCTGCGGTATATATTAGGAGCCTCCAAAGAACAGTGGAAAGTTATCGCTTAATAATTTTAACCCTCCACCCCTGCGATGCCTCGGGAATTATCAGTAACTTAGGAATAAATTTTCGCATTCCGGGTTATAATTTGGGGTCAGGGGTTGGGAAGTTCCGGATTTTGAAAAAAGATTATTTTTTGAGCTTACGTTGGATGAACATTTTTTCTTTTAATTTTGTTTTCCCTCAGGAGTTCTAATAAGTCGAAAGATATTTGTTTTTCTGGTATCTAATATATATATATATATATATATATATATATATATATATATATATATATATATATATATATATATATATATATATATATATATATATATATATATATATATATATTATATATATATATATATATATATATATATATATATATATATATATATATATATATATATATATATATATATGTGTGTGTGTGTGTGTGTGTGTGTGTGTGTGTGTGTGTGTGACAGAGAAGAAGAGGCCCTAGATGAATTCATTGATGCAGAGGTAAATAGTTAATAGAGGTCTCAGGAAATAACTGAAATGAAAAACAGAAATCTGTTTGAGAGTGAGTAAGAGAGAGAGAGAGAAAAAAAATCGTTTTGAAGTGGTCCATTGAAATTATTGCAATTAGCAAATGGGTCTTCAATCCGAAGAAGCAAAGGCAATTTTCTCAGTCCAGAAATTTCTTAGATGAAGATATTTGCAAAAGCAATGGCTGGGAAGAATTACAGAATAATGGAGGCAGGTTAAACAAATACACAAACATTTCGGTTTTTTGTTTTTTTTTTTATTTTAAGCTTTTCCATAATTTTTTTTATTTATATTTTTGCATAGTTCATCTTTTCAGCAATTATTAAGTTTTAGAGGTTAGCAAATCCTGATTATTTTTTTTTTAGTGTGTTCTCAATTTTTAAATAATTCCTTGGAGTTTCCTGGTTTGTAAACTGTATTAGCTTTTGGACGAGTCAGTTTCTGAAACATTTCACGTCTGTATTGTGATTCAGGATGGAACCCTAGAGTTATATAGTGGTATGCTTCAAAACTAATCTGGATCTTTATTAATAAATAGAATTACTACAGTATATATGTAGAGAAAAAGAACTGTCGTTGACAGCTTATACTTCCCAGAAATGGATTTAATTTGGGATGTATTAGATTCGTGCGAGAGTTTTTCAGGAAACTGCCTGCCTTCAGTATCGAGAGTTAGATGGTATGCTTATTTTTCGGTCAACAGCTGTGATCCCAGAAAGTCAAACTAATGATTTCACTAGGTGTATACCCTTTATTTTGTGTGTTCATGAACTCTTAATTATTCATGAGTATTTTTTCTATATCTAAGGATTTTCTTCCAAACACAGGTGTTCGAGTTGAGCTCCAATACTCGAAGAACGAAGTCGAACTCACCAAGTCGAAGCTCAAGAAGTTGGAGGAAGACCTCGACAATGCCAGGCAAAAGAATATTTCCCTCCAGAATCAACTCACTGCCAATTCAAGTAAGTATTTTTTGTTTTAGGGGAAAAGACGGATGATGGAAATTGCTTTAAAAGAGGGAATTAATCTAATGTGTGTATACACAAACGTGTACGACACACACACACACACACACACACATATATATATATACATATATATATATATATATATATATATATATATATATATATATATATATATATATATATATCAGGCCTGTATGGCCGGTCGGGGTCGAACAACTCCCAAAAGAAAAAAATTCTGGAAGTCCATATTTCCTGTGACTACCCTTTTCATTGAACTGTACTTATAAAGTAGCAAATAACAATCTTTTGTTTTTTTGGCAAGTCTTCTTTTATAAATTTTGTTATTAAACATTAACATCATTCTTTAATAGTAAGAAATAAAAGAGCTATAATAGGAATATGATATAGGCCATCATATTTGTAGATTTTAGTAGAGAAACGATAATTTTAAAGCTGTGGTTACGATAATCTGGTCAGAGAAATTTGACGACACTGCAGCAAGGCTGCCGAAACGTGGAATTTACGTCATCGAGACGGCTAATCTGCTCCACATCTAGATCGAGTAATATGCATGTTATTTGGTATTGTTAACATATTAAATGAATCAACCAATAAAACTGAAAAAATATTTTTAATTTCAGTGCAAACTTTCAACATTATAAGTAAAGTTCTGTTAACCAAAGTCAATACTTCGAATAACATCTAATCGGGTAGAAGGGGATAGACCGCAGGCCCAGTTTTTCTTCTTAATATAACTAAAACGGCATTTTCAAGTATTTCATCTTGTATATACCTATACGTGCAATGACACACACAGAAGAAAAGGTCCAGTTTTGGGAAAAAACGACACCCCCATAAAAACTCTGGGTACGGGCCTGTGTGTATATATATATATATATATATATATATATATATATATATATATATATATATATATATATATATATATATATATATATCTATATATATATATATATATATATATATATATATATATATATATATATATATATATATATATATATATATATATATATATATGTATATATATATATATATATACAGCTAGTTCGTCCTTTGCTTGAATTCGAATAACTTAAAGGAACGGGTTTGCGTATGAAAGAAACTAGTTTTTATGTAATTTTTAAGGTAAGTTCCCCCTTAAATTAATTCTTTTGTGAAAGGTCTCCTCTTCAAAAGAAACAAAATGTAGTCTTCACGACTCCGGAACGTCTCAAGAATCAAGTTCCATTCCCATATAGTTTGGAAGCAATTTCCCCTGAAACGACCGAAGGCTGAGTAAAATTGCTTTCGAAGTAGCTAGACAGATTCCGTGCTTGGGAATGCTTTCGACTATTGGAACCCCCTGTGGCTTAAAGTGGCCGTGTCTTGAATATTTTTGTCTTTCGTGCTTTTCAAGAACTGGAGGAGAATAAAATTTTATTGTTCACTTAGTTGCAAATCTCCATATGCACAAGGTCTCTCGGGGGTAGTTTCTATAAACCGGCGTATAAATCTCTCTTTCGCAAATGTGATATTGGATATTTCCCTGTGAAGTTTGTAAGTTTATATTTTCCTTTTCATATTTTTCTTTAATGTTGATTGTATATTATTTCTATTCCACTGTGGTCGGGGATGTTTAACTTTACATGTGTCTAATGATTAATATTTTATTACATTTCCTAAAAAATAAATTTTTATAGTAATCTAAAATGTCTTTGAGGGTTATTGTTAAAAAGTGAATAATTTAAAAGGTTTATAGCGAGAATTTTGTCTGTAAACTTAGATGTCTCAGGTGTCGTCTTTCGTTTAGAATACCCTAACCGTCATGACGATTCAGAAGTGAATTTAGATTTTCATTTGCTTTTAATCTCTCCCACGCCAGACTGTGAGAAAGGTGAGGATCTTGCCACCAAAATCTCCACGCTGGAGGACCGCCTCAAGATATGCCAGGCGGAGAAGGAGAAGCTGACGAAGACCATCGAGGAGATTGAGGCCGAAAGAGACGATGAGATCAAGATCATTCAGGATGTAAGCATTGGAGAAATAATTTGTTCGCCCTCTTCTTTTGTTTACTTTCTTTCTGGAGTGCAAGACTGTCATTACAAGTTGCCCAGTGCAGTCGTGCCAGTTCTTTCAGGGAATAAATGTGTTTTATCCAGGCTAGGCATATTTTGTTCCAAAAATTCAATTTACGTGGAGATTAATTTAAAAAAAGGCAAATATTCTTTTATACTTGCACCGATTCGCAATATTGTAATCATCAGAAATAACAAAAGCCTAGTATCGAACTGTAATTATTAATGTAATAAAACTTGTTAATTTTTTTAATCTTCTCGAACGTAATCGTTCGCACCAGCCCCGGGAACGTTTATATCGGTTACTATTCAAGATTAATATTGCGACGGGATCTCGTTTTATTTGATGTACTTCTCCTCCCCCGTGTCATTTGGATTGACTAGATGTGTTTCCAGAACTTTCCTGCATTCACTTTAGTCTCCCGTAAACGTTATAGCAGCCAATAAACAAAATGAGCTAAGGGAAATGTCGCAGTAATTTCAGACTAATGCTTGAGAATATCATACCTGTAAACCCCTTTAGAGACTATGACGGTGGCAATTGTAAAGACATTGCAATTATGGTTCGTATCATTAATTTCCCTTCATGCACTGTGCACCGGTAATTAGCCAGCAGCTCTCACGGGAAACTATAATTTGAGTATTTTCGCAAGGCATCACAGTATACTGTGATGTCTTGTTGCAAAATAAGGTTTTATCCTGGTGCTGTACGTGTTATTCATCATTTCTGGCATTAATCCACGGCTTGCAGGTCATACGCATATGCGTTTCATTCCCTGATCTGGTTTATAGTTTAGCTTATAATCTAGAAAGGTTGAATTGTGCCGAAGCCCCCTTGACCATCGAAATATTTTAAGCTTTTGCCACCTGTATAATTTAGAGAAGATATGTAATCATTCGAGCTTTAATATACGTTTCTGTATCTGTTTAATGATATTCTTCCATTCTAGTGTTATTCTTTATTAATATGAGAATACTTGAGAGATTCTTGCTTTCGTATCTCACATTATGTTAATTGAAGCATGCTCATTTCTTCTGATATTTAATAATTTTCCGAGTTATTCCTAATATTCGCTGATTCTATTTGGCTCGCAATATAAAACTTAGGCCTTGGATGAAGCCGCCCAGGAGAGGGAAGAACTGATAGCGACCTTTGAGAAGGAGCTCCAGAATATCAATACCATGAACAGCAACCGGGAGCAGCAGCTGATGGAAGACTTCGAGTGGAAACTCAGGGAAATCGAAAAGGAACACAAGAAGAAGCTCGAGGAAAAGGACAGGATGGCAGAGGTAAGATTTTGAGAGAGAGAGAGAGAGAGAGAGAGAGAGAGAATGTTATATGCTATTTTAATGTGGATGGGACCTTGAAGGATTTGGTTATAGCCTTAATGAGTGCAGAAGTCCTCTGGTAGCCTCTTAATGTAACGAAAACCGTCTTATCTGTTACTGAGCTCTTATAGTATTTGGGCACCGCAATAATAATGAGACATACCACAATAGTAGACATACGGTCTCTCGAGATAGCAAGATGAGTTTTGTATTGTGATGACATCGTTGACCAGAGAGAGAGAGAGAGAGAGAGAGTTTGGGTTTGGGGGTCAGGTTGGGAATAAACGAAGTATATCAGGATAAGAAGGATATGTATCTGTAAAATGTGCATTTGGGTTTATCAAGCACAAGACACTAAGGACGGGAAGTTATGTTGAGTGAAGGCGCTAGTTGTCGTTTAGAAATAATTTTGAATTGGGTTTATTGTGTTAGAGAATGTTCTGGGTACATTAGGTGGTCGTGTACAACAATAACTTCGTCATCAGCATCCAGGGAGAATTTATGTTGTAGAGAAAGGTAAATATTTTGCATTCATCCTTAAGTAAGAAAGGCACTGGTTTTAAATTTCAGGTAAGAATTATCGTTGGGAATGTTTCTGATGCATCTAATTTGCATGTTTTGCTAAGAGATATGCACCTCAAATATAAAAATAATATCTAAGTTGCATTGCTACCCTGTAAATAAGATCCAATGACCCTCATCAGGAAAGGCTAAATGCAGTTCGCAACTTGGTGGAATCAGAACTTGCCGAATCGATTACTAAAGTGGCTGAAGACAGACGACTTGCTGACGAGAAACTGGCCGAGGTAAGGTTTATGCTCAATAGCGGTCAGATGCCTCAGGCTGTCTTGATCGATTCACAAAAGCAATGAGCTTACTTTTATTACTTACTGTCGTAATATTGGTGTTGTGCTATTCTTTTGTTGCCGCTTTCTTCGACTTAAAACCGTCAGTTAAAACCACGCTAGTTGTATTTGCAGCAATATTATTGGTGTTATTATACTGATTGTGCTATGGAAAATTCACCGGAATGTGTTATGCATTCCGTAAATTTTCCTGCCTAGGGAGAATCCAGTTTCCTTATAACAAATGAGAACCCATTTTTCTTTCACGTTTATTCCTGAGGCATTTTAACACCGGTCAGAAATAGACGCAGAAACCAGTATCAGTCTTGTTTGCCGCATTAACTTCCTGTACACTGTAGAACCATGTATTGTAACAATAGCGTTAGAGAGGTTTTTTGCACCATTGCATTAAGAACCTGACGTTTTCCAAGCAGTTGAAGGACAGTTGACTTTTCATTTCGTGGTGAAAGTATTTCATTTGGACGGATATCACTGCAGTACCTTTTCAAGAATTAACCGTTGATCTAATATCCGAATGAACCGATCTGTTGGTGTTATATCTTTATATAAGGACCTTGAGAACAATGTCCCTCTCCAAATTATGATTTTGATGTCCCTTAAATGAAAGGGAATAGTCTCTTCATAGAATCTCTGTGACTTGTACAAACATTCGACGAAAAACTTAATTTCTGTGGCTGAAGCGAGTTTATAATCAGTTTCGTGTTGTTGAAATAACATCTGTTTTTTTCGGTTTTTATAATTAATTGCATGAAAATATTACACTAATGACCTGTAATTGCTATGCTTACCAAGAAATTAATTACATTATCATAGTTTAGAGTTTCCTACGCATTAGAGTTTGTCATTTCAGTTCTCATCTTCTTTCTCCCTTCTCGCCATCCACTTGTTGCTAGTAGTGTCTTTCGAATTTCGTTAAGCTATTTCTCACAGTCTGCTAACTGTTTTCATTTATTTTTATTCTTTAAATATTAGAAATGCAGAATTTATTCTTGTGATTTAGGAAAAGTAAAATGTTTCCAATTAGGGGAAAAAATTGTAATGTAAGCCATTTCTGAAAACCTTCTGAAATAAACATTATTCCCAAATAATGGATTAGAAACTTCAAATTCATTTTCATTTTAATAATTTTATGTCTTTCACTTAGTTACCAATAAAGTTCTTATTTGGTAGACTCATTATAATGGAAATTGTCACTTTTAAGATAACTAAGTATTGTGATTGGAAATTATCCTTTATATCTTCTTGCTACTGAATCTCTGTCGTTTAATATTAATACTGCCTTGATCGTTCCATTCATGACACACTTTCATTTAATCATCATTTTTCTACTGTTATTGCTTGTATAAATAGTAGATAAATTCGTACTGTGCACACAGAAAACACACACACGTAATATATGCATATATATATATATGAATATATGTATATATATACTGCATATATATATATATATATATATATATATATATATATATATATATATATATATATATATATATATATATATATATATATATATATATATATATATATATATATATATATATATATATATATATATATATATATATATATATATATATATATATATATACACACCTAAAACTTATTGCACACGCACGCTCATGAGCAAATGTAGGATAAAACTGTATCCATATTCATTACTTTGTGGTCAATGTTTTTTTTTCTTTGTTTTACTAGCAATTCTTTCTCCAGGCATCAGGAGTTATAAAAATGGTTTGAATCTTATATGTCAGGAAATTACACGCAAGCCAATAACTTTATAGGTTATGAAGTCGGAAAGTATGTTGTCCGGACTTTAGATTTGCTATGTGGCAAAAATTTGTCAGAAACATTTATTCCGACTATAGCGAAAGTCTTCTACTTTTGTATTCGAAAATGATAGTGATATGTCATAAACATTAGCTGTGGTCAACGTTTGCATATAAAGAAATTGCACACATGGAACGTTTTTGTTCAAACTCGCATCCCTCATTTTGTTTTGAGGGATCACTGACTTGTCTAGGAATGAGGAATAAACCTATGACTTGATCAAATATTTGTCTTTCGTCGATGTAATCAAGCCACATTTAAAGACATAACAAAAACGCTCAACAAGGATAGGCCAGAGCAAAAGAATTATTGTTAAATATCTATTAACGCGTTGAATTTTCAATAAATGTAGCAATTTGAATTGTACTTAAAATTCTTTGCAATCATACGAAATATTGTAAAAACAGTAATGCGGCATTTGGTATTACTGTTGGAACAATAGTAATGTTAAATATTAGAAAAAAATGTTATCTGGACATCGTGTTGACATTTCTGGAGGATTTGCGTCAGCCGGCATGTGGGCGAAGTAGGTACCAGTTCTGTTTTGTTTTGGTATTTTTATTTCAGTGTACTGTGGGGTAATTATTGTTTTCTTTTGGGCTGTAAAAAACTATTAAACTTTATATATGCACACAAAATTTTTTTTAAAAATTAATATACATTTTGACAATTTATTAATTTCGAACAATTGTGCACTCGGGTTGAAGTCTAAATGGATAGTCATATCTGCTTGAATCCGTCATGAACGCTGTCCAGACAAAAATACTCCTATCCTTGCATAGTTTAGTGGGTATTCTTTTCCTTTGTTTTCATCGTTTAGCCACGTCTTTTGATTTACTGAATACATTCAAATAGGTATAATTTTCCCCTGTTCAGTAGCCTTGATATTTGCTTCCATTCAGCACGTAACGACCAAAGATCAGTTTCTTACAGTATTCACAATTTCCAAGTTGCTCTCCAATTTTGTGTTGGTTCCTGGATTCCCTCGTATGTACATCAAACTTTGTCTCATTCTTTAGTGAAGAAAAAGAATAACAATGAGTACACAAAAAGTTATAAATCTTGGACAGCAGAATACACACACACACACATACAAACGCCCATGAAATCCCAGTGCAAAAAATACTTGTATAAAGAATTTTATTCAGTGGGTATTACTTTCGTTTTGGTTGAACAAAAAACCTGGAAAATTATTATATCAACATATAACATTTTCCGAAAAATATTTTCATGTTCCGAACATCCAGGTATATGTTGAAAGCAGTGTTAGTGGCTAAAACCGTGAGGGCCTAACTCTTACCCATCCATATAGCTGCTGAAAGCAGTTTTGCAAAAAAAAAAGTCAATTTGCAACTTAATGTCCAAAGTTAATGCGCCTGCCATTAAACTGGGCGTGGTACCTGTTACCATGCAAAAATAAAGATAAATGTTTTCACCTGGAATATAACAATAAAGAGGAGTTCATAAAGCCGCCATTACAGGAGGAAATAAAAATAATTGCATATGCTTCTCACTTGGATATTGCAGCATGTCCTCTGCCTGATACAGACGCAAAAATGGAAAAAGATGGTAAACTACCATTAAAACCAGCCACTGTAACACAAAAATAAAATGCAATAGTATAATGCATACCATTTTATTTTATTTCATTGTTCAAAACGGCAGTCATAGCCCAATGGCTGCGGATCCACTCTAAGTTACACTGACATCCGAGTTTTTCAAGACCCAGACAAAATGTTCTTACAAAATTGAAAATGGTCAATATATTCTTGACCAGATAAAATAATTACGCTCACACATACATTCTTACACACACACACACACGCACACGTGGTGTGTGTGTATGTATCTGTATATATATATATATATAGATATATATTATATATATATATATATATATATATATATATCTATATATATCTGTATGTATGTATTAAATGCTTATTCTTTCTGCTTGAAGATTAGGTCATTAAATGCTATTACATGTTTACACACACACACACACATGTGTATATATATATATATATATATATATATATATATATATATATATATATATATATATATATGTAAACATGTAATAGCACTTAATGACCTAATCTTCAGACAGAAAAAGATAATGTACCACACTAGCCCTGTATCAGAGGAGTAAGATGTATATGCTGAGGCTGGAGGGTCCTGGGACTGGTTTGTCGAAGTTCCGTCAGAGGTGATGTCATTAAGAAGACTCTATTCGCCAATGAGTGAACTGGCGTTTTCAGAGCAAAGAATATCAACCAACAATATTTCTTTCGTTGGTAACAAGAAAGGTCAGACCTTAGATCCTCATTCAGCGCTCGAATGACAGAGTTAAATCTAATCAAATTGAAGTTAAGGCTTTACATTTAACGCATATTTCCACGAACTCAATTACATATCATTGTGTAAAAAATTTCAAAAGCAAGAGTAACATCTTAATCTAAGAAAGAGCTCGTGCTAAGTCTATTTTCAGCAAGCTGAACATTGTGCAGAGAGGAAAATAATAATACAGGCATCGTAATGCATTAGTTTATTGTAAATACCAAAAGACTAGTTTAAGAATGTATCCATAAATATGATAAATATCATACTATTAAGAATTTCCAAATATGGTTACTTAAAATACACATAGAAAATATTTTCTGGCAAAAATGCTGCTTTACTGTATGAAAATTCTTCCTTATTTTTCAGAGTTCAGTGCAAATTCACTTTTATTGGTAGGTTAAGTTAATATAACTTATGTTCCCAGTTATCTGCCAGTGCAGCTGTTGACAAAGAGGGCAAAATAGAAATCCTGTTCCTCATCGTCAATCCTCTTCTAAAACCATCAGGATGCATCATCCTAAAACCATGTGATGGCTATGAAATCCACAGTGACAGGGTTGAGCGAGAGTGTAAGCATTACCAAAAGCAAGCTCCTGTATCTGAGATGTCAGGAGCAGGTCAACCTTTATGCAACTTTCGATATGCATAGTAAAGATAAACAGATAAGCTGCATTACCTTGACATAAATTACACATCAGTGTCTGCCTAATATCATCAGCCCCGTAATGTAAAAAAAAAAAAAAGCATAATGTTCATTCCATTGACATTATGTTTAGAGCATACAAAAAAAAAGGAAGGCAAAAATCTACCTCTTCATTCAGCGCTTATGCAATGGAAATGAGTTATAAGGCAGGGCAAAAGCATAAATGTCAGTTGCCTCACTTGACTTTCCTCAAAAGAAATCCCCACCTGACAATCAATACATGGTTTCATGTGGAAGAGTTCAACTAAATATATGTAGATGGCAGCGCCATTTTCTTTAGTATTCAAACATTTTCCAATAATGGCGTTCTGGCAGGATGCCGAAGTTAGGACTGGCTTTCATGTTCTTGCTCAGTTACATCAAGGAAGTAGATATGTTAATCAGAATCCGTATCCATTGTGCAAGCGAGGAAAGAGTTTCCAGAGGAAACAGGAAAAAGATCCTAAAGATCTGATCTGCTTAGAGGAATGTATACATTGTTGCTATAAAAGGGGTTCGGGGCCTTAGAAGAAAAAAAAATTCATCGACGGCAGGAATATACAAAATGACAAATTTGACTCTTACGGGAAATCCCATCCATCTGTGGAAGAACTTCCTTTTACGAGACGAAAGGGTACAATATAAGAAATGTTTCTTTATGCGGAGTTTTAGGAATATTCAAAGGGGCATCAATTAATCCCCAAACCTTTTCCGATGACATGTTTGTGATTTCACAAATAGAAAAGGTCGCTGTATGAGGAGGGGGGTGGGGTAGTGCCGTAAGTGCACCTCACGCAGTGCACTGTAGCCATTACTTAAATTTTTTTGCAACTTCCTTTTGGGTCTCTAGCTGCAACTCTTTTATCTCTCTTACCGTACCTCCGTTCATATTCTCATTCTTCAATCTTACTTTCCACCCTCTCCTAACAACTGTTTCATAATGCAACTGTGAGGTCTTCCTCCAGTTACACCTCTGAAATCTTGTTACTCTCAAATTCCCTCTCAGCACTGAATGACCTCATAGGTCCCAGCGCTTGGCCTTTGGACTAAATTTTATATTCCATTCCATTCCACTCCACTACATAAATCAACAACCAACACAGTCTCAGAGAACAGCCTTACAGAAGGTTACGGAAAGAGAGAGAAAGAGATAGATCAACTAAAAATGTCGTAGAGTCAGTCATAAATTGCATTTTATTAAGGATAACTTCTTTTTCCATCAACAAAGCTTAGCAAAGGTCTAGCCTTTGAAGAAAACTGTACAATATACTCGCAAACAAAATAATTTACGCCCTAATTGAATGGGTGTCTAAATTTATAGGAGTTAAAATACGCTCTAGGAGGGAAAGGTTGTTGGAATAGAAGGTTGACCACAAACTAATTAATGCGGAGGCAGTTTTAATTGGAAATAATAATGAACCTCTCATATAAATGCTACATATTTTATAGAGTCATATGCAGTATATTTCAACTCTACTTATATATATATATATATATATATATATATATATATATATATATATATATATATGTGTGTGTGTGTCTTATGGTTTTGTTAGTAATTTAAAGGTTTTTTTTACATACTCGCGAGTATAAGATCACAAATACCCCTTAGCATCGAATGCCTTTAGAATAACTTAAACCAAAAGGAAATTTTATGTGGTAAGTGAATCTGCTCCGGCCATGATTTGAACTTACTCATGTAGAAGCAGCAGTGGACCTTTCCACTAGGCCTGTAGATTGCTTAGAGGGTACATCCACTTATTGCTTCTGTATTGAACAGAATAGGCATAGGTTCAAATCCTGGCCGGACAGATGTACTAAACACATAATTATCTTTGGGTGTAAGTTATTTCTAAAGTAGAGTTGATTTCGATATTAAGGAATGTACATTTGCTGTAACAGATTTATCAGCTTTATATGCATAGAAATATATATATATATATATATATATATATATACTGTATGTATATATATTAGTTGAAATTGATTGATTGTATTTGACCTTACACATTTATGTATGTATTCATGTGCAAAATACCTTACGTGTGAGAGACAGTTTTGTATACTGTAGGTATGCAGTTATAGCTAAGTGCAAACACACACACACACACACACACACACATATATATATATATATATATATATATATATATATATATATATATATATATATATATATATATATATATATATATATATATATACAGGGCTGAACTTGAACTTAAAGGGCATTGGGAATGTCACCTCGAAAACTATGGATTAGACCCTAATATCTGTTGTTTTCGGTTTTTTTTTTTTTTACTTGTCACCCCGCTTCCCACCCCCTTTGGTACCAGTGATGTCTTACCCCCACAGTATTCTTTTCCAGATAGTAAGTCATAGGTATACCGAAATGAGGCATGATAAACCCGTGAAGTTTATTTAGTTACTAAGTCTACGGGCAGAACCAACCTCTTTCAGGGAAGCCCTTCCCACCCCCAACCCCCATTGGTGCTAGTGATGTTTCACCCACACAGTACTCTTTTCGAGATAGTAAGTCATAACTTGTTGTAATTGCTCAATGCGTTTCAGAGTTATGCTGGAACATACACACACACACATCCATTTATGTTATATATGTATGTTTGTATGTATATTTATATATATAATATATATATATATATATATATATATATATATATATATATATATATATATATATATATATATATATATATATATATATATCACTTTAATTTATAGAAATTGACAGTAAAAAGAAGGCTCACCATAATCATTCTTATTCGCCTTCACACTGAGACAAACCAAGGCGATTCACCTACTTTATATCTAGATATAATCTTCTATGCTTCTCTGAATGACTTTGCTTAACCTTCATGGATTTCTCTTTAATTGCTTGACCCTGCTTGAACCTGGTGTTCCCCTTTTTTGAGGTGGGTCACCTGAAGAGCTACGAAGCAGAGGCCATCCAGCTTAGAGGCGTGACCCATGAGCTCCAGAAGGCTCTCAGGGCCTCGGCTCGAGAGATGGAACGCCTCAAGATGAGAGAGAAGATACTCGAGGAGGAAGTCAGGGGCCTCAAGAAGGCTCAGCCTAGTCGACAGGTGAGAGAAAGACCGATGTAGATTAGATAGAAATAGAGAGTTAGAGAGAAAGCGAAAGAGTGGGAGAGTGAGAGTGAGTCCCATTATAGAATGTCCCAGGGGCATTCGTGTGATTATTTTTCAGAATAGGCACAGCAGCTGTCGAGCTGATCTAATACAGAATCGTAGCATTATCTAGTAAATTATAAGCATTAGAGTTTTATTATACAAAAATTTATTTTTAAGGAAATGATGGTCACTGTTATCAAAAGAATTGTTTTGAGATTTTATAGTTAGCATTTTTAACATTATTATGCAATATTTCCAGGAAAAACAAACACTGTTCCTGAAAATATTGAAATTAAATGAAAAAATATTAATTCAAAGCTAAATTTTAGTATTTATATATGTCAATAAAGGGTCTTAGGAAGTTTATTCTAACTTCACGTGTTTGGACCCAGACGGAAGCATTTATAGAACATTATGGGTCAAGTATGACAGTTGTAAAAATCGTAATTTGAAATTTTATATACCAGCTTCAAAATTATATTATCCTGCGAAACAGTCAGACAAAAACATATGGCATTACTCTACAATAACTTTTTTGTTTAACGTGATATTCTAATCATATACCAGAAATATTCTCTTCTGTCTTTATATTGCTTAAATATTCACAAAGCATACGTCGCAGCACCCCATCACAAGGAAAAGCGAATTACATACGTGTCGTAAGTGCTCCCATTGCTAGTTATGACTTAAGATTACTGTCTCTAATAAACAACGGGAATGGCGATTTCAAAAAACCTGATGGAAAAAAGGCAGAGTGGTAACCGGATCATAATTAAGGAAAGTACAAAACAAAAATACTCGTAGAGAGCAGTCCTACTTAAATGCCCCAAAATGAGGTTTACGTTATGAAACTAGAGAAACCTCAAAAGTTGGTAAATTAGATTAAACTGGGCAGATATACTGACTAGCGGACCTTCGTGAGAGAAACCTGCTTCGAGTTGAGATATTTTCCATAGTTACAAACCGTCCATTTTGAGATTATTTCTTCCAGGTGTTAAATATTCTTGAAACAATTACCTAGTTAATATGCCTGCAAAGTTATGTCACATTCTGTTCAATTCCTCAGAACTCTTGCTCGCACATAAAGGAATGTCTAGATTATTTGACCAAGATTATAGCTGTTAAAATCATTGCACATTCAGTGAATATTACTTGGTTATATGTTCATTGAATTAACAGTATTAACACAGATTACAAAACTCGGATGAAAAACGTGTTTTGGTGCTCTATTAGTTAAATTTATTCCGTTGAATATAATAGTATATTGTAATGGGCACTTAAATTCATAATGCACGATTTTCCAATATATAAAGAAAAATCGGAAACAGTGCACATTATCCGTAATTCGCAAATGCCTATTTTCGATCGTCAGACTTCATGCAAACAATACCAGGATCTAAATAAGGCTATCAACAGGGTATGGGTGCTCATGACTATCAAAGTGCTCAATATATTATGCTTTCGTCGGTTCTTTAAACGAAAATTCTCCTTGTATTCAACGTTCCTTTCAGTTTCCACATCAGGAACATTAAGCTTTTAAAGATTTCTCTTTTCTGATGAGTCGACTGAAACTTTCCAATTCGGAATTTGCATCGTGATGAAAAGGCTTCAGCACTTGTATAACATTTCAGAACGAATTCGAGTTATTAAGTTTGATGTGGGATCCATCCGTTTTGCGTCTTAAAGGAAAGAAAAGATACTCATTTTCTTCCATTTTTGTATATTCGACAAAATTAGTTTAGTATACAGTTTATTAAATGTGTAGGTTGAGTATTTTTTATTTCCGTGTGCATAACATCGTCGCCTGGAACACGAATTCGATCATTATTCATGAGCATAAATTACGAGACATAAACATTTACAGCTCACAGCAGAAAGCGTCTTGCATTATTATAACCACCTGGCATTTTTCATAACTATTAAGGATTATTGTAAATATGTTCAGTATTCACAAATGTGAAAATAAATAAGCTTATTTAATACGACATGTGAGCAAATGATTGTGAGGTACAGTTTTCGCAAAATCCTTTGGAACAAACACGTCGCTGCATTTTTACTTATCAATTTAGCTGCTTCGTTTCTGGAAAATCAACGTAAAGTAAAATAATAAAAAAATTTAGTATTAAGTTTCATGTTACCACTGAGACTAAAATGCCCGGACTCAAGGAGGGATGGCAATGTAGGTTTTAACAAGACTTGTGAATATGTATTAATTTTAAACTGTTTTTTGAAAAGTTTTAGAATCAAGAGCTATAGCTTGATGGCATATAAGGTATTGGGAAAGATGTGATGCGATTAATAGTGTGTAGAGTACTCTATAATTGTTTTGACGGGGTTTTATGATGAAAATGAAATTTGTGTTAGAGTTTATAGATGTGAGAGTGACTGGTGTAGTGTAAAAGTGGGTGAAGATCAGGATATATTTTCACTGGATAACTTTAATGAGCTGTAAGGATAAGGAGGACACTGATATTTGCTGTTGATAGTGGTAATTAAAGAAAGCATTTGCAAGAGAAAATTGTAAGAGAATGTAAGCAAGAGGAAGGTTATGCAGGTAAATGGAAGTCAGGAAGACTGCTTATAATTTGTGAGAGCTCAGTATATATCTGGAAGGAATCAAAAACCTCTTCTTAATTTGCCAAGCTGAGGGCTGCCTAAAGTATATGATGGACTTGTAAACTGAAGACAAAATAGATAGATAAATGGACCCCATGAAAATGACATTTACATAATGGTACACACGCATACACACAAACAAACATATTTGTATATATTGCTCCAAAATCTTATGTCCCCATTGGTATTTGAAGGATGACAGGATCCCCTATCCCTTCTAAATTCGTTTTGGTGTTCACTCAAAAATAATCAATAAAAAACAAAAAGAAAGAGTAACAAGTAAACTAAGTTTCCTCTCTGCTTTGTCGGCGTTAAAGATAGAAATTCAATCAAACTATACCACCAGCCCTCTTGTTAAGCCCCTCGAATAGACCCCTATAATGGTATATCGTATTAATTTAGATAATTTCCTTGCCAAGTTGATTGATACTTAAAAAGTGATGGAATTTTTCTTAACGAATGAGTTGTACAGTAACTATACAGTAACTTTCGAAGTGATAAATGGACTGAGAGTGGATACGCGCCATAGAGTGATAGTTGACGGTGATAGATTACCTAATGAGGAACAACCACAGGGAGTTTACAAATGTGGGAACAGAGCCAAAGATGAAAGGTTTGAGAGAGGGAGCGAGAGAGAGAGACGTGTAGACTGCAGAACTCAAGAGGACGTCTTAAAAATGCACTGAAATTTAAAACATTGCGGCAGAGAAATCTTATGCCAGAAGGATGAATTCGTGAGGGTACCAGAAAAAAAGAAAAAAAAAGTTTGAAGTAGAGAGGCATCTGAAAGGCGTTGAGATGAGAAAGTTTTCAAAACAAACAAAATAGGAGGTTAAGAGATTGATTCATAGCAAGAGCAGATGGACGGGCATTAGATGAGGCATATGAAAAGAGGGAAACCGTTTAACGTAAAGGAGAGGCGTACACAAAATAATCACACCCTATCACAAGAGAACCACGGATTTCTCTTAGGTAGATGGATAAGGATTAGTCGTATATAAACTGGTTAAGTCTATGAATAATCACAACCGATATTTTAAAAGAATACCATATTTGCCCAGCGAGGAATTAAGACCACCAATATACACAGGAGAGGTGGAGAGGGCACATAGAAGGATAGGAACGGGAAAATGATGATGTATGATGGGCTTACAGCAGAGTTATGAAAGCGTTTGTATGAACAAAGAATAGAGAGTGTGGGATTTTATGCAAGAGTTATGGCGGGAGAAAATACCAGAGCCGCAAGGATGAGTGAGAAAATGGTGTAACAGATTCATAGACTTGCACAAGGGATCCTCACTGAGAAGCATCAATTTGTTCTCGTCATCGTTGGAGTGCACCATTGGGCTTAGAGGGATCAGTCACCCTGATCATGCTTTCTGCACATACTGTACAGTACGTAATATATTGCTCTTCACTAGTAGGATAGGATGTGGAGAGAAAAATGTTAATGGTGGAGAAGGGCCATATACGACAGAAAACCGGAGAAAGAGTACCTGAAGTGTAATCTTATTTTAGAACGCAAAAGATAGTTTGCAAAGAAAGAGACTGTTATGGATAGATAAATTAATATATAGAAAGATAATGGAAATGAGATGGAGATATAGGACAGAGTTCAAGCAGGATGAGGAAAGTGAAACGGCGTCTGGCATCTTATATGGTGAAGAACTAGATTAGGTGTAAACGTGATGTATATGAAGTACACATATATATATATATATATATATATATATATATATATATATATATATATATATATATATATATATATATATATATATATATATATATATATATATATATATATATATATGCCCTGTAACGAACAACCTTACTGCCCTTTGCTATTCCGGGAGCAAAATAAACAGGCGACAAGAGTACGTAAATGATGACAAAATTAAAGTTGCTATTTTACCTCGTTGCTGTGTATAGCAGACTTGTCCTTCCGTGATTTTTTTTTTTTTTTTTTTTTGTCTCTGCGTGTTTCATCACCCTCTCTCTCTCTGTGCGTGAAGAATAGGCATCTACGCATGAACTGACGCGCTGGAACATAAACACGTATGATATACAATACTATTGTTTTGCTTCGCAAATGTCAAAATGTATTCTGCTGTCGTCACCTCAGTAAAACAGCGATGGTGGTCCCCGACAAAGAAGAGCGATACCTGTAATGACATTTTTACTGTGGCTTCATTTATTTAATGAGTTCTCTTTTATACTACCTCTGGTATTATCTCTTAAAATAATAATATGAGCATATATATATCATATATATGTGTGTATGTATGTATATACAGTAGGTAATCTTGTTGGCAGAGGCGCACAATTGGAAGAGGTAAATGATGCATATGGTGTGGTAAAAAAATTATAGGTTAATAAAATAAAGGAGGAAATTGCTTATATTACAATGCAAAAAAGAGAAGTTTGTATTGTGGTATGTAACAGAATGAAAGATATTAGCAAGGCCATAATGAGATAAAAAGAAGTTGGAGTTAAGATATTAGTAGATTCAGAGTTGAGTTTTGGTAATTATTTATATTAGCCAAACATTATTTTTTGGGAGAAAATAAATTTGTTAAAAGGGTAATTAGCAGATATAATTATTATATATGTGGTATGCTTTAACGATAGAAAGTTGCAAAGGAATCGATGAGAGAGATCATCGTCCCTTTTACATAAAATGAAAAGCGACAGCGGTGTCTTTAAAAATTGTGAGTCTTCAATTAAGAAAGTTAGATTGAAACAGAAGGATTGATGGGAATGAAGAAACAATAGGGCTTACACCAAAAAAAAAAAAAAGAGCGCTGAGTAGATTACAGTTGTGTGATGAGTTTGAGAACAAGGTGTAAAAAGTTCGGCATGACGCAAACGAATGTAGAGAAGCATAGGTAGGAATGAATAAACATGCGTTGCGCAGGGCGTTTGAGGTCCATGGCGAAGGTAATTTGTTGAGAGCAATTAGAGCCTTTCATGTTCGAAGTAAAGTATGTGTCAAGAACGTTGATGGAGGAGTGGCTATTTTGATGGAAAAGTTGGTCTCAAACATGAGTGTACAGTATTATGATTCCATGACTGCTGATTATTTTTAGTGGATGGGGTGATAAAAGAGCCCAGGGAAGGTTAGGAGATGGAGATGAAACTTAAGATGAGAAAAGGTGTTTCTAATGAAGCGGTGATGGGCTGACAATTCTGATGAATCCGGTTTATTGAGGTAGAAAGAAGTTGGAGTTAAGATATAATTATTAGATTCAGAGTCGAGTTTGGGTAATTTTTATTAAATATGTTTTTTGGGGGGGGGAGAAATAACTGTGTTAAAACGGTAATTAGCAAAGGGAATGATTATATATGAGCTAGGAGAGAAACAGACATGAACGCTTTAGTAGTTGAAGGGGTTACCATATATGTTGGAATGATTCTGGAAGCGACTGTTGAGGTTGCAGTCAGATCAATTAAGAGCCGAAGAGTGGGAGAATTCCAGGAATAGAGTGGGTGATAATGTAGGTGTAGCAGCAGATGATGACAGTATAATAACTGATTAACCTAGCAATATGCAAGTGGTATGCCTGAACGATACAAAATTGCAAAAGAATAGACGAGGGAGATCATTGTTCCTTTACATAAAATGAAAAGCGACAACGGTGCCTCGTTGCCTTTAAAAATTATGAGGCTTCGTTCAGGAAAGTTTGATTGAAACAGAATATTGACAGGATGATAAGAAACAGTAGGGCTTAGAAAAAAGTATTGCGCAGATTGCAGTTGTGTGAAGAGTTAGGGAACAAAGTGTGAAAAGTTGGGCATGACCCAAATGGACGTAGAGAAGCTTAGGTAGGAATGAATAAACATGTATTGTGAGGGCGTTGGAGGTGCATGGTGTACAAGGCAATTAGTTGAAAGCAATTAAAACTTTTCATGTTTGAAGTAAAGCATGTGTCAAGAATTTTGATGGGAAAGTGGCTATTTTAATGGAAAAGTTGGCCTTAGACAGGGTGTGTATGATTCCATGACTGCATAACATTTTTAGTGGAAAAAGAGAAACTGGTAAGGATGGTGAGAGACTAGAGATGCACTGATAGTGTTTGCTTACCAGTGTAAGTTTATTAAAGAAAATGGCTGTAGAGAAGCTGGAAGTACACGAGTAGAAGTTGGAAGAATGAGAGTGATTCCTTTTTAGTAGTATGTTGGAGTAAATACATGATGGCAAGTAGTGATAAACGTGACGGCTTTTAGTCTTTCTGATAAATACTTTTTCGATGTTATTGCATTCAGCCAGTAACTCTCCGGTGTTGGTCATTGTAAATAGAGAGGTAAACAATCATGAGCTATGATTCTTTTACTGGGAAGAATGCGAATAACCGAGTAACTTCGATTGAGACTAGGTCCGGTATTTCAAAAATGGTGTTTAACTTGTACAGTTATCCTTCAGGAGGTATTCTTCGAGGAGTGAACATGCTTAGTAGAGCCTGAGCAAAACTGGCTTTGAAAAATACCTCCTGAAGAATGGTAAATGTACGGAAGACGATCTCCACATTTCAAATACCAGACCTAGTATCCATCGTAGTTACTGTGTTACTCGCATCAGGTGCACTCTTTCCCAATAAAAAAAAAAAAAAACTCCTAGTTCATGACTGTTTACCTCTCCATTCACGGAGGATGACAAACTTCGGAGAGTTACTGGCTGAATGTAGACAGGATGTTCAAAAGGTAGATACTTTGGAGGATTTTTGCACAGCGGGTTCATCCTCTATTCAGAGTTAATATTATATATTTACATGTATGTATATGTATATATATATATATATATATATATATATATATATATATATATATATATATATATATATATATATATATATATATATATATATATATATATATATATATATATATATATAGTGTGTGTGTGTGTGTGGTAATTATGGATGAGTCACTGATGGAAAAGTGCTTACTTTCTTGTATATACTTTTAAAGACAATAAATTTTTGGCACTCCAAATCAGACATACAGCGTTTCGCATATGAAATGCGATGCAATATGATAGCTTTCGTTGAAATACTTTTAAAATTACATGAAGTCTTTGTCGAATATATCATGTTTCTTGGACTTCTTCAGTTATGCTGCCTTCTTTAGCGTTTGATGTGCTTCTTCTGTGATTTAAGCACATATAAGGAACGCATGTTGCTTTTTATCCTTGAGTCTTACAATGTATACGAGTATTTCATATGAATATCTTTGGTGTCTTGTGCTTGTGAATTGTTTTCGCCTTTTCAGTTTTTTCTAGTAAGGGGGTAGTGCCTAAGTGCACCTAATGCGGTGCACTGTAGGCTTTACTTAAGGTTCTAGGCAGTGCCTCTTCGGCCCCAAGCTGTAACCCTTTTCATTCCTTTTACTGTACCTCCATTCATATTCTCTTTCTTCCGTCTTACTTTCCACCCTCTCCTAACAGTTGATTCATAGTGCAACTGTGAGGGTTTCCTCCCGTTACACCTTTCAAACTTTTTAACTGTCAATTTTCGTTTCAGCGCTGAACGACCTCTTAGGTCCCAGCTCTTGGCCTTTGTCCTAAATTCCATATTCTATCTATCTCTTGATGCTGTTGATTTATGTTTCCTCAGCAACAGTATATTTCTGGATTTTATTGCCTACATTTTTCTTTCACAGAACACGCTCCATCGTCACAAGAGACACGCGGACGACACAGAGGCGGAGTTTCGCCAGAAACAAGAAAAGATGAAGAGTGAACTCAACGCTGAGGTAAGTATTGAATTCCCTCGAAAACACACCTTGGACCAAATTGTCACATCTGAATGTTTGCGTGTGTGTTAGAGAGAGAGAGAGAGAGAGAGAGAGAGAGAGAGAGAGAGAGAGAGAGTTGCTGTTTGTTCTCGCGTGGTGGTTTTCTGATTATGTAGCTAGTTTCACTATTGAATGAATTTCTTCTTAGCCAAGGAATTTAACAAGATTATAAGATTGATGATAAATGGTAGGAAAGATTGGAAATTGGAACTTCTGACGGCTGATACCTAATTATGCGCTCAGAGGCGTCTGAAAATTAATCGTATGACTCGTGACTGCGAGTGATGAAAAAGGAAAAATAGTTTCCCGTAATATCACAGCCAGCATCCGCATGATAAAAGTTGCCATTAATGGAGTTTCGGTTTTACTGTACGAGCATCCCGGCGTTAATAGGATGCTGGTTGGTAATACCTTAAATGGATGAATTAACTATGTTTTCGCTCGTGTTTGTATTATTTCATGAATTTGATTTCCAAGCCTCAGTGTATCTAAATGATTGGCAATTTAAAGAGGACATTTAAAAAATAACTAACTCACTCTGTACTAATACCTTGGGGGAGAAAATAACCTTTGTGAGTGGTTCTTTTGGTCTAGTCATTCCTAATGAAGAATGCGCTTATTTGATATGATGGTAAGAAATACGGGGTTCATGTATTTTTTTCTGGGGGGGTGGGGTAAATGCATGCCAGTTACTGTAATTAAATATCTTGATGTCAGATGTTTTACGTTAACACTGAACTTGAATTGCCATACTATTCCATTTGAAGTACATTTAACTGAATTATTTTTTACATCTTTGAATTGAAATAATCTGTCACTAACACATTTTATTTTCACTCATAACAGCGCTAATGAGTGAGACGAGATGAAAACCCGAGTTGCGAGTTTTGTTTTTTGTATTACTTATAATCATCCTTTTTTTGTTTTTAGCATCATAAAGGGGAAGAAATGTTGTAGCTTAACTGTTAATTGTACATTCTTAGCAGTCTTATTCTTTGAATCTCAGGTTGCGAGCAAGTATTACTCGTAATTGAACAACCAGTGTTCCAGATCCCGAACCGGACGAGAAGGGAATTATACACAATATATATGGGCCCGATAGTCGATTGTTGTGGTCGCAGCTGGGGTGAACAGTAAAGAACCAGTAGACTTGACAGATTATTACTCCGTCAAATTATATGCCATAAAGAGAGGGTGGTTGGGGTAGGACCTCTACGAGGTAGAGGCGTTTGGAATTACAATTTTGTCGTTTAGCTCTATTGTTGTTTCAGTTCGCCATCCCGTGACTGAAATTATCAGATTCATGTAAGTTTAATTTCTGGAGCAGAAGAAAAAAAAGGATATTACGAGTAATAACCGAAGTGCACCGAGGTATAATTATACATTACGGTAAACTTTAATAAGAGATGCATTTTTTATTTCATGAGAATCCTATGCTTTGAGAAATTTTCGTTTTCATCTCAGGCATATTTTTTTTTTTTTATTTTGAACAAATGAAGTAGTCAAAATGCAGAAATGAATAAAAGTTGACGAGTGTAACTTTTTTTTTGTTTCGCAAGCATTATGCAATCACAAGCTGGAATCCGATTGAAACTGTATCCCGACAAAATTGAAAGCTATTACCGCAGTGTGGGTATCAGGCAGACAGCTGCAGCGTATCTGGTTGTTGTCTTTATTGCTATGAAAATGGTGACGAGGATGATGAGTTGTGAAGTAATACAAATAAAAAATATTTGGATATGATTCCCCCACCCCTGCTTCAACATGTACAGTATTCACTTGTATTTATTAACATTCTATGGTTTTTATTTTTGTCTTTTTTAGACTCGCCTTTATTCATCCCAATAGATTGTTAGGTTTTGTTTCTTCATTAACACGTAGCTAGTGTTATTTCTTTTATACTCAGTATAGTAATCAACACAATTGTCTCTTAAATTGTGGGGTATTAATATCAAGAAAATTAAGTGAAAAACTAAAACGTGAGGAAGAAAAATAATGTTCACATATAAAAGAGTGAGAAAACTGAATCTATCTTTTTTCGCCAGAAAATAGTTGAGAAGCAGTGAATGTCCTTATAAAATCATTTACGCTTCCATTCGTCTTTCGTACAAAGATATTTTCCCTGCCTCCTTAACCGTGGGAGAAAAAGGAAATAATATCCTGTCACTCACAAGAAAAGTTTTGTTTTAAGAACTGAAACAGCAGTGAACGTTTGATAATGGACAAACGTTTTGTTCAAAGCCTGAATCTGATTCTTTTAGGTAAACTGTTAGCTTGAAAACTTCACAATCCTCTTCTTTTTCTTTGCGTTCTTAAAGCTTGGGTTTTTTATTTTTCTGTTGTCTAGATTTTTATTTAACATTTATTGTTATGTATTTCATTTGCTACTCTGCACAAATCATACAATAGTTGATGTTATTAGGGAGTATCGTATTACATGCTGTCAGGCCTTATCGTTAAACTTCTATCAATATTGAAATTTTTGATGATTTTGAAGAAAAGAGGGATTTTATGCTGTTTCTGGTGCTTATGGGAAAAGTACTATTGTCATGTAATTGCTGATTCTGTCAAGAAGTTATTGTTTTTCTTGAAAATATTCCTAATTTCATACATACGTATACACGAGGGAAATATTTTACTCCATGTCGTTCTTGATACCCTTAAGATATTTCTTCATCCTTCACGAGCGCCATGTTTCTGGTCACCAAATGTCCTTCGTAACTGTTTGAAATTACAAATACTATTAGTAACAAATTGCATTACTCTTTTCCTTTAGTGGGAAGACAAACTGAGGACAGAGTGTTCCCGCTTGAAAGCCGAACTAGATGACCTTCACGCCGAAGAAAAGCACCTAGCCGTTGAATCCATGAAAGTCCAAAAGGAACAAGAAATCAGGGCGCTGAAGCAGTCTTGGGAGCTCCGCCAGGAGGAGATGGCAAAGGAGGTGAGCAAATAAGATGAAGGTCTTTCGGATTGTAGAATTGTACGTTCTGTGAATACAGATTTTAAATTAGCGTCAGAGATTCAGTGGTCATTGTTGATCAAGGTAAAGAAGAAAATAATAATTAAAGAGATCTGTTAGATTTATTCATGTTGAAAATAGCTATTCAAAATTATAAGTAAGCCTTGTCTAATCTTAAGGAAATAGATAGACAGTGAGAAGACTGGATAGTGATGTCTTTCCAGGCATAGATGTAAACAGGTTCAAGAAAGACTAGTATTGTACAGAGATCAGAACTATTAAAATACAAGAAATACTAGTGTTCAAAAGTTTTCATGGACTTGCACATTTAATTAATCTTTAAGGCAAAGTGACAAAAATTTCAAATCTCTCTAAAATATTAGTAAACTGGTTCACTGCCTTACTTTTAGTGTTGGTACACCAGTGGTTCATTATTCTAAGAGAAAGCTTTTCTAGTCTCATTGCCCAGAGATTTAAAAGATTTTATATGGTTGGAAAACAGTCCATTAAAAACTTTGAAAGGCAGCATCGTAAACGTTGGGAATTTTCATCGAAAGGAAGCAGTATTATTTTCCTAGGTTTCAGATCGAATTTGAAGCAATAGTGATGAATACTATAATGTTGTATCTAGATTGTCGTAGATTCATTGCATATTCATTCAGCCAACCATGGCTGAAATTCTTAAGGTGTTAAATGACACAAGCAAATTTTGCCTCTCCAACCCTACCCCCAAAAAAAGGTGTAACCTTGCCATAAATGTTATTCCAGTGTACTATCAAATCATCCACTTTTAAACCAATTTCACATCTAAAAATGGTCAGAATTACCGTTGTAAATTAAGAAGTACTAAACCTTAAAACGACTAGTCAAAGCTGAAGAAAGTTCTTAATTTAGATTTAGCTCTCTAAATACATTCATTTTTCTTCTAGCTATTTAACGGTAGGAATAGACCTATTTTGTTCATGAATCAGAACACCACCATATGTTTCATTGCCTTTGTACTCTTAATTAATAATTCAAATCATGTTATCGGCTAATAGTTTTGATTTACCTTACAAGGTATCCATTAAAGAAATCAGAGGAAGGCATCCTAACGAAGGTAGTTACACAGTGAATATTTTAAAGCTTAATAGGACGAAAATCCATCGGCCAACAAACTAAGGCGACAGGGGTTTGGTAAGCCAAATTTAATAAGACTATCTTGGAGGCTGTTATCATAGTGTGGCCTTTCCCCCAAGAATATTAACAATTATGCTGTTTCTTTCTATAGAGGTATAGGCTGTTTACCTTATATGATAAAAGAAATAGAATGAAAATCCTTTTAAAAATTCTAAAATTAAATGTAGATATTACATAGTATAAAATAGAGAAATTGAGAAAAAAATCCTTAAAAAAAAATCCCTAAGGAAATGCCTACTTTGTTTACCAACCTACTACCCTCAATGAGAGGGGCCCCTTTAGACGAAAATGTTTTGAGGAAAATGGAAAACGGTATGAATAGCGTCGTATTGAATGGAAAAAGAAGGAGCGTTACTTCTCTTTCTTGATGAAACATGTTCCCTGTTTTGTTTTAAATAAAGAGAAATAATTTGCCTTAGCTATTACATTGCAGGTGAAAAGGTAAGGAAAATCTTAAATTAACAAAGCAGAGTATAATGAGATTTTTCAAATTAGGAAAATGTCGTATTTTTAAATATATATAAAAACAATTTTTACTTTCATCTTGACTTCTTTTCTTTACAAATGTATAGATTCAGAGATTCCGATCTACTCTTCTACCCTAAAAACTATCAAAATATTTTTGTCGAGGATTTTGACGTAGTCGGCAGCTCATAAAACGAACAAATGTGCCGCATAATGCATAGAAAGTAGGTTTATGATTTTTGACAAACAACTTCAATTGGGTCACAAAAAGTGCAAAATTCGAGAATCTGAATTTACGCTCATGTTTTTATGGAGTTGTTTTCCCTCGTATTACTTATCTAAATCCTCAAAAGAGGAATCACACGTAATCCACAAGAATATATCGCTGCGGATAATTTTGTTTAACCTACTTCCTTACCTTTTGAAGCGAAATATACGTGGTGAGAGATTTTTTTCTTGTTTTTAAGCTTTATCGAATTTTACATTTTCATTGCTTTTTCAAAGATCCTTAATTCCAAAACCCATCAGATCTCGACGCTAAAAGACAGCCTGACAGACAAGGACGCTTATTACCACAAAGAGATGGAAAACCTCAGAACCAACGCCGACAGGGACGTGTGGGAACTCAGAAGGAAGTTACAAAAGTTGGACGAAAAGAACTGGACACAACAGGAACGCCTTCAGGAGAAGCACACCGAAGAAATGGGTGAGAGAAAGATTTTATAAATAAAAGAGTTCATGGTGGTTAAAAAAAAACATACATCGTTGCAAAACTTAATTTTTGTTGGTTTTAAGCAAATTGCTAGAGGCAGTTTATGATTTGAAAAAGAAAGAAAACTGCAGTCATTTTTTTTACCAAATATTAAATGAAATTATTCCATGCATTTCTTTGTTTTTGTGTGAAAATAACACTATATCACATACATCGATGATGATTTTTATTTTTATAATCTTTTGCAGAACGCCTGAAACAGGACTTCAAGGAACAAGTAGCAGATCTAGAGGCCCGGCTTGCCGTCACCTCCCAGATTTCGGGTGAAGATGATAGAAGGCAGTTGGAGAAATCCCATAATGACGAGGTGGAACACCTTTGTGAACAACACAGGAGTAGTATGGGTAAGGAAACTTAGCTTAAGGAGGATAGTATAGAATACGCCTAATCAAGCAGGGAATGAAAGTTAATGACTTTTCGGTAGGAGAATAAAATGAAGATGTTATTTTTTTGTCGGTACCATTATGTACAGGCGCTGAGCTACGTAAGAATTCAGGTACTGAAGGATATTTTTGATAAGTATATCAGTATGTTTGTGCAGAAACACAAGTCTTTACTATTATTGTAGTTTGATTTACTGTATGTCATCATAGAAACCTAAAGGAGTAATGGGTTTCTGAATTAATCACTGAATTAGGGAGAAATGGATTTCCATAATACTGATGGAGGTGAGATCATCATTATTGCATAACAGCTCAGCCAAACTACTGAACTATAATGCAACCTTCGTTCTAAAACGATTGGCAAAAACATCAGAGAGAAAGGGAAATAAATTGGGAAAAAAGGGACCCCATGACTAAAGGAGAGAGGGAAAGCAATAGTTTAGATTATACAGGTAACGTAACATAATATTGCTGATATTGGTAAATAATGAAAAAAAGTAGTAGGAACTAGGAAAAAACGTAGCAATTGAGTCTTTTGCTGTTTTGTACGTAAGCTTTCGATATTTATAAAATTGTAGTAGATAGTTGAGAACTTCATCATAGCAAAGTATTACATATCAACCCAGAACCTGATGTAACGACGATGTGCCAAGATTATTATGATGTAAAGTTTAGCTGAAAGTGCAAAAAAATCCAGTAAGATTTCTTTTTCACAATAATTAACAAAATTCAAGATAATCATATTATGGTAAACAAATAAACATCTTTACCGCCTTTCCCAGAAGCAATAATGAAGATCATTCTTTGACATTTCGTTGCCATTAATAAACTTTCAGCAGTTTTCTCCTTTTTTGAGAAATTCTAAAACAACACTAGAGAATTTCACTCTGAAGAATTATAGAGAGCTCAGAGACTTAGTCGGACATTAGTCTGCATTCCGTCATGAATTAGCGATTAATTTCCCTTATCAACGCTTCAGCCACGCATTAAGAGAATACTTTATCATATTTACGTCATGAATTCATAGAATAAATTTTCTTAATAATGTTTCATCCCAGGGTTCAATGGATATTCGTTATCATTTCTAGTAAATCTTCAATAATTATTATTATTATTATTATTATTATTATTATTATTATTATTATTATTATTATTATTATTCAGTAGATGAAACCTATTCATATGGAACAAGCACACAGGGCCCATTGACTTGAAATCTTTAAGCTTCCAAAGAATAAGGTGTTCATTAGGAAGAAGTAAGAGGTAAAGAGAAATGCAGAAAGAAGAGATCTCACTTATTATTAAATTAAAGAAATAAATTAATGGATAGATAAAAAATGTATCAAAATGCAAGAACAATAGTATTAGGGTAGTAATGCATTGCATTTTCGCTTGAACTTCTGAAGCTCCAATCGCACGACATCCTCTGGGAGGCTATTCCACAGTCCAACGGTGTGAGGAATAAAGACCCGGAACTGAGACGTCCGACAGCGAAGCAAATTTACTGCACATTGTTGCTAACTGTTCAGCGAATCTGGTTGCTCTCGGCAGCTAAAGGGGATCAATGATCAATTGTTAATGTGAAAGATCTCAGTTGAAATATAACTTATGAAAAAGTGACAAACAAGAGACCATCCGTCTATAGTCCAAGTCTTAACTGCTGCTATTAGGAAACAGAAACCTACCACCACGAACCACTCTGTCTAAAAGAGATAAATATCTGGCAGAAGCAGACATCCACACCGGAGAACAGTTTTCCAGTAAAGGAAGTACAAATGACCTAAAACAGGGTGCACTGATTTTATCACTTGTAAATATATGAGGTCTTACCAACAATACCTAACTTACGTGCGGCATTTGCTGAAACTTCATTAGATGCTTTTCAAAAGTTACATGTGAGTCAAAAGTTACACCTAGAATAGTTAAAGCTTCAGACTCGATCAGCAAAGTTCCATCTACCCGAAGGGGAGGATGGGGTGGAAAATCTGTACGAGATCTGCTAATCAATAGGGTTTTCATTTTACTACATCATTCCCTGATTCATTTCTCATACGTGGAGACTTTACTACACCCACAAGTGTTGCATCATCGAAATACTGAACAATCTTGTTTTCCAGGCCAACAACCATATCACTTGTATACACTAAAAATAACAGTGGACCAAGAACACCGCCCTGTGGAACTCCAGACTCAAGAGGTCTTTGTTCACTAAAGATCCCGTCCACAGCAACTCGCTGCTGCCTACCTGCAAGGAAAGAAGTAATCTTAAAACATATCCACCCACACCAAGATTCTAGTGTCTGGTCATTAACAAAGGCAAAATGTCCGTTAAGTACCATATACTGTATAAAAAATGGAAAAATAGCGAGAGATAAGATTAAAGGGTGAATCAACCAAATTAATATATACAAATAGCATTGCAGGTCACAAAACTTATGCTATAAAGCATGACTTTCAAAGATTGCAGCCTCTCTTGAATTTGCATATAGACAATGGTCTAAAAATCCTAATTACCATTGTAGGAGAAAAGGAATTAACCAATTTTGTCCGGGCGATAAATATCTCAGTAGGCTACTAGTCTCTAGAGAGCTGAACATTTTCCATCTGCAGAAATGAAGAATGTGGCCTTACTGCCGTCATCTCCACTAATACAGAAAGTCTTTCTTGGAATACCCAAGTTCATGGAAGCATCGGAAGTAAAGTATCGTGCTACAAATAAACTCATATTAAAGAGTAGGAGTAGAATTTTTAACTAAGCAACCAGTCTTGGCTATTTGGACTCGTTTCATATCACACTAGATTCAACACATTTAAAAGCTGTAGATGGTTGTTAAGATCTACAGAAACTTTTATTATTCATTAGTTCCCATGAGAAAACCCAGTGTTTGAGAAATGGACGTAAATTTTATGGGAATGTAGTTTGTATTTCTGCAGGCAATAAGCAATCTTGTATACACTGTCATGAGACAGGGGCAAGTTTTTCATGCATTCGTCAATTCACCAACGGATTGTGGGAGCATACTAAGAAGAGTGAATAATGGCATATGTCTCGAAGTGCCTCGCAAGTGTCTTACCGTTTCTAGCAAGGGCATTACTGTTAAGAGCAAGCGTCTAAATTCAAATTATCTGTAATTAATAAAGGTAAACCTTCTCCAGAAAAGGATAGAGGAAGACTGGCCTGATACTGCTGTAATGCACTAATATAACCATGCAAAATAACACTCACATTACTGCTCAGTTTCCCCACCAGGAATTATATTTGTTGCCTAGTAACTTTTAAATAGATACATTAGATCGTATGGAAAATATGATGCATCTCCTGTAGGATGAATTACGATTGTGCTGAATGGAATGCATTTCTTCCCTGAGACATGCAGTACTATGGTGAACTGGTCATGGCTGCCAATGAACTTTGAAAGTTTTCTCAGTTGTGGCCTAAACTTTACTAGAAGTGTGTAGAGTTCCATATCACCTGGAAACAGCCAAAGATATAGACTTCCTAAACAGACTTACTGATTGACCAGTAACATCTCTGACAAGTTTATTTCTCCTAATACTGAAGTCTTCAAAAATAATAAAATATGGCTAAGGGATTCAGGGATTATTCGGAGTACAAAAAACACACGTGTATATATATATATATATATATATATATATATATATATATATATATATATATATATATATATATATATATATATATATATATATATATATATATATATATATATATATATATATATATATATATATATATAATCATAAAAACGCGCGCGCGTGCACATATACATGTATGTATTATATGAATGTCTTTTACTGTAATACAACGGTATAATATGAAGATAAAAGGGCCATAAAACACTATTGGAACATTGCAACCATATATTTTGGGCACTTCCTTCTGTGTCCCTGTGCACTGGTAAAATATGGACAGATGATGTGTTACACGAGTATATATATATATACAAGCATATGTAGGTGTGGCAGTATGTCGCTGTTGGGGTGCAAGTGACCGCTGAACCAGGAAGGATGGGAATTAAGCTATTCCCTGGTGGTTTTGGCCTCATTAACTCCCGTCTGGCGACGAGTCCGGTGGGTGTATTTTCTGGAACATCTGCTTGAGAAGAGGCCTGAGATATATATATATATATATATATATATATATATATATATATATATATATATATATATATATATATATATATATATATATATATATATATATATATATATATATTATATATATATATATATATATATTATATATATATATATATATATATTATATATATATATATATATATATATATATATATATATATATATATATATATATATATATATTATATATATATATATATATATATATATATATATATATATATATATATATATATGTGTGTGTGTGTGTGTGTGTATATGTATATCACAAAAACAAGCTACGTAATTTCTTTCAAAGTACACAACCTTACCACATTCATTTACAGAGTTTTATTCATATCCTCACATGTTAATTTCTTTGTTATGCGTAAGCCATGTAGTCAGTAAGTAATTTTTATTTTATACTTTCAGAACGCCTTCGGGAGGAGCTGGAAGCTGAAAAATTCCAGGCAGTTGAAGAAGCTCGAGTTATTGTTTCCGAGCATCTGGAACACGTTAACACTTCTCTCAGGGAACAGCTTCTTGAGGCTACCTGTGCAAATACCCAGGTGAGAATGGATAGACGGTCTTTTGAGTTTTGATGTTTTATCCTTAAAAAGGGAAATGAGAATGAGTTAAATTTTTCTTATTTCATGCTTAAAATGCCGTATGAAGTCTATTGTTTTTGACCTTATATTTAATAAAAATAAAAGGTAGCGTCCATTAAAAACTTTCTCAGTGAAGTCACGCAAGAACATTAACGGCCATTCTCGTTAACCTCACAAATATCTGATGGAAACAGAGTCTTTTGTTTTTAGGCTTTTTACCTGCAAATGCAAACTAACAATAGACACGGAAATCCTTTTCTTATAGTTTAACAGTCCGCATCCCAAGAATTTAAATTTTCATCAGTTACATGAGGGGTGAAGAAGCGTTTTATTGTATTAGTAAAATCTTACTTTCTTCTAATGCTTAACATTGCTGTTGAAATTTGCATAGCCCTCTAGTCGTGTATATTTTTTTATTATTCGTAAATAAAGAGGCATCATTTAATTATTCCCTTTTTATAAATTGCACTGATAGCATAAGCATGTGGAGCGTAAAGAACATGTCATTAGCAAATTCAAAGTAAAATCTCGTATTCTTCTGCAGATTTATTGTAAAATTGATTTGTGTATATTGTTTTCATCATGAACACGAATAGCATTGTCTGTTTACTGCGAAAAAAAAATGAAATCCCTGAATATGAAATTCTTCATTCATATCCCCATTTCAGTACCGAGAGGAACTGGAAGCAATCAGAGCAGCCCTGAAACTCCGGGAGGAAGTGATAAGTTCCCTGGAGGAGGAGTTGATGAAGGTTAAGGGCGGTAGCGAAACGGCTGCCTCCTTCTACAAAGCCTCTCAGTACTCATTTGCAGGTTCAGACGAGTCCAACAGCTCACAGGACAGACTCAGTATGTCTGACTCGCTAGATAATCAAGATGACGCCCAGAAGTCTGGGTAAGTTTAAAGTATAGATGAGAGTGGGGGTGTGATTAGGCTCAACCCTTATTGGTTTTTAAGTCAAGAATGGCCATTTAGCTACATATATTTTTTTATAAATTATTCACAGCGACTCACGTTTTTCCCAGGTTAGGCTATTATTGTTTTATTTACAACTGTCAGGATGAAAGGAATGAAAGGCGGGAGGGTGAATTAAAAAGTTAATTTTTAGGGTCTTTTCTGGGTCGGTGGTTATAAGGAATTTAAGCTTTTTCTTTTGGTTTCATTGTCGTTTCCTTTTTAATTCTTATATTTTACACTTTCCTTCTTACGCTTACTTTTTCTGTACGACCTGAATCCCGTATGACAGTCCAGTTATTTTTTTTTTAAGTTCCATTAGTTTTATTATTTAACTTTTTAAGCATTTTTTACTTTTGTTAAAATATTTTACAATGCTTTTTGTACTCTACTCTTCGAGTCCTTTCTTCTGTGATTTTAGCCACATTTTGTGTGATTTGATTTTTTTCAAGTACTTTGCTTCCTACTAAAGACTTATCACGTTTTCATTAAGACCTGTTATAATTGTTTTTTATAATAATTATACTTTTATCTCTATTGATACCTGATTGACGGTATCCTTTAGAAAGGAATATCCTATTTAACCTTAGAATAATCCGGTTCTAATTACTTATCCACCTTTTCATTCACCATTTCTTAAATTTTCACTTAAAATCTTTCTTCAAATTAATATAATGCTTCCGGCACCTGTAAAATAATACTTTATTCCAGGTAAAATGAAAACATATTCTTATATAAACCTTACTAATATTATGTTTAAAGAATACATTAATAAATTTCTGGAGGGTTCAGTAAGATGTAAGGTTGTCGATAAATTCAGTGCTGATTGTTTTTCATTTCACTTGTTTCTGCAATATTTAGGCGTAACAGATTTAGTTATATTATGAAACACTTGGTAAATTCTTCATATCAGGTGTTCATTACATCTTATTGGAGGAACTGAATCAGCTTGTACTATAATATCAGAAACGAAATTATGCCATTGTCAGGTATAGGATAAAATTTGTGACCTGAGATGCCGGCATCGGATTAGTACAGACCACTCTGTCATAATTTTTATTGGGATTAGGTTCTCGGTATATGCATTAGATTTGCCTTTCTAATAAACACTAAAGGTTTTTTTTTCATCACTTGGCTCTTGAGGTAGTTGGTGTTCCAGTAATGCTTGAAAAAATTCACTTGTTATTTTTTTGAAATTCAAAGGACGATAGGAAGGGTAGCCTGATGCACTTACAAAACACAAAGGAAAGCTGGAAAAGTTGGGCTTACGTTAAGCCCTAAAGACGGTAGTGATAATATTCATTTGTCCCGCTCAGTGGCTGTTGGTTATTGGAGGATATGAACGGTTGTTATTTGATCTGCTAACAAATATTTTTCACATTGAAGGCTAAATGGGGTATGTGTTAGCAGACATTTGTTGGGAGTAATGTAGCTCGAATGTTGTAGTTATCGAATATGTTTTAGCTGTTAGTGAAATAAGATAGATTTAGTACAGAAATATAGATCGCAGCAGTTTCAGAATCAAAACTAGGAGTGATTATGGAGATCTTTAGTCAACACCACTACATTAATTTCCTTTTCGGATATATCTCACCAACAGTAGAACCGGAAATGCTGTCTAAAGAGCTGTCATTTCAATGATATATTAAATAACAGTATACAATAACCTTTGTTTTTCCTTCTTTGTCATCATTTGGATATATACTGGTATATCTAGCAATCCTTTCACCTCACTTTGCCGAGTTCCAGAGGAAAAGCAATTAAGCCTAAGAATCTGGTGGCCAATTGTCTGTAGAGATACATAACGTATCAATGCTAAAAACGGCAAAGCGTAAACTTCAGCGCTAAATCCTTATCTGGTATGGCATATGAAGGTACTTTTGATGTTTGCTGCCTCTTCAGTCGCTCGTGTATGCTTATGGATGTTTTACGGTTACTTACTGTAAGAGTAGTGTAGCATTCCTCATTGACTTTTTCCATATAATAGGACCTTTAATTCAGCCGCCGTCAACTTTGTCCCAAATGCTCAGCAAAGGGGCACCAGATCAATTGTTGAATTGATTTCTTGATTGATTCAGTTTGGTAAGCTAGAGTCACTGCTCATAAGGGGGTACACCAGAATTTCATAAGCATTTCAAGATCAAAATATTTTTCCACACTGCTTCAGCTCTATAGGCTTTGTTAGAAACCAGTAGGCAGCAGCGGGTGTATTTGATCTCGTTCACGATTTGCTAGGTTACCTCTTGTAGTTAGCAAATGAATCTTCCATAGATTCTGCCGTAGTAAATGACAGGCAAAATTCAGAAACTGCCCCATGTCCCGGTCATATGGGACTGCTGAGAATTTTTTAGTGTATAAAACTAGGATAAAGTGAAAATTGGAAATTAGAACTTCAGAACACTGAATCCAATAGGAAGGATGGAACAGGTGGAATATGGATTCAAGACTTAGGGACTATACATCATAGCCTTTTGTGAATCACGGTCCAAGGAATGGGAAAGAGAGAGGGAGAGACATTTGAAGGAGGTAATATATACATTTATTCAGGAAACTGTGTACACAGGGTTATTGTGCTCGAACGTTATAAAATACAAAGGTGTATATTTTTACATTGTACATGTAGCATGTAATATGGCCCTTTTTCGGAATAAGGGAATTCTTTTAAAATAATTAAGTTGCTTAAAGTCTAATATTACCAAAAATTGTTTTAATTTGTAAAATTACTTTATGTATAGAAGTCATTCAGTGGGTATTTCACCAAGTCACGATTCCCCTCCAAGTGTTGACAAGTATTTTTTTTTTTCTTTTCTTGGGCTCCTCAGCATCACGTACCTCTACGTAGCGTTCTTCTTCCTATTCTTCAGATATCTCCCATCAGACGTTGCCTTAGCCTTGACCACTATTGGTCTTTTCACTCATACATTCCATTTGTACAAAGAGAAAAAAATGTAGAATATGTGTCGTTGTCTTAGGGACCAAACAATCAAGGAAAATTTTTATTCTATTAAAAAACTTTTAACAGCAGAGTTCATGAAGTGTTCTGTATAGTTTTGGAATTTCCGGCAGGGTAGTATTTGTTTGTTTGTTGGATGTTTACGAAGGATTTTTATGATGTGTAGAAAGAATTTTATCCTTGTCATTTTTTATGAGTATTTCCCCCCTTAAGTTCTAAGTGTTTTACTTTATGCTTACCCTCAGCTGTAGGCGGGTACCAGATGTATATTAAGAGATATTTTTTTTTTATTTTGAAGCCCTAACGATATTCATTTTCATGTGAGCATATGTAGGCTTCTAAAATGTCGCTCAGCAGTTAGCAAACGGTAAGAGACGGTTGGACTGAATTTAATAGAAAGCCTACTTTTTTCATTGCCGTTCCACTTATAATGAAGTCTTTTATGATTAATCACGATTCTTGATAAATTTTATTTTGCGTTGTCATAGCTTGATTATGTCACTGGAAGTGCTACCCAAAAAATAGATTCGTGACACTAAGGTTTTCTTGTTTGCTACTTTAAATCTGTATTTATTTGAACCGAGTGAAAAGTGCAAAAAATGGAATGGCTTCTAGAATTCGGTGAATAATTTATTTGTACAGTATTTATTCCATTTTATGTAAAAAATGCCAAAATTTGTTGGAAAATTTAAATAACTTTATTTGCACTAGCCACATCACAGCGTAATGTATGCCAACTGCTAGATGTTTCTAGTGACAACTGGTACCCTTATACAAGCTGAAGTGTCTGTAAGCCTGTAGTGTTGTATGCTTGTTCCAAATTTTGACAATAGCAGAAAAAACAAGGAAACAAACAAATCTGGTTTGTATTATCCCTGTCAGTGGCGGAAGCCTCCTGGGAAAGGTGTTTGGCGGTGGCTGGTTCAGCAGCTCCAAAGCAACCAAGGACAATGGCAGACGGGGGAGCGCGCCCTGTAAGGCTCTCTTTTTATTGTAGTCAAGTCATTTTTGCTTGTTGCGTTTTTAATCCCTCCTGTGTTCTTTCTACTTCTATATTACTTTTAAGGTACATCAAATATATATAAAGCATCCCGTAACCACAGACAGTTTGTCTGGTAACCTTTCCTTCTAAATTTCCATTTTGAAGTTTCTGTCTCCAAATAATACCTTTCCTGCAACCTGCACCCTCGCTGAACCTCACCGAAAGAAGGCACATAGATTTTGAAAATTAGTGGAGTTTAGAGTTAAGTAATATCATCGATAAGAAATATTGCGGTTTTTAAAGCCAAATTGTTTAGAGTTTAGTAACATTATCGATAAGAAATACAGCAATTTTTAAAGCCAAATTTTATGTAAAAACATTTAAATGCTTGAGAATCTTTAATTAATAGAGAAATGTACTGAGGGTGTTATACTGGAAATTTTACTAATACATGATTAAAATGGTTCAGTAACCATTAAGATTAAATGTTTCCAAAGTAAAAGACTGACCTTCAATACTGCCCTTTAACTGTCTCCTAACTTATAAACTGTAAAATCTCAGAATTTCCACTTCAAACTCATTTACTCCTTTTTTAAGTGGTGTAACTTTTAAATAGCTTCTAGGATGCTTCATCCCTCCCACGGACCAAACCTATTATTCCATCAAAGAAAAAAAACATGAACTCTGCTGTTACAAATTCTTCTCTGTAAAGTTGTAACTAACTCGGGCTTCAAAGTAAACACCTCAGTACCATCCTCGTCTTGGTGGAGAATCAAGCACTCCAGAAGCTATGCTCATTTTCTCAAACTACCTTAAAAGAGTTGTACACCAATTGTTGTGCTGTACTGCAATATGGTGTATGGACAACATCCTTCTATTTGCTGCTATAACAAGAGTAGTATGGGCATCATAACTTGGTCTTGTCTTCATTGTTGCATGTAAGTAATTCTTGACTGAATACCCTTTAATCCTGCAAGAACATGAAAAATCACCCAACATTATTTGTAAACAAAGGCGCATGTATTCAAATCTAGTACATAGCAAATAGTATTCCATAGAGGTCTTTGTAATGGCTAATATATTAGTGCTTCATAACATTATTACCTTTAATTGAAAGAGTGCTGTCAGATATCTTGATAATGTTGATGGATTAAAATGAGTTTACACAGTGGTGCTATTTAATAAGCATCGTACAAATTCACCTTCATATTTTTATAATATCTTTATCAGTTACTTGTAAATGGGCTTTTAACTATGTTATTAGAAGTATTATTATTTTCTTAAATCTGATTATCTTGATTCAAAGTATTATTATTTTCTTATGAATCTGATTAGCTCTTGATTCATTATATATATATATATATATATATATATATATATATATATATATATATATATATATATATATATATATATATATATATATATATATATATATATATATATATATAATGTATATATAAAATGTATTGTATATATATAGTTTAAAAAAGCAAACATAGTTAAACATACGTTTGGAAATGTGATTTAATCTGGTGGTTACAATTTAATTAGTATTCATTTACAGCATCGCTTCTTCAATCACTAACATTGTATCCGAGTTTGACCTCACTTTCTAACTTCACTCTACGCATTTTGCTTCATGCTTTAGTGAAAGGAAATCCAGTACCTCTCTGTGGCTAGAGCGTTTTTGACAGTAAAATCAAATAAACTCCCAGATATTATGCCAGCCATCTTTCCTTGTAATTTCGAACTCCCAAATGAATACTGCCAAGTAGTTTTCTGTAAAACCGTTTCACTGGGTGGTCTTTTGTGAACACTTTTCGTCTTATCAGAGTAATGTTTTTTGGCTCGTATATCTCGTGATGATATTTTGTGCTTGTGGTGCTTTAAGAAAGTTTCACTTGTCATCTTATGTAGTAGAGCAGCAGAGAAAATTCTCTGATTTATTGCAGTTTTTAATCCCGAATGTAGTATTAGTTTCATTAGCAGGACATACATTGTAGAATAACGCACTACAACCTTACAGCATGACCTTTACAATGTGTCCATCTTTTGGTGGTATTTTTAGTAGTGTCTAGCAAATAGGAATTTATATTGTAATTGATTTTTTTTACACTGTTTGAATGCTGTTTTTTACATCTCTGATGGACAGAATTTGGTGCATATGATGATGTTCTTAAAAACACTTTCCATGTTACACACTAGCTATAGATACTAAAACTGAATGTTATATAAATGTTCTGAAATACCTAATATATGTTGTATAAGGTTTTTGGCTTAACACACCTGTTGCTTATCATTTACAAACCTCTATCCTAAATCATAATAACGTTTCCAATACACATGCTATATTTTGTTACATAATTACTATTTTTTTTGCCAACTTTGCATAATTTTGTCTTGTTTTTTGGCATGCGTAGTTTGCAGATTAATTTAAGTTTTATATTATGGAATAGCAATATATTTTATGAATTTTTCCAGCAGCCGGTCAGACTGATTTTGGGGTGAAAACAGTCAAGTTAGCATTCATATTTAGACTTAATTTTAACGGTTGGTACTGTAACATAGATCCAAAAACAAAGGTTAGAACCTTTACACCGGTATCCCAACCTGGTTGCTTAATCGCACGGTGTTTGACAGACGATCTTTTTATCAGAATGTTATTTATTGGTCATTAATAATCGCTTGTCTTTTGCCACGGTATATGAGCCTTATTTGGCAAAATGTCTTCAGATTTTTATAACTCCATTTCCTTATTTGGTAAAATGAAGTTGCTCATGTTGTCTTTTTACAATCTCTTCCACAGTATATGTGTTACCTTCTTCTATTTAATGACTTCTCTTAGTAGTCACAAAAGTAATAATATTTTATTCATAAGGTCTTATTAAGATATCAGTCTTCCTTATCCAAGGATTTTAGGAATTTTATATCCTTAGCTATTTAGCGTAATTTTTATCACAATTCATCACTGATACTTTTAGTGATTATGGAATAAATCAGCTTTTATTTGGTCGATACCATTCATAGTTTTAGAAAATCACCGTTCAGACCCTCCATTTTCTTTCCTTTCTGATATTTTGGGCCCTTTTGGCTCGCCTTTTCAGGAATAATTGTGGTGGTTTATGTGTTTGTTCTTTGGGCTTACCTTTATGAGGAACCTGGGACCAACTCCATTATCGAAGCCGTTTATTTGTTGTTCCTCACTGACCACCTATCGCATTTCAAAAGGATGGCTTTGTTTGAAATCCCCCCATGATTTTTGCTCTTTAATAAAGTTCAACTCCATTGATGGTGTTTTGCTTTGGGCTAAGCCCATCTTTTTTTTTTTTTTTAGGTTGGCCATCAGGCTTGAGGAATAGAGGCAAATCGGTTGTTGTTTTCCCTTCCAAATGAAGAGCTTCCTTCGCCAAGGCGAATACTGATCGTTTTTCTTTTATATGACATTTCATGTGGCGACTCTTTTTTGACCCTTATTTCTATTTTACTATGACTGTACCCAATGATCTTGACTAGTCCCCTTCCATATCCCCTAGATTTGGAACCCCTATCGCCTTGGGCTCTTGCATATCAGGATTTCTTTGTCAGTAGTTAATGGGAGGTTCTTTTACCATTCTGCTTGCAGTATTTGGGGTTTTGTCCAGTACTTTTGTTAGTTTTACTCACTTTCATCCTTTTTCTTCCCACTGTAGAGTAGGTGCCTCAGACTTTGTTTACTGTCATTCTTTGACGGACTTAAACCGTTCCTAGCCTCATTGCAAAAGGTAGTTAAGACCCAGATTCTCTGCTGGTAAGCAGACTTTCTCTTATCAGAGAGATGTTGATGGTATTCTTGCTTTTTTCACAGAAAATAATTGTTTTAAAGATGAAAGATCTTGGCAGATAAATAAGCCCATTGAATGTTAAGCCTTGTCAGAAATTTTTTTTTACTTGGTATATCAAACTACCTTGCACTTTGTTTGCTGGGTTTTGCATTTATTGTTCTGAACTGCTTTTTGTACCTTCCTCCAGTCTCAGCTTGTTGGTCCTAGTCAAGAGGTCTACACTTGGCCTCTTGTTCACTTCAAAAGCTTACTATACCATCAATTATGGGCTGCTATTGAGAGGTATCGAATTTACAGAGCTGTCATTATAGTTGGAATAAACTTCATTTGGTTTAGAGATGCCTTGACTGTGAATCTATATGTAATGCTTCTTCATGGCTTCCTTCTCTACTACTCTCTTTTGTATTCAATTCAACGTGATTCAGTTGACGTTCACTTGCCAAATATATGTCCTGAGAACCATTCTTTGTGGATTTTAGGCCAGCAATTGTAAGCTTTCTACAGTCATCAGCTTCTCTTGTTAGTTGAGAATGCTCATGGGTCTATGAAATAAGAATTTTTCTGTATTTTTCTCTACTCAGTGGTTATGCCAACGTATCTGTCCATAAAATAGACTGACTGCACATATTAAATAGTCTTTCAGTTCAGAAAACTGGATTTTCGACACTAAAGCAACAGCCGGCTCTTAGAGATACTTTCTTAATTAATTTCTGTTCACTAAATTACAGCCCGTCTTGTAACCTTTCGATCTGATTCAGGTTCCAGCCTGGTTTTGTACTCTCATGATTCAAACTGAGAATGATTGGAGGTCAAGCGTAGCACATAATATCAGTCACAACCAGGAGCATTTCTTTATGATGCAAGAAAGGGATACACGGCACAATGTTCCTTCCCTTTATTTCTAGATTAATATTCTCATCATTATTATTAGCATATGAAAGAAAATATAGGTTCAGCTGCTCTCTCCCCATTGTAAACTTTTTCTAGTTTTCTACCCAAATACCTTATGCCAAGAGAGTTTGAAAGTTTTTTGCATGTAAAAATAATTCGTATTTTTTTTAATATTTCTTCCCTGAAGTTTCTTTCATATGCACATTCATGCTCAAAATATTTTAATAGTATGTTCAGATTGTGGTCTCAGTGATTTTCATTTATATATATATATATATATATATATATATTATTCATATATATATATATTATATATATATAATATATATATATATATATATATATATATATATATATATATATATATATATATATATATATATATATATATATATATATATATATATATATATATATATATATATATATATATATATATATATATATATATATATATATACATACGTATGAACTGATTTATTATCACTCACAGTTTCGTGATTTTCATTTATTTTTCTAAATTCTTTTTCAGCTACAGATAAGAAGTTGCCCTCATCTTAGCTGCCAGAAATACCCTTGTAAAATACACCTGGCCCCGTAAGAGGTCAGATGCCCAGCATCGTCTTCGTCGTCATCATCATCATCAATCATCATTAATTAACCATTCTTTTCTCTCTTCCTCTCACTTTTATGCCGTATAGTAGCAAAGGAAAGAGAAAGGAAGGGAGCAAAAGATGGAGATATAGTTTGGGCATTTATATATTTATCTATATATCTTTTCTGCGACTTCCGTCACCAGATGTTCATTTTAAAATATTGTCTTCTTTTCACGGATATTTTCAATATTTTTATATATATTTATTCTCATAGACTTCCCTTTTACATGTGTATAGTCATCCTTTCGCATCTGCATACATTCATCTAACCACACAAATTTCAAGTAAAAAAGTAAAGAAATTCATAATAGCTCCTTCCCATTTTGTTTCACACTAGACGTGATACGTTGTTTTTGTAACTAATGAAATTATATAATTATATATATGTATATTATATATATTATATATGTAATATATATAATATATACATACATACATGTAATGAATATATGAATGGGAGTTTATTCGACTTTGTAATACTGTATCATTTACATTGTATCTGTTATGTGTTCATCTTATTTTCAAGTCTCTTCCACTCTTATCTGGTGACAAACATGAATTCCACAATTGATAATATGGAGGCGTTTGGTCTCCGCATTTACTTTAACGTTATTTACCTAACAGGCCTGGGTTGAGTTCAGACGAGACGTGTTCGTAATTTCAATATAGGTCCTTTTACGTTCTTTCTTAAAGATCTACTAAGGACTGATTCATTTAATTTTCTTTAAACCGCCTATCTTCTCCAGAAGCTCTGCATATGTTATGAAAGACTCGGCATGAAACATCTCTGGTTTTACCGTCTGTGTTGACTAGTTTACTATACAGGCCGCACACTTCAAACAAGATAGAATTCCTGTGCAGCCGTACAGTATTAGTAAAGGAAAAACTATCTCATGAATTATGAGAGAAAACCTGTACATGGAACTAATAGTTCTCAAATAATTTACAAAAATAATTGTAGCTATAAACATCTGAAATGATTAACATAAAATTATTACTGTCATAATGAGTAATTACATTGTGAAATTTAGATAAACATTTCATACATAATTTGCTAATTGGATTGGATATAGAATTTAGGCCGGAGGCCAAGCGCTGGGACCTATGAGGTCATTCAGCGCTGAAAAGGAAGTTGACAGTAAAAGGTTTGGAAGGTGTTACAGGAGGAAAACGAGTCACTGAAAGCTCACCTTTTTTAAGGATTAAAAAAAAATAGTTTTTTCTTTTTAAAGCCGAGAGGTTTCAGCCTCAGGGTCTTCCAGATAACAGTTGATGGTTGTGCGGCATGTTCCTCTCGTAGGAACATCCTGTCACTCTCAGTGGACTTCATGCAAAAGCTTCTAATGCTTATCCCTCACACCCACGGGAAAAATACTTCCCTCGTCATAGCAGCAGCTTTACATTTGTTGAGTATGCTTATGGCTTGCAGCTTGTGATACGTTAATGCAGTTTAGACACGACTCATTTTGTTATTTTATCCTATTTTATTGTATTGTGATATGATTCCTTAACGTTATCTAGTGAGAAATAAGTTATGATGATTGTGATCGGTATCTATGATAATAATCTTCTTAAACGTTTGACATTGTGATATCTTTTTATAGTATCTGCCGTCGACTGTTTGGAAGGCTTGCAGTTTTAAATTTTCAAACAAGATTTGATGATAAATTGTGTATTGGGCAATTTTATGTATGGATGAAAAGATATCAGTGCTGTCTAATAAAATCTACGGAAAGCTTTAATTACCAGGTAAATTGCCCATTTACTGCAGAAGACTATTAGGTTGACATTTGTAGTAGAATAGTACAGTAGTAGTTATAAAGAATACTGGTAAAGACTATGACATTGTAGAGGCTAGCAATTCCCAGAACTCCCCAGGCCAGTGGACATCAAGAACTTCATTGGATGTGTCTTTCTATGACTGTTAGATTTTCCCCAGTTGTGTAGACTGTTTTCAGAGAGAACGAAGCAGCCATGAGAACGTTTTCTCAACAGTTAGTTTCACCATTTATTATATGGATCGACTACCGTTCAGTAATAAAATAATCATTGTATTGGTTTTTACAGTGAAAGTGTACTCATGAGTTGCTCTCTCTTCGCGATGTTATAAAAATTCGTTCATGTGAAAACGTCCACTTTAGAGGCTACTAAGTACAGAGGTGCTACTAGTCAAGCCCATGCGTAGAAAATATAGAGTCAAATGATTGAAAGAGCAAAGCACAAAACATTGCATGCTCACGTCTTGATTGTGTTCGTATGCATGAGGATCTTTGATTAAGTAGAGAAGTGAAGAGAAGATGGCAGTATTTATTTTAGTGATACTTGCAAAAAAAGTTTTGTAGTTTTATATTTGAAGTGTGTAGAGTATAAGAAGTTTCCAGACCTGCAAACCTTCTAACCCCTCTCATTTATTCGTATCTTACGCTTTTTTATGTTTTAAAATACTTTCGAGAAAAGGAAGTGATTAGAACATACAAAGATGCATTACAGTATTGTTTTACGTGTTTGACTTAATGGAAATATAGCCTTAGATTCTCTTAATAACAAATATTTTCCTATGCGTTTTTTGTTTCCCTTTCAGTATTAAAAATGCCTTAAAAAGCTCAATGGAATTCCTTTTCTGAAGGACTGGCTGTCAAGAATGATCAAACTGATACGATTTAAAAGATTTACGCAAAAAATTTGTAAACTGCTGTGTTATTTCAAAGAGGCTTTTCAGTCTAGTTTACTGTTTCTGTGGATATTTTATAAAATATCTTCAAAACCTATGGGAACGTCTACCTAGTTTTGTATTTTCTAAAGACTCCACTAATCAGTGTAAACATGTGATGTAACTAGAGTCCCAACCCATATTCTCTCCTTTTTAAGGAAAATGAATCTAATGTAATGCGAAAGTGGAAAAGGAGCTGAATTGTTAACCATACATTTTAGATGTAACAGAGATTTTAAATTTTTAAGGTATGATATAATGGGTGCAGACTTTGAGTATAATGTTAAAACTCCCAAACCTAAATTATACTCGAAGTTATAAAGTATAAACAGTCGTTCATTCAAGGGCGTGTGCCTGCATAATTCCTATTTTCCTTAATATTTGTATCTTTTCATGTGTCTTGTATTTATATTCAGGTTGATATATATCTAGTCTTAATATCTCATGCATATTTATTGTCTTTTTTATATAAGAAAGCAATAAAGAATATTATTTATTTTTTGTATTTTTCACCCTAAAACATATGATCTAATAAACTTGTTATTTAGTTAAAAATAGCTGGTAAATTGCGTAATACTATAAAAGGTTCCGGACAAGACTTGCCGACAAAAAACCGGTAATTACCAATGTGGCATTTGCTAATTGTACCATAATCATGTAAACAAAATTGTACTGCTGGTCAATAAAATATAGTCGTTTTTCTTGGTATGAAGTAATAATCTTTACTTTAAGAGTACTATAGTAATAATTTACATGAAACTAAAAAAATTATGGGAATGAATTACTGTAAGCAAGAACAACCCTGAACTTTAAAAAGAATTTGAACACATGGTAAAATTTTCACAGTGAATGTACAATTCCAGGTTAAAAATATAAAGCAAAACTCAAAATGAGGACCCTCCATATTATATATTGCAAGGATTTTGCAATGAAAGAAAAACTTAGCAAAACTGCTTTTTTGTATTGTTTGAGAAATAGTAGAAAAACCACAATCTAGATTCCTTTATCTTATTAATCAAATCGCAAATTTCTGTCATTAAGCCACTAAGTCCAAATTATCAGCATAAAGAAAATAATCAAAATAGAAATTAAAATATTGAAAAAGGCTAAAAATTTAGAAGTAAAAATACTGAGAGGCTCACAATTCACGCTTTCCATTTTTTATAAACAACAACGCATTAAATTAAAGGATCCCTCGACATACTGGCAGTTTAGGAAGGAAATATACACTGCCTTTCGACTGGCTGCTAAAAACACTGCAGTCTTATTGGTTGTCCCTTAATTATTTCCATGGTAACCGTCGTTTACAAACAGCTTCCTAGAACTACGGGACCACCAATAAAAATCGGCTATTTTAACAGCCAGTCAAAAGGCAGTATATATTTCCCGCTTAAACTGACTATATCGAGGATCCTCTAACTTATGCGTTGCTGTTGAAAAAAAATGAAATTCGTCAATTTTGAGCCTTTTTTTCTATTTTCTTGTGTTTCGATAATTTGGACTTCTAGAGGCTTATTAACAGCAATTTGCAATATAATTAATGATGCAAACGAGCCTGAATGCAATACGACTTTCATTTTCTCTAATAAAATAAAAGGTTTCATATCCTAATTTTCAATTAATACTAAATAACAACATGTCAACCATATATCAGAGAAAAGAGTTTGATTCAGATTTTTAAGTTCTTCATTTAGTTTTTTATAAGAATTTTTGGAATTTAAATGTGTTTTCAGTTTAGAAACAGAAGAAAACAACAGCTAAGGACCCTCCACATATTGCAATTTTTTTTTTTTAATAAAAACGAGGAATGGTAAAACTGAATAAACCTGCCTTGTTCTTTCTTTACCTCGGATGATTTACTCATATTCATAAATTAGTGAAATTGTGGTAAAAACATATGACATTCAGATTCCTTTATATTATTAATTTTATTGTAAATTACTATTAATTAGTCTTTTAAGTTCAAATGATCCAAGTAATAAAAAAAATGGAAACTGAAAAAGAGGCTTCTTTTTTCCAAATAGCAGCAGATATATATATATATATATATATATATATATATATATATATATATATATATATATATATATATATATATATATATATATATATATATATATATATATATATATATATATATATATATATATATATATATATATATATATATATATACCAGGTGTTTCAAGAAATTAGAGCCCCCCACTCCACAGAACAAATGGAAAGTTATGAAGTTTTCTGCTATAGCCTATATCCAAGTACATTATTTTGAGTTTCTGTTATGCTATTTTTCATTTTACATTTCTTGTATTTTCAGACTGAGTGACGGAGTTAGATACAGCCATGGCTAACGACTTGGAGAAAATCAGATGGATGGACCAAATCCGGGCTATAACCTTCAGAGAGGCCAGGGATGCTGGTGCATCCTTCATTTCACGTTCCTGGATAGCTAAATACATTAAAAGAGATGAATCCTTTGTTAACAGAAACTGGAACAAAAATCCATACGACTGTCATCGCAAAAAGAGTGAGAATCTTGAAAGGCCTGAAGCTCTTTCTCCGGAGTCAAAAGACATCATAGCTGAGGCAGTGGGTAGACCAAGAAAGTCTTTATGTAAATTGGTGCTTGAACTAGAAACAAAAAGGGGAAAGAAGAGAAGTCACAGTGCTGTATATCTTGAGTTGAAAAAATCTGGTATCAAGCCATTTCATGTTATCAGCAAGCCCAACATCACTCAGCAAGAGAGAGAAGACTGTGCATGGTTTTGTGGTTCATTTCTTAAAGACTGGGATGAAGCTGACTTTCTCCATGTTGCTGCATCAAATGAATTCTTCATTTACACAGTCAAGAGGCCACATCATAAAAATGACATCATTTGGGCTGCAAAGTTGGATGATATCAGCGATGACATGCCCTATTGCCAAGTTGTGAAATTTCCTGAATGTTTGGGAATTTTTCTCTGTTTCACAGCCAAATGGTTAATGTGGACCACCAAAGAAAAAGGACAGTCATGAAATGGCAAATACTTCGGAGCTGTGCTTACAATTCATCCCACAGCACCTTGCAACTCCGAATATTGCCACCCAGACACCTCTCAGGCTCAAATCACCCACGGAACAGACCACCTAGCAGACCTATGTGCACCATCTGCCAGAGGTACAGTCACACTGAAGCAGAGTGCTGCTACAAGCCAGACAACAACCAATGGCAGCCCATCAATAACTGCCACTCCTCCTCTCTTCCAACTCCACACCACCTTCCCAGCAGACCGTCACTGCCGGGAGATCATCTTATCCCAGGGGACCTTGCCGAGACTGTGGAGTTCTAGGGCACTCTTCTGCCAGGTATCCTGGTTGCTCAAAACATGTGGTTGCTACCAGGCATGATCAGTACAACACCCTCCCTGGCTGAGCCACCAGAAAAGTCTCACCCTGAGCGGGTCTGGACACAGTCCGTCACCGTGGCCCCCCTGGATTGCTCTAGCCTACCAGTGCACCTGCCAACTACTGCTGACACTGGCTCGGATATTAGCCTGATCGATCGGGCCAACGTGCCAGCCAGTGCCTTCATAGATGAGGAAACCAGGTGGACAGTAGCCTGGGTAGACCAGCAATCCTTGACTGTTCCCACAGTCAAACTCAGGGTGATCACCGATTGGAGCACTGAAATTCACCGCCTTGGCACGGTGAACCATATCAGGCATGGAGTGGAATTCCTGCTAGGACGAGACATCCTCTGGGGATGTCCCCAACCCCCGCCATTCTATTGCCTGACTGTCTCCGCCAGTGAGGCCATGTCAAAACTTCATGAGCGGGACACAGCCTATGTGACAGTTGTGCCACCCTCGGCCCAAAAGCGAACCGGCCCCACCAGCATCTAAACCATTCCAGGCCTAGTTCACAGATCTCACGACCGGACAGCCACCAAAAAACTCCTCCCTCATCACGAAGGGATATCGCCAACTACCGCGGCAAGTGCCCCAGCAAGCTAGCCGCAGCAGCCACGATTTCCACAGATCCAAGAGGCTTTGCCCTCTCATCAAGACAGGAATCTCTGTCCCAAATCACTCCAGGGACACCGAGGGGTCTTGCTCCCCCCGGTCCCCCTTCAGCTTTGTCTGACACCAATTCGCTGCCAGTGCCACTTGCGAGCACTGGTCAGTGCCAAGCTCCACCTATCTCGACTGGAATTGCATTGTCAACCTTACTCCCCGTGCCTGGCCCTGAGTTAGTGCCAGTGCTGGATCCAGAACCTGGCCCGGATCCTCTTACGGGAGATCCACCAAGCCTCACAACCATGATCATTGCCCAGTGTAAGCCTCTGACTCCTGACGTTTCTTCTTCCCACACTCTTCCGCCTGCCGAGGCTGACCCTCTGGCAGGCCTGGACACTACCTCTTTTCTGGTTGACCAGGAACTGTCTAGCCAGGATGCAGGTGATGGTTCTATTCCCATGATGGTTGTCGGAGCAGCCAAAGTCAAAGACCAGCCCTTAGCCACTTAGGCTACCCCTGATCCTGCCCCTGATGGCGCTCCTGGCCTTTCTTCAGAGTCGGTACCCTCATCACATCCTAGGAATGGCCTAGCCATACCTTGGAGGCCCTCAAAGAAGAAGAAGAAGGGGCGGAAGAAATCCACTTAACATATCAGAGCCATAATCTCTTCTTGGCACTCGTGCCCAGTTGGCACAGTGCCACTTCCATCTCAGAGTGATTCTGGCACCTGCCCAGAGGAGGTAGCCGGTGTGACCTCTGACCCAGTAGTAAGCTAACAACTAACCCCTTATGCACTTGTAACACTAACATTTTCCTAATTAACCCCCTTCAAACCCACTCCAGACTCAAACTGATACCTTACTTAATTGTATACTGTGATTTACCCTTCAGGTTATTCATGTTTCAATGTGTTGCATGTTAATCATAAAGCAGTGTGCCAATCATACTTCATTGCGTGTCATTCGTCAGTGCCAGAGTTGTAGGATAGTGGGTTAGGTTAGGTCTTTATTCTGTGCATTTGCCTAGGGGTAGAGTTCTCCTGTCATTAGGGACAATAGTAGAAATGTATATACCCTTGGATAGGTTAGGCCTGTAAGTTAACAAACTCAGAACCCCTTTTACTAGTTAGGTAGGCCCCTTTAGCTATTGCAGTGCCAAAGCACACCTCATGTAGGGATGCTAGCTGACTAGTCGGGATGAATAGCTAACTTAGCCAAGACCTTCACGCCCAAAAGGGTGTGAATACCTTTTCAAAGGGGGGGGACCTGTCACGAATTTATATTCCTCCCTCCTAGTAAATCGCCATGTAAGTGATTTTAATGAAAATCCAGCATACCAGTTAACTAAGAATCAAGCCAAAATGGCTGACAAAGAGGGTTTCCAACTCATTTTTTAATCCAGGACACATTCCATTCTCCTGGCCGGAAATGCCCTGGTCTACCAAACAATAGACTTCCCCCACCTTCAACCCCCTACTACAAGAACACACCTAGATTCCCCCCTCTGTGGGGTAGTGTTTGCGAGTTCAGATCAGAGAGGTTATAGGTAAAGTAGGGTGCAAGCCGCGCAAAGGGGAGCTAGGGTCTTAAGCTGTAACCACCTTATCTTTAAGACCATTTTTCCCTTGACTTCTTGACTTGCGCCAGACTATTCTTTCAGGTATACAGGCTGTCCCCAGTTTACGACGGGGGTTCCGTTTTTATGACACATCGTAAAGCGAAAAATCGCCAAAAATCAAATATACTAAGAAAACCTTACTTTTAATGCTTTGGGTGTATTGAAAACGATGTAAACTGCATTTTTATTGAGTTTCTCATAAAAAAAACTCCAAATTTGATTATTCTGCCGTTTTGGAGCCATATTTCTTCCGTTGGATTGGCGTACGACGTGTCATAACCCCGGAACATGCGTCGTAAACTGGGAAATAATTTCTGATGAATATATTTGAAAAGCGTTGTAACCTCGGAACATCATAAGCCGGACCCGTCGTAAACCGGGGACTGCCTGTACCTGGATGGGCGAAGACACGCCAAGCCTGCGTCGTTTTCAAAAACAAGAGCAGAGACTTCCCGGGCGTGCTCCGAGGCAGACGTCCTTTTCCCCTGTTCTCTGGGTGCTGGGCAACGACAACTCAGATGGCCGCTGACGCTATGTTCCGAGCTCATGCATACGTGTAAGGTAAAGTCTGAGAGTTAGTCTGTGCCAGTAACCACTGTTCCCCTTTTTAATCTATTTACTTCTTTCTTTTGCATCTCCAAGACTTTCACATTTTCCTTTCTACTCAGGTGTTCCCCTTGTGTAAGCTGCGCCATCCCCATTCATCCTTTAAAGTGCATTTGTTCAGTATCCTCATAACCTGCAATTAAGTCCTCCCATTAAAGTGTTAAATTAGGCTAACTAAGATTTAGAAGGTAAGATTGTTCATTGTGCTTTGTTTAGTAACAAGGGAGGTTTCATTTGCCCCATGTGTTTGTACTAACTCCAGAATTCTCTTCCAGGAGACGACATAGCCTGCCCAGTTCACAAATCTATGCCAAGATACCCTTTACTGACTGTCATCCAAATTTCGCAACCATTCCTGGTCGCAGCCTGACTGCAAGAATCCGCTGCCCACACAGAAATCATCTTGATTAACCAATGTCCATTATCCTGGAATTTACCCCTTTCATTGTATTGCTGCCTGTGAATTGATGCATTTTGGCACATCAGAGTTAACTGTTTTAATGGGAATTGTAGCATCTAAAGCCCCTCATATTTACATTGCGTGTCTTTAAATTACTGTATTTATGATCTACCATGTGATTTATGTGCTGTAAATTGTTACATTTTTGGTCTCACATACTTGCCCCATTCTCTGTAAATAAACCACTTTTAAATGTAAAAGAATTCTAATTCCAAATCAGTGACCTTCATTATTTACGTAACTCAAGGAAGATTCTAAGGTAAGTTCCAGTAGTTTTCCTTTTGTTCATAATCGGGGACCCCCCTGGGCACCGAAGGCAGTCTATAATAATAAATTGTCCAAAATTCCATCCCCCCAAGGACCCAGGTTATGACAATACCAGGTGTTTCAAAATTAGAGCCACCCCCTCCACAGAACAAATGGAAAGTTATGAAGTTTTTCTGCTATAGCCTATCTCCAAGTACATTATTTTAAGTTTCTATTAAGCTATTTTTCATTTTAAATTTCTTGTATTTTCAGACTGAGTCACGGAGTTAGATGTAGCCATGGCTAACAACTCAGAGGAAATCAGATGGACTGACCGAATCCGGGCTATAACCTTCAGAGTTAAGTTAAGTATATCTTAGTTTAACCAGACCACTGAGCTGATTAACAGCTCTCCTAGGGCTGGCCCGAAGGATTAGACTTATTTTACATGGCTAAGAACCAATTGGTTACCTAGCAACGGGACCTACAGCTTATTGTGGAATCCGAACCACATTATACCAAGAAATGAATTTCTATCACCAGAAATAAATTCCTCTAATTCTTCATTGGCCAGCCGGAGAGTTGAACTCGGGCCTAGCAGAGTGCTAGCTGACAACTCTACCGATTCACCCAACGAGGAACTATAACCTTCAGAGAGGCCAGGGATGCTGGCACATCCTTCATTTCACGTTCCTGGATAGCTAAATACATTAAAAGAGATGAATCCTTTGTTAAAAGAAACTGGAACAAAAATCCATATGACTGTCATCGCGAAAAGAGTGAGAATCTTGAAAGGTCTGAAGTCCTTTCTGTGGAGTCAAAAGACATCATAGCTGAGGCAGTGGGTAGACCAAGAAAGTCTTTATGTAAATTGGCGCTTGAACTAGAAACAAAAAGGGGAAAGAAGAGAAGTTACAGTGCTGTATATCGTGAGTTGAAAAAATCTGGTATCAAGCCATTTCATGATATCAGCAAGCCCAACATCACTCAGCAAGAGAGAGATGACCGTGCATGGTTTTGTGGTTCATTTCTTAAAGATTGGGATGAAGCTGACTTTCTCCATGTTGCCGCATCAGATGAATTCTTCATTTACACAGTCAGGAAGCCAAATCATAAAAATGACATGATTTGGGCTGCAAAGTTGGATGATATCAGCGATGACATGAGCTATCGCCAAGTTGTGAAATTTCCTGAATGTTTGGGAATTTTTCTGTTTCACAGCCAAATGGTTAATGTGGATCATCAAAGAAAAAGGACAGTCATGGAATGGCGAATATTTCAGAGAAACTGTGCTTACTGGTGGAGTATCTCCTTTCCTCAAAGATTCTGAAAATGTGTTGTCTGTTGAAGAAGTCACATTTTAGCATGATAAGGCACCAAGTTTCAAGGCTCATCAGACACGAGCTGCTTAGATATAATGGTATCGATTTCTTCTCATCAAGTGAATTTCCAGGTAGCTCCCCTGACCTTAATGTGTGTGACAACATTGGGAGTATCTTGAAGGATCGTGTTGAAGCGCGCACTGTGAACTATGTTGGTATATGAAGCCTCGACGACCTGCGAAGAAAGGTGACCGAAGTGCTCAGGGAAATGGAGTTTGAATCTCAGCTTTTTTGTGATTTGCTGAAATCATACCCCTCAGAATTGCAGGCTGTAGTACAGGCAGATGGAGGCCACACAAAATATTAAATACTCAGAGAGAAACTTAAATAAATACCTGTTCTGAATTACTCTTGTTTTTGTCCATATCAATTTTAGTTTATGCTGTGGGGGCTCTAATTTCGAAATACCCTATATATATATATATATATATATATATATATATATATATATATATATATATATATATATATTATATATTTATGTATATATATAATTATATATATACTGTATATATATATATATATACATACATACATACATACATACATATATATATATATATATATATATATATATATATATATATATATATATATATATATATATATATATATATATATATATATATATATATATATATATGAGACATTACTAGACTTTGAAATACAACATATGAATGCTGTAAACTAATAGTTAAGTGAAAGAATTGCGTTTCATCTTCTAAGGAGGATTTGAACTTGCGTCTTCCGAGTTTTATGCTATCAATTTAAATTTTGCTCGAGAGATGAAGTTCAGTTTTCGATATTTAATTTTCAGATGGCTATTACGTGGCCTATCCTTCTCAGAAAATGCAATCATCAGAAAAAATTGAAAACCTTATGGCAAATTAAAATTTGCTGAAGCAGCAATTATCTCTAATGAAACATGTCTGTGCGAGAGTCTCCTTCTTATATACTGTATTATCGTTAATCATTTTTTTATGAATTATCTGTATTGCCAAACTGGAATTATACATTTGCAATGACAATTTTTTTAAGATATCAAACTCTTCTGAATTACGTGCTAAGTAAGCGACTAACACCACTTTTCATATATTGTTCCATCAGACCGATTCTTATACACACACATTTACATTATATATATATATATATATATATATATATATATATATATATATATATATATATATATTATATATATATTATATATATATATATATTATATATATATATATATATATATATATATATATATATATATATATATATATATATATATATATATATATATATATATATATATATATATATATATATATAAAAAATCTCACTGCTTGAAATTTTTTATTTTCAAACTGGGATATGTCATTCAATCTGTTTACAAGACCTGTTGTTAGTTCTTGCCTAGCAACGTCCTCTTTCTTAAACAGCCATTATTTCGGGTCAAAGTGCAAAGTTCTCCTTGAATATTTTCAACATCAGAGTCCTCCAGAAACTTCCTCCACACCTCACTCAGAGAGGAAAGCTAAGTCTAAAAAAAAAATAATTTTTTTAACACAATCGGAATAAGTATTGCATTATATTCGTAAATTTGAGGTCATTTTTAATACATTCGTCACAATAAATGAAATAAGCAACATAAATTTGAACATAGGAAACATTGGACAGATTGGTCTATGAATCATTGCTATATATATTCTGAATTATTATTATTGACCTTTCTTATTATATACTCCGATTTCAACTTTCGACTCATTAACAAACAACTGAACAAAGGGAAATTAAAGGGTAAGGAAATAGTTAGTCCACCTTCTCAATGTTGGTATTTTCAAATTTAAAGAGGTTTGACCAAAATCCATCGAAGCAAAAACGATATATATATATATATATATATATATATATATATATATATATATATATATATATATATATATATATATATACATATATATATATATACACACACACATTCACTAGCTGACCAAACCCGGCGCTGCCCGGAAAAACTCTGAGTGACAGTATATGGGTAGGGGGAATGGAGGAAATGGGACAGGGTGAAGGGGGGGGAGGAGGAAGGGAAAGGGGAGGGGGAAGGGAGGGAAAAAGAATGGAAGAGGGAAGTAAATCGGGAAGGGAAGGGGGAGGGGAAGTTACATTCCTCTATCAGAAAAGAATAAAAAGCATCTCCACTGAACACAGACAATAAATAAAAAATATTGTATTTCTACAATTCGCACTTAGGTGTGTTTATGGGAGAGGAGGTCTCTCTCGTGCAACAACAGTGAAGTGTTGTTTCCAAAACAACCCATAAACCTCATTTAAACCAAATTTATTATGATATAGTCCTATGCCATTGTGATGCTCGTAGTAGTCACTATAACGAATTCCGAAGGTAAAAACAAAGAAGAAAAGATCAAATTAATGAGAAGATTCGCATTTGAACTCATAAAGAAAAAGGAAATGCTGTCATCATATTTCTTGCACGTTGTGTTGAGCTAGCAGCTACTGCGCATGCATGAATGAGGAATGCAACTGGCATGTGTGTGCTTAGGGAGAAAATCATTGGACCTGCTTGTTTGCGTTCATTGCTTTATAGCTATGAAGTATGTTTTGTAACGAAGCCAAAAATATTTAATTTAGCAATACAACCAAGCAGTGATGCATATGTTCAACATTTTTATTAATAATTATAATAAATTATGATCAAAATTCATGTAAAATCTGAGAAAAATTTATGTTACAGGGGATTTGGATTTATTGTTGTAGGTTAACCATACATCTGACAGCTCATGGAATACAAGGTGCGCCTCAGGAAAAATGAGAATTAACCCAGTAACACTGAAGGAAAAAGTGACATAAAAACGAAAATTTCATTTTTTTGTCTGTGTTTGTATGTCTGTCACAGGGCAGGGGTTTGATTTTGAGTTAAAAACCTTTCCAGAGTGACATAGAGGCCGTGTGCAAAATTTTGTCTGGGTCTATCAAGCGGTTCGGATTTCTATAGAAGCCAAACTAATATACAAACATTCACTTTTATGTATGTATATGTGTATATATATATATATTATATATATAAACACATACATATATATATGCATATATATAATATATATATACATATACATATATACACATATATATATATATACAATATACATAATATACATAATATATATATATATATATATATATATATATATATATATATATATATATATATATATATATATCTGGATAGATAGATATACATAGACAGACAAATAGATAGATATGGGTGCATTTGTGTTTGTGTCAGGAAATGTTATCACTCGTTAAGTCGACGCCTCTATCAAATTCTAACATTCGATCATTTTGACTATTTTTATTTAACTTTTGCTTACTCTTGTAATTACCACGAGGTAAATATCGATTAATGTTACAATCTATATTTCCAACTTATTACTTTAAATAAAGCTTTTCCGAGACCGTAAACATACTTCACCTATTATTATTATTATTATTGTTATTATTATTATAGAGTAGTTTGAGGAGACCTCCGAGTCTCATTTCTAGACTCTGATAGGGCTCTGGGGAGGATGGGGGATGAAAGCCTTTCGCGGTTTCACTAAAAATCCCGGACATTTATCCTCCTCCTCCTCCGTAAGGTTCGGTACAGGAAAATGCTAAGAAAATCCATAAAGATGAAATATGAGCGCGACCGCTATTGAAAGGATTTAAGACCTTTTCCTTAGGGCCATAAGAGCATTATATTTGTTTTGTAGTTACATTAAATCTTTGTTTTTTTGTCAAGTATGGTTCATGGAAAAAGGGTTATTCTATATTTCTCCGAAAAAAAATAATAATAATAATAATAATAATAATAATAATAATAATAATAATAATAATAATAATAATATATGTATAGCTTATTGAAAAGAATAGCTTCATCTTCGAATGAATATTTGTTTTCTTCGATATTAGTGCTTAGTAAAACCTAGCCAATGTTCATAATTTGGTTGGCAAAAGGAGTAACAGAGAAGTTCAAATCTTGTAAGAAAATCCCTGACAAAGATGGAAAGTTAAATGTGGAGAGTAGATCCCGCAGAGTTCTCAGCAAGGGGTACCCGGTAGGAGTATTCAGAAGGTTGTTTTACTGCATCAGTAGTTCTCTGTAAGACATTTCGAGAGACGTTATCGTTTCGGCTGTCTCGATAGTTATCGTCAGGACGAGTATAGTTATGATGGAAAATGGGTCAAATGCCACGGGCGAGTGTGGTGCTGAATTCTCACTGGCTGTCAAAAAATGAAGGAGTGTAAGTGAAGCCTTCTCCCAGACATAGATGGCTGTCCTCCCTACCCTGCGTGTGAGCGTAGGAGATGCTGAACATTCCTGAGCATGTCGTACATGCCCTTCTTGAAATATGCACAAAGAAGGCCCCCTTGGCCATCCAAAGGGGCCACGTGTATACCCAAAAGGATGGTGCAGTGATGAGTTCTTGCCTTAGTGGCATCATTAAACAACTATATGGGCGACAAAACGACACTTTCATCAGCACCAACACAAAGGATAAGATAAAGCATCTTTGAAAAGTCTTTCACATTCATAGCTGCCTCAGCTTTATCATGAAATACAGCTGAGACAGCTTCCTCCCCTTCCTTGCAGTCCTTGTAGTACATAAAGAGCAACATTTCGTCACCTGGTGGAAGCGAGTACCCTGAAAGATACAAGCAAACCACCACAGGTGTTTTTGTAAGGAGGGACCTCCACCACTCTTCCTAGGCAGACGCACAGAGCTGGATCATGTTTCCTAGGCCCTCACTGGAAATGGACACACTAAGGAGTCACAAGATGCATCAAATGAGCCACGAGAAACTTGTAACCACCAGGAATCCCATCTGACCACCCAAGAAAATGTGGTTATCACACTCTTATAAAGGTATCTTTAATGAAAAATAAAAGGAAGATAGATGATCACGCCTCTGGACCATCGTAGAAGGGAAAGTCTACCCCCACAGACCTGGGGAAATATTTAAGCTTATAATTTATTATCAAAAATAAAATCTGGACGCCTGGTTATGAAAAATGCCAGCTCACTCCATGCAGGGACTCCTGAACAGAAGCAACATGGTCCACTGCTACAGATGTCCTGTCCACGGATGCCTCAGTGCTTACATTAATGTAACTACTATGGAGCCTGTTATATCAGAACTGCTCTACCCATCCTGACAATAACTGTCGAGACAGATGAAACGTTGACAACCCTCGAAACGTAGTATTGGGAACTTCTGCTGCTTAAAATCCACATAAATATGCCTACCGGATAACCTTGGGAACTGTGTGTGATTAAGTTTTAGCCATTTCACTTTCCATCCTTACCTCCTTCAGCAAGAAACTAATTCACATGACTTAGAACCTTTCGAGTTTTTCTTTTTTTCAACTAAATTATGGACAGTGGTCAGGTTTTCTTAAGAAGAAAGAATCATTAAAGGAACTGAAGAGGCACAGTATAAAATCAATTCAGCTGATGAAGCTATTCTTTTGAAAAGAATTTCTAAAAGGTCTACTCCCTTCAAATAATAATGATAATAATAATAATAATAATAATAATAATAATAATAATAATAATAATAATAATAATATGTAAACTATATATTTTCCGACAGATATTACCATTCGAGAACAGGTTTGCATAAGAGCCTCGATGGCCGAGATGGTTAAGGCAGCATCCTCAAACTTCTTAGAGGTCTGTGGCATGGGTTCAAATCCGCAGCCGACCGGTCAGAGAGGCGGACACTTTGCTATCCGTGTAGACACCCTGGGATTATGTATGTAATCAATGGATAGGTTTGCTTAAAAGCAAATGGGTGTTACAGACTATTACACACAAACAAAGCCACTCCATCTTCTAAAAACATAACACACACACCACACGTCTCGACTGTCGACCTCACCGAGTAACAACTCCTCACTGCTGGGAGAAAGAGCGCTAGTGAATTGGTACAATACATGTACACAATACTGGGGTCTAAGCGATGTCAGGCAAGGCAGCCGATCGGAACTACAAAGTCTACCCCAAAACCAAATCAAAGTCCTTCAAAAGAAGGCATCACGGCGACCCCACATAAAAATGGGAACAAGCTGGGAAGAAGAAGAGAACAGGTTTGCATAATGCAGTTGGAACTTGCATTGTAATTGTTACAGCACATGACTTCCTAAAACCTTATTATATATATATATATATATATATATATATATATATATGTGTGTGTGTGTGTGTGTGTGTGTGTGTGTGTGTGTGTGTGTGTGTGTATATATGTATATTCTCCTCAGTACCACTAATCGATATGTAAACTTGACAGAGAAAAATATGGTAGCACAGTTATCGGTGATGCCAATAACTTCTGAGTCATTCATGTAAACCAATTTTAATAATCAGGGCAGAATAGATCTAGGAAGGCCTACAACCGCGAAAATCATTTTGAACGCCAGAATTAGATACCTAGCCTTTATATTCCTAGGCGAAACAGCCTCCTGAAAACATTTGATTGCAAACTTGACGGTAAGGAAACATACATGGCCAATTCTAGTCTCAGGTAGACGATGACTTTTTGAGCTCTTCTCTGTTATATGAACTGATTTGATAAGAATAGGACTACTTTCCAGTGGAGAATATGACTTGACTTATAATACAGCACAATTCTGTAATTCAACTCGGGTAAAAAAAAATATCATGAGTTCGACAAGATATCTTGGTGACTTCCAAATCATCGTCCAGTGAGAAATCATGCCAGTCTTATGGTTTATTTTAGTAGTTCTTGGTTACCAGCATTCTGCTCACAACCGGTGGCACTTGTTCAGGCAATACCTCTGATGATTATTGCTTCCCCGTGAATATCTAGTCAACCAACAATACATACATACATGTATATATTATACATTTTATATATATATATATATATATATATATATATATATATATATATATATATATTGCTCAATATATATATATATATATATATATATATATATATATATATATATATATATATATATATATATATATATATATATATATAATCACACAATCAACATTATATATATATATATATATATATAAAACCTAGTCTCAACCAACAATACATATATATATATATATATATATATATATATATAATCACACTTGCTCAAGCACTACCTCTGATATGTTACTGCTTCCCATATAAAACCTAGTCTCAACCAACAATACATATATATATATATATATATATATATATATATAGTTATAATTTTAAAACTCAGGTCTTGCTAGATTAATGGGGTGTACTAGGATCATACACAACTTACCTTAATTACCACAAAAATCTGGACTCTGGCCTTGAGGTCAGCTAAAATTATAAACAACAATATATGGCTGAAGGCCTACTTCAAGAGGGGAGTGATTAGATAAACTCTGGGGTTAAATTTAATTAATTATATTTACAAAGGAAACACATCAGAAGAATGGTAGCGTAATTCTGGTGTAATAAATTAAACAGCAAATGACTAGGAATTTGAGGGAGGAAGCACAAGGCATGCCCGCTTCCCAAGGGCGTTGAAAGCGAGATAGTGGGGGCCACTACGTACGCACGATGATACGCAGATCCACAGTGAATAACTCCTAATCTGTAATGAAGGAATAGAGAAATTGCATAGATGCCTAGACTGAACTCGATTCCAGCGACCCAAATATCATACGATTACGTTGCACTTCTCATCAATGCTTTGCAAATTGAACAGCACATAATATAAGAAGCAATACAGGTCTCACTGTAGGCATATCGCACTATGAAAAGAAAAAGAAATTCGTTGAAGGAGAATACGAAATGTGACTGATGAAAACCTTAAATCCTGGTACTTTATCTTAATTCGAAGCTGAAGTTCTCTTCTTATGAGGGCCAGCAAGAGGGAGGGCAAGTGAATAAGTTCACAACAAAAGTTATTTTGGTTACTGCCAGCCAAGTGTTGAAAATAGGCAGTTTAATGTAGCAAGGGACAGGCCATCCATCTCTGTGCCCGCCAGAACAACCAAGGCACTTTATAGCCTCTGAGGATTACGTTTTTTCTCCTCCTAGGTGGCGTTTGGGTCGTTCTGCCCACATGGAAATGCGGGCAGCATGGTTGAACTTTCAAAATGGCAGAAAGCACATGTTTATCTCGCCAGCTGACCTGCCTCAGGCGACGATTAGCTCTAATCCGGTCCACACCTGGAATTAAGGAATTCCGGCAGCACTTGGAAAAGACAAGAGATTAAAGTAGTTTCCCCCTAAAGGCAGTGGTGAGAGAGAAGTTTCAGAGACGAATTTGCCTATAGTGAATCATACTAAATTGAATGAATTAATTGCTTAGTCCTTTTTCCTTTGACTTATTGCATGGTAGATGGCGTATGAGAGGACACTCTTGATACCTCCCCCACCTTGATGGCATTTACACCCTTAGTAAGGTTGAAGTGGCTAAAATTAATTTATCGCAACAGGCAATAATTTCTCTCTTCACAACCTTTGTGGTACATTATTCTAAAATATAATATTTCTGCTAAATATCAGAGTCAATTATAAACAAAAGAAATCACTTATGACTTTACTCTACTTTGCCGAATTAATTTGCGCTGCTGGCAATAGTAATAATTTTACCTTCTAAGAACTAAAAATAAGCATCATTTAACGAATATAAAACAGCTAGATTATTACTTAATTGGTACAGTAATAACATTGAACCTAGCATAGGTTAATATTGTTATACTTAGAATACGCCATGCACTTATCAGTAAAAGATTTTTAGTCACAAGGTCATGTGGTTAATATACCTTCAGGAGGCAGTACAACGAAAGTATTCATGGGATTAGTTAGGTGTTGCCACGATACTTGAGAGCGACGGCTCCGTGCCATATAAACATTTGTGCCAGGGGCACATATAAGTACAGCAAAGTATCAGTACGTAGTACAAATTAATAGTAAAAGAACAATAATAAAAGGGAGTATCTCACTCTGGCAGTCACTGATAAGGCATACCGACAACACGACGCTAATCTTACAGGTGCCTCGTGGCACTCATCTATATATGGGAGGTATAACGTGTGTAATATACATAGTTTGCGAGTCTGGGACTCGAGATTCATCACAAAAGAATAACAAAAGAATAGATGACAGATGCAAAGTAATTAATAATTGTTGTAAACAGGTGATAATTAAATATGCTGAAATTATATTCCGTAGCCTATGGAAAATAGCTAGGTTCATTCTTTAGCCCAAAGTGCCTCGAAGTCATAGGACTTACAAAATTGGGATATCTGTCAATTGCACTCTGCATTGGCAGAGTGGGTAACAAGGTAATATATAAGCCTTTGTAAGGCATAAAATATGATTAATTGAACAGAATAATGAAAGGAAAAATGTTGAAGGAAAAGAATAAATTGCCAAGTTATAAGGAAAGTACATAGGTGAGGAAACCTGACACCCTCTTCTGGATAGAGGTGCCAAAGTCCTCGTAGGATAGAGGGGTGGCACTGTGCCAGGTTTGCACTAGTGCCAAAGGAGCTCAGCAGCTCTCTTTTGGCGATCTGGAGCCATTTACACCCATGATTTTCTTCCGTGGACCTGTTGCAGGTTGACGGTTTTCCTTGGTAGGGGAATCGGTCGAACCAAGCCGGAGGAGGACAACGGAATGCCACCCGGTTCGGCTTCTTTGATGGCCAGAGCAGAGGCATTCATTACAGGCTCTGCCCCATGTCGTTGCGGTTGCTCGAGTTCATCGGCCAGTTGAGGTATGGCAAAATCCTTACTCATGCTCACGTCTGCGGAGGACTGGGAAAGGGGGAAGATGTTCTGGTGGGCGGGGGAGGCCTGCAGGCTGCAATGACCAGCTCAGGCATGGGTTGCGAGGCTGCACCTTTGGGTGAGCTTCCGCTATGGTCGGGAGAATCCGCCTCTCTTACAGGACTGGGATCTCTCGAACGGAGACCGGGGCGTGCTCTGGCACTGGCACTAAAGTAGGGTCAAGCACTGGTATAGGATTTGGAGATTGCTTGCCATTCAGGACAGACGGAGCTTGGCACTGCTCAGTGCACTCAAGTGGCACTGGCAGAGATTGAGAGTCAATTTTGGGATCTCCAGGAGGGAGATCTATTGGGTGCCGTGGCACTGGCACTGGGGCAGGGTCTGGCACAGGGATTGGGCTTTGAAATCTGCTTGAATGGAGAGGGGCCACTGCACAGAGCACACAGGTGGCACTGGCAGTGGAATGCATGCTTAATGAATAATTTGAGGGGCTCACAACCCGGATTGTTTTAATTTTGATGGAGACTGGAAGTCCTGTCCCAGGAGGATGTCATAACCAGGAATGTAGCTTGCTACGGCAAGGTTGCAGATTTGTGATTTGAGGTCTCGTGACTCTGAACTGAACAGTAGGAAGTATCATTTTAAATTGACTGATACCCCTCAATTGTGACAAGTCTACGTCAGTTAATGTTAGCTCCATAAGGAACCTTGTCCTTCCTCATGAGGTAAATTTGCACACCAGTCATCAAATGCCTTAACCTGGCATGCAAGGTACCTACCTCGAAGAGGTGCCACATATGTGGGACCTTCGGCTGGAGGGCCCAAAGACTTAGAATTTGTAACTGCCAAAACAATGGTGGTGTACTTGATTTATTAGGACATTTTGCTCATTGTGTGGAGTGCCCATAACCTTAGCAAGCGGGGCAATAACTCCTGCTATGATCTTTGCTTGGCACTGCCCCACTGGAGGGAGCAGGCCCTTTACTTTTCATCCAATATTTTCTGAGCCTCAGCCTTGAAACAGCACTGTTCAGTGGGTTGCCCCATTCTTCTGCAATATCCACACACTGGTTTCTTTGGGGCTTGCCCATGTTTGAGAGGTTGCTGAGAGTTGGATGAGGTAGGCGAGGAGGGATATAATTTTCGGCCATGGGAACTAAGATGAGGATGATTGGTGTCCCAGGTGTCAGCCCAGCGACAGCACTGTACAGTCTTAGGCCCCTTGTCGCACAGATGGGTGGCGAGCGCCGGCGGGGCATAAAATAAGTCCTCGAGCTGGAAGAGTTCAAGGATGTCCTCCAAACTAGTGGCTTTGAGAGACTCTAGCCATCGTTTCAGGGCCTGGGTCTTTTTGAAGATCCACTCAGACCAGGTTTGGCCTGATTCTTTGGGCATATTTCTCCACCTTTTCCTCCAATGGTCGGGAGTTATTTCAAAAGCTTTATAATGGGTTGGCAGACCAGGGCGAGATTTCCTTGATCCTCAAGAGGGAGAGCACTGAAGGCAATGGCACCTTTCCCTTCAAAAAATTTATTTACATCTTTTTAGCCAAGTTAAATCAATTAGTACATCAATTAAATTCACTACGGAAATGGAAAATGATGGGTGCTTACCCTTTTTGGATGTCCTCATACGAAGAAATAGTAGTGGGTTTAAATATAGTGTGTATAGAAAACCCACTAATATTTCGTCCTATGTGCATTTCTATTCCAGACAAAGCAATAAGGTTAAAAATCAGTGTTATCATCTATATTTTTAAGAGCATTACGGGTATGTAGCCCTGAATACAATGATGAGGAAATAGATAAGATTAAGAATCCAGGCAAGATATTGAAATATCCTGACAGTGTATTAAACAGTGCATTTGAAGCTGCAAAAAAGACTGTATCAAAACCAAAAAGTGTCTTACAACACAAGAAATTTGTTTGTACTGCCTTATAATAATAATATGAAAGATATCCCCCATCTTCTTAAGAATTTTGGTGTTAATGTCGCATTAAAGAACAATAAAACAATGAAAAATGTACTTATCAAGAACTCCCCTGACAATACTAAAGGGTGTGTATATAAAATTCTATGTAAGTCTTGTGACAACTTTTATATTGGGCAAACGGGGAAAGCACTGGAAAAAAGAATTGAACAGCATAAGAAAGAGATATGCACAGGGGAATAGTGGTATTTTTGTACATGTCAGTGAGAACAATCAAGCTATCAACTGGGAAGGGGCAAAGAAGATTGTATATTCTAATAGTGCACTGGAAAGGAATATCATTGAATCTAGCTTTATAAAAGAAAGTTACAACCACAATATGAATATCAGTCAAGGGATGTATAAATCTGATCCTTTAATATCAAAAGAAATTTGTAAATTGTTTAAATTTTAAGGCAGGCAGTAGAGATGCATGAATATAGGATTATCATATTTGTAAACACAGTACAGGGGCAGTAGTGCTAATGAGTTTCCAAACTCCACCTCCCTGACACCTGTCAGGCGTGGATCTGAGGTCACCTATGGTCGGTATGTTTATCAGTACTGTCCCCTGAGAGTATATTGTGATTTTTAGCCAAATGAGTTTTGAAGGCCACTCCTACCTTGACACCAGCCGGTGGGTGGATATGTAGTCTCTAACAGTTGTGTATGTTCGTCAGTACTGTTCCTGTAGTATATATATTTGTGACTTCTTATACTCTGTATCAGTCCTTCGTCAATGGCTTGCAAATAAAGTCGAAACTGGTCAGGACCCAGCCTCTTATTTTTCACCTGTAGTAATGTGATATATATATATATATATATATATATATATATATATATATATATATATATATATTATATATATATATATATATATATATATATATATATATATTTATCCCCTTTTAAAGGCCATAATGTCCAAACATGTACACAACACCTCTAATACTGCTCTGATTTCCTCTCCAAAGGTGAGGAGAGAAACTTTTGTTTCGATAAAGTTTGTCTGAAGTTTTTCCTCTTCTTTTGGATAAACTGAAGGAACGAAAGGCCCGGAATAAAGAGCTCTCGGAAACTATTGGAAAAAGACTCCTTGGAAGTTTTGCTTGGGCCTTTGGAAGCAAGTTGAGATGGGTGTTCGTCAAAGAAAACTGAAATTGGATGAGGGTTCGGGAGGATTCCTAGATTGATGAGGGCGGCAAAAGGTGAGAGAAAATTAATGAGGAGAGAACTCATGAAGATCATAAGGAAAGAAGAGGTTTAGTTTGGTATGCAAAATCAGATGCAAAGAAATTATTTGGAAAACAGCTGCTCCGCCCTGAGTTACCAAATTACACATTGCAAAAAACTAAAATGGTTGAATACCTAAAGAACTTCTTCAAGTTTATATTTGTAAATTATACTTATTAAAACAAATATTTTGAAAAAGTTTTTTGGCCTTACTATCTGGTTGAGCTCAGCATCTTGTATTATAATTCATCAACTAAACTCACAAAGCCTTTGAAATATAATTTTCCATAATTGATATATTATAATTTATATATAATTATATATATATATATATATATATATATATATATATATATATATGCATATACATACATATATATATATATATATATTATACATATATATACATATATATATATATATATATATATATATATATATATACATATATATATATATATATATATATATATATATATATATATATATATATATATATATTAATTATTATATACCCCATATATATATATATATATATATATATATATATAATATATATATATATAATTATATAATATATATATATGGATGAGTTAATTATTACCCCAAAAGGCAGACAATAATAACTTAATTAGATTAGGTCGCCAGTTGGAACTAGGGTACTGAGTATTTGATTTATTCTGGGACAAAATGAATTAAATTGATTACCCACCCAGTCCAACAAAGGAAAATGAATTGTTAACGTGAGGGAATCGACATGCGCCAGTTAGTCCCCTTTGGACACAGTAAAATCTTCCTTACATTAACTTCTATGAGGCAACAGCTAATAGCCCTAGTATCGAGCTCATACGCAGTTTCCTAGATTATTAAAGGCTATTCCTCTTCCAAACAGTGGTATGATCAGGTCTCAAGGCTTGCCTGGGGATTACGCATAATTGACTTCTCCCTAATTCCTACTTACTGCAACTCACTAGGCAACTCTTAGTTATACTTCGTATACTCGACTTCATAATACAGGAAATATGGGTCCACCAGGGTCTTAGCCAATAGTTGAGAAGGGGGGAATTAAAAGAAAGGAAGTACAGAGGGAGAAATAGCTAAGGCACAGTGAGTACTGGTTCTTCTCAGACTTACCTTCACTTAGGCTACTTGAGCACTGCAACGGACGCCCGGGGTCTGGAACAATGCTTAACGTTGGTTTCACTTAGTAAAAAAAAAAAGGACAAAGGACAGAGTTAGCAGGAGCACGGACAAGTGTGTGTGCTCTGTAGGACTGCTGGGTTCTCTCTGCCTTCCTGGGTCGGATTGGGTTGCTGTGGTTTTCATAAACAGCGATCCTTCCATAGCTTGAGGGCAGTCTGAAAGAACAACAAAGACGCGCCGATACATAGTACAGAGGAAAATGAGGCTACAGGACTCCCTAAGAGGGCCTGGTGAGACTCTCCCTGTTGGATAGGTCTCTGATACTAACCTATCAGCTACTAAGGACATTTGATTTTGAGCACCATAACAACTAGCCCGCGTCCCTCTCTACTTTTCAGAGAAGCTTTTCCCTGGCTTTGTCTTTCTTTTGGTTTTTTTTTATTATATTTTACTCAACTACTGCAGAGAGGTCGAATAGCAGAATATATATATATATATATATATATATATATATATATATATATATATATATATATATATATATATATATATATATATATATATATATATATATATATATATATATATATATATATATATATATATATATATATATATATATATATATATATATATATATATATATATATATTATATATATATATATATATATATATATATATATATATATATATATATATATATATATATATATATATATATATATATATTATATTTCTGCTCATATAAATATATATATATATATATATATATATATATATATATATATATATATATATATATATATATATATATATATATGTATTTATATATTTTATTATATTTCTATATATATATATATGCAGATATATATATTATATATAGAATATATATATATATATATATATATATATATATATATATATATATATATATATATATATATATAAAATTACTAAAAGGACCTCATTCAAACTGGATGGTATCTAAAGGAGTATTTATTCAGAAAAAGTTACAAGCTTTCTTGGACAAACAGTCCACATTATCAAGTATCCGTACAGTGACCAGACGCATAGTCCAGCTGTATTTATATCTGTGTGCTGGGCACTTTTAATCCTATAATCGCCTGGCTCCTCCTGTGTGACCCCCACCCCCTCGTGATCTTGGCCTTTCTCTGCTCCCTTCTTCTTCCAGGTGTCATTTTTCTGTGCGTTCTCATGCATTTTTCATTCGTTTCCTTGCTAGTGTGGAGTATACGATTTTTCTAGATATGCTGTCTTCAAAGCCGTTTCCGGTGTTCCCTGCCATTGTGCTGTTGGCGCATGTTATGAAGACGTTCTCTACAACCAGTCTGACCGTTTTGTTGGTGTTCCTGTACAGAAAACTCATATTTTCCCAGTCTATTTTATGATCATTTTCCCAACAGTGTTTGGCAACTGCCGACGTCTGATTATAATGCCTTATGTTCTGCAGGTGTTTGCTTCGCTATTTACATGATTTGCCATCGCCATAGTACCCTTCTTCACAGTCTAGACACACTGCCATATATACCCCCCCTCTAATCTCTTCCCCCTCTACCGACTTTTTGTTTCTAACTATTTTATTTGTAATGATGTTTTTGTAACTGCCTATCAATTTGAAATCATCTAGCTTTCTGTTGATGGGTGCAATAGAGTTGTTGTCCGGGACTGTAATTATTTTCTTCCCTACCAAATGTTCCTTTTCTATCCTTTCCCTCTCCCCAAAATAGTTTTTCATTGCCTTGATGTGCGCCCACTCCCACCAATACTTAGGGCAGCCTAATCTCCTAAAACTCTCCCTCAGGTAATCCAGCTCTTCGTCTAAAAATTCTGGACTGCAAATCCTATAAGCCCTGATGGCCAACCCTGTCATTACTCATATTTTTATTTCTTTCCTATGACTGGAGTACCTATGTATGTATGAATTGGTGTGTGTCTTCTTCCTATATACCTTGAATTTTAAATTTTCCCCTTCCCTCTTTACCAGGACAACCAAGAAAGGCATTTCTCCCTCCTTCTCTTCTTCTATTGTGAACTTGATGTGTCCATTTAGTTTATGTTTTCTAGGAACTTGTGTAGATCTTCCTTTTCTCCCTTGTAAATAATGAAGATGTCATCACATATCTTACCCATTTTACGATACATAGGTTCTCCAGTCATAGGAAAGAAATAAAAATAGGAGTAATGACAGGGTTGGCCATCAGGGCTTATAGGATTTGCAGTCCCGAATTTTTAGACGAAGAGCTGGATTACCTGAGGGAGAGTTTTAGGAGATTAGGCTGCCCTAAGTATTGGCTGGGAGTGGGCACACATCAGGGCAAGGAAAAACTATTTTGGGGAGAGGGAAAGGATAGAAAAGGAACATTTGGTGGGGAAGAAAATAATTACAGTCCCGGACAACAACTCTATTGCACCCATCAACAGAAAGCTAGATAATTTCAAATTGATAGGCAGCTACAAAAACACCATTACGAAAAAAATAGTCAGAAACAAAAAGTCGGTAGAGGGGGAAGAGATTAGAGCTGGGGTATATATGGCAGCGTGTCTAGACTGTGAAGAAGGGTACTATGTCAGACGTCGGCAGTTGCTAAACACTGTTGGAAAAATGATCATAAAATAGACTGGGAAAATGAGTTTTCTGTACAGGAACACCAACAAAACAGCCAGACTGGTTGTAGAGAACACCTTCAAAACATGCGCCAACAACACAATGGCAGGGAACACTGGAAACGGCTTTGAAGACAGCATATCTAGAAAAATCGTATACTCCACACTAGCAAGGACACGAAAGAAAATCGCAAGAGAATGCAAGGAAAACGGACACCTGGAAGAAGAGGAAGGGGGCAGAGAAAGGCCAAGATCACGAGGGGGGTGGGTCACAGGAGGAGCCAGGCAATTATAGGATTAAAAGTACCTGGCACACAGATATAAATACAGCTGGACCACGCGTCTGGTCACTGTACGGATACTTGATAACGTGGACTGTTTGTCCAAGAAAGCTTGTAACTTTTTCTGAATAAATACTACATTAGATACCATCAAGTATGAATGAGGTCCTTTTAGTAATTCTACTAATGCACAGAACAATTGTATATGTGATAAAGTTTACATATATATATATATATATATACATACACATACATATACATACATACATGAATGTCTTTTACTGTAATACAACAGTATAATATGAAGATAAAAAAGTCCTATAACACACTGTTTGAATGTTGCAACCACATATTTCAAGCACTTCCTTCTGTGCCCCTGTCCACTGGTAAAATACGGACAGATATACAAGAGTACAGTATATATACAAAACATATATTAAGTGTGGCAGTAAGTCTCCATTGGTATGCAGGTGGCCAGTGACCCTGGAAGGATGGAAATTAAGGTATTCCCTTGTGATTTTTGGCTTTGTTAACTCCCTTCTTAAGAAAAGGTCTGAGGATTAACCTGTCAATGTCATCCTATTGCCAATGTCCTCCTGGCAGGTTCATATTGTTGGTTTGATTGATGAGAGCAGATTCCAGCATCTTCCTTTTGTACGGGCAACTACTTTTGAGAATCAGCTCTGCCCCACTCCAGTTTATGGTATGGCCTTTGTCCCTAACATGTAGAAAAATCCCCGAACTCCCTGAAGCATATTGCACTGATCTTTTATGCTCTGTTATTCTTTTAGAGTTGGACCTACCCGTCTCCCCCATGTAAATCTCATCACAATTGCTGCAAGGAATCTCATAAACTGCTGCTTCTTCCCCTTTTTTATTTAAGTATATGTTAATGAGCAAGCTGCCAATGGATTTGGGATAATGGAAAATAAAAGGATTATTAGACTTGAGATGTTCTGTAGCTTTTTGGATGTTTTCGTCGTATGGAAGCTTTATTTTTTCATTAAAATCTATTTGTCTGTTGTGAGCTGGACTCTGTAGTATATTTTATTTGCTTTGTTAATAGCCTTCTCGATAATGTATGGAGGATAGAGCAGTTGCATTAGGTATTGGTGGATCGTGTCGAATTCTTTATCTAGGTATCCATTTGGACATATTATTCTAAGTCCCCTGAGGAACAGGTTGCACCCTACCATGATCTTTACGGAGGCCAGCAAAAGTGGGTTTCCTATATATTAAATATATTGTATATATAATATATATTTATTATATACAGATATATATATATATATATATATATATATATATATATATATATATATATATATATATATATATATTACGATGGATGGAACCTCTTTCCAAGCCACCTCACCCGTTTTTACATCCGTAATGTAGCAGAGAAAGAAATAAAATTTATTCAAGTTGTTTTAATTACTTGAACTGTGGGTTTCCACTCGCCCCTTCATAAACTCTCTCAATCATTCCCCAAAATGGTTAAGCCTAACCCTTCTCTCTTTCAAAATGACTGCCTAAGGCCTTGTTTTCCTGGTGACCTTTGAAGATGCCTTCCTCGACAGCGTCAGACAATGTGAAAGGGAGGAGCCAAAAAAGAGAAAGATGGTGGCCCACCATGTTAAAAAAACCCTCCACAAGGTTTAACTGATGCCATGTTGTCTATATAGAAAACATGACGAAGAATGACCTTTGCGCCACCTACCAGACGCAAATGGCATAATCTCCGAAGGTTATTTATAAATGATGCAAAGGAAATCGGGAGAGAGAAGATCGCAGAACACCACCGAGGACAGATGTCCTTAACCTTCCTGACCCTCGAACTTTCCACGTGTTCGACCACAAGGTTCGAACCAGTATACCTTTGTAGTGGCATTTCCTTTAATTCCCTCCTCCAGCGCCAGCAGCCTATCGAACAAGGACACCATCATCTTGACGAAGATAGGCCCCAACTGTGGAATCATTCGGCTCTATCCATGTGCAGTCCCCATTCTATCCCCACTGCAATGTTTCCTGTTATGAAGACATCATCAGCGTAGAATATTTATTCTGTGTAGGATTTATTCATTTACCAGGCCCTTATTATTACCTGCCCAGTAATTCGTCATTCTTCTGACAGAAGTTTTAAGTTAAATTATTAGGCACCAAAGGGAAATGAAAGGGAAGTAAAGTAAAGTCTTTAAGTGAGTTTGCTTGCTGTTAATCATTCTCACCTGATCTAGAGTGTGAATGCTAACATTGTTGTGGGTGCAACGGATGGAACCGCTTTCCAAGCCACCTCACCTGTTTTTACATCCGTAACATAGCAGAGAAAGAAATAAAATTCATTTCAAGTGTTTTAATTACTAGACCTGTGGGTTTTCACTCGCCCCTTCATTACCCTAAATGGTTAAGCCTAAACCTTCTCTCTTTCAAAATGACTGCCTAAGGCCTTGTTTCCTGGTGACCTTCGAAGATGCCTTCCTCGACAGCGTCAGACAACAGGCAAGGGAGGAGCCAAAAAATAGAAAGTTGGCACCCCACCATGTTAAAAAAAACCCTCCATGAGGTTTAACTGATGCCATGTTGTCTATGTAGAAAACATGACGAAGAATGACCTTTGTGCCACCTATCAGACGCAAACAGCGTAATCTCCAAAGGTTATTTATAGACGATGCAAAGGAATTCGGGAGAGAGAAGATCACAAAACACCACCGAGAACAGATGTCTTTAACCTCAAACTTTCCACGTGTTCAACCACGAGGTTCGAACCAGCATACCTTTGTAGTGGCATTTCCTTTAATTCCCTCCTCCATCGCCAGCGCCCTATTGAACGAGGACACCATCATCTTGACGAAGACTGTGGAATCACTCGGCTCTATGCAAGTGCAGTCCCCCTTCTACCCCCACTTCGACGTTCCCTGTTATGAAGACATCATCGGCATAGAATATTTATTCTGTGTAGGATTTATTCATTTAGCAGGCCCTTATTATTCCCTGCCCAGCAATTCATCATTCTTCTGATCTGTTTGTTATGCAAATATAATCAATTAAGAGACCCCTTGAGTTTACGTAATTTTCCCTCACATGAAGAAGGCCTAAGCCACAGATTTTCCCTTGTTTTTCTACGAAGTTGTCCTAATATTGAGTCAGATGTGTAATAAATACAGTAGATTTCTTGATAATGTAAGGAACTCACTGCGTTCATCTGTTGCCGCCCAGAATCAAGTAAGTATCCCTTAGACATTCATAACAATATACAGGCTACAAAGTAAAAGTATACCTTAGTTCAACCAAACCACTGAGCTGATTAGCAGCTCTCCTAGGGCTGGCCCGAAGGATTAAACTTATTTTATATGGCTAAGAACCAATTGGTTACCTAGCAACGGGACCTACAGCTTATTGTGGAATCCGAACCACATTATACCAAGAAATGAATTTCTATCACCAGAAATAAATTCCTCTAATTCTTCATTGGCCGGCCGGAGAATCGAACATGGGCCTAGGAGAGTGCTAGCCAAGTACGATATCGACCCATCCAACAAGGAACTTTAATATATATATATATATATATATATATATATATATATATATATATATATATTATATATATATATATATTATATATATGTATATATATATATATATATATATATATATATATATATATATATATATATATATATATATATATATATATATATATATATATATATATATATATATATATATATATATATATATATATATATATATATATATATATATATATATATATATATATATATATATATATATATATATATATATATATATATATATATATATATATATATATATATATATATATATATATATATATATATATATATATATATATATATATATATATATATATATATATATATATAATATATATATATATATATATATATATATATATATATATATATATATATATATATATATATATATAGAGAGAGAGAGAGAGAGAGAGAGAGAGAGAGAGAGAGAGAGAGAGAGAGAGAGAGAGAGAGAAACAGTAATTTTCACATTTCTTTAATTCTTCACGCATTGTTATTATTGAATATAACCTACAATATATATATATATATATATATATATATATATATATATATATATATATATATATATATATATATATATATAAAAATCCGTCGTTTTATGGCAATAAAATGCATTCTTCTCTTTCAAATGGCCTTTAGCAATCCAGTTGCATAAGAAGTAACGGCCTTTTTTAAAAAATTAACTTCCAAAAACCGACGAATGAGAAACAGCATAATTATAATTGCAAATTGTTAACTGATAATCACGAAGAAAAAACGGGAGAAAGACAAAAGTTTGCACTTTCGAAATCACTAGATATAGCACTCATTAATGAAAACCCCACTAATACTATATTGTCTTCGGCCATGCGGTCTCCCTCACGCGTAAAGGTACCGTCGAACGGATGATTTTTATCCGACATCTTGTAAACCCACCCTAAGATGCTTCTGTTGTCACATAAGCCAAGCCATTTTAAGCTTTAAGCAAGCATTTTTGTTATTTCAGGAATCACTCAGTATGCAGTTATTTAATACAGTAATATGCACTATACTATCTATTTCGTAAATGCGTTTATTAATTAGAAAGTTATGCTTACAAGACAATCGCCCACTTTTTACAGATTTACTGCAGGCCTCATTTATGAGAAAACTATTGATTTACCACAAATTAAGTGGACAATTTACTCATGCAATATAATTCACAGGACAAGAAACGTTTACGGTTTGGATCGTATCGTATAGGCTATTCATTCTGAGCTAATAAAGGTTCCGACATATGAATCTAAAATGACGAACATGATCGTTTTCTAGTTTTGTCATCACCGGCAGTTTTGCGTAAGCTCCGGTGGCAATTTACAAAACGATGCCATGATGTGTGCCTGGGCAATAGTGCCTCATATTTCAGGAGGTGCCACCTATTTTGAAGTCTATTGGTTACGTTTAATTTGAATATATCTATACTTTACCGACAGCTTATGGGCATTTTACAGGGAGATATAATTTTGGATTTTTCTTTATAAATCACATCATTACCAGCATTTTAAAGGAAGTGAGGTACACAGATATCGAACATATACTTTGATTATAACGATAAAATTAGCGGATGATATACAAGGACATACAGGTGACCCGAGGTCAATTGTTCTCAATGTGAAACAGGACAGGTAAACACAAATAACGTGACAAATAAAATTAACAGATTAGACACAATAATGCTCTGACACATGTACAATACAAACGGGCACAAATGAGTAAGTAATAAATGCATTTACATAAATAACACATGGCTAGGTCTCCCGACCTAAGGTCACGGGAGAAGGCACCGTAGAAAACGGGAGGTTCGCTAGAGAAAACCCGTTGAGCGGAGACTTTACAAGTTCAAGGGTAAAAAAGTTTTTTTTGTTGCTGTATCAGCATATCTGGAGGTAAAGCCACTAATCACCTATCCTCATTCCTTCGCTAATTGTTCTCCTTTGACTAGCCTATTCTTCAAGGCCTATTACTTTCTCCTTATACAGAGATGGTAACTCTTATCAATTCTTCTGTAACATTTCCCCATCTGACACAGCTTGATCAGCGAATCATCATACACTCCCGAACATATTATATTGTCTCAGTTGTAATCTTGTCTGACGACCATGAACTTTTTGATAGCTCCCATTAACGTTTTGGTAATAATTTCCACTAGGCTACACTCTGATTTACAGCTAGCTTATCACCTCCAACATACCTCCGTTTAGTCTCTTCTGTTCTTTCATGTTACATTTAATCTCACCCCTTTGATAAAAAAATGTCTTTTTTGCATCTTTTATTCTAGGATCCGTTTCACGTTAACTTTCCTTTGCATTCAGTTTCTCTTCCTTTTTTTTTACACCTCTGAAAGATTATCTCGCCTGTTTTTCAACTCTTGTTTAAACAAGATTCTGTTTCCAGCACTTATCGTTTCATTTTCTCATCCCCTGATGCATTCCTTTTATTCTGTTCCATGAGTCTACGTGGAAAAAAAAAATGTGATGAATTGTTGCCCCCATCAGTTAATCTTACATAGTTGCCATCAATGCCATCAACTTTCTTATCTTCGTAAAGGGTGCGATTCAGCATTTCCCTTCTCGCAATTACTGTGAGTTTCTATGCAATTCCTGTGAGTTTCTATTCATTTACTGTCTTACATGAATGAATTTAACATTTTGAGGTTTTACTAAAGTTATCCGGGCTGAAAGGTTTTTATCGAATACTAACTTTACCGCTTAATCAGGTTTACATACATAATGTATCTAATAATGAGATTAAGTTTCTTGTTTCGTTAACATGTACAATTTCCTTCCAATGAGAGAGAGAGAGAGAGAGAGAGAGAGAGAGAGAGAGAGAGAGAGAGAGAGAGAGAGAGAGAGAGAGAGAGAGAGAGAGAGAGAGAGAGGGTGGGGGGAGTAATGACTTTTATTACACCCGAATTCCGTGTATGTTCCATGGGAAAAACATCCATTGTGACAAATATTTTCTAGCCCCCATTCTGCTTTGGGAGCTTAAGCCAACCCTCGTCCTTTTAATGTTTCGCTTTTTAGTCGTGATACATCAAATACACTGCAGTAAAGTGAAGTGAAAACACATTTGCTACATTACTCGCATTTTACATTAACTTTTACTGCGCGACATTTTGGCTCTTAACTCATTTCGAAGAGAATCGTTTCATTCCACTTTTCTCCCCACCTGTTGTTATCACAGATACTTCCTATCTTTGATGAAAATAACTTTGTAAGCTATTCCCTTTCTTGTTTTCGCAATCATCTACATATTTTCAAGAGGTTAAAAGGTTAAGTGCCTGCTCTCCCGTCATGTATGAATCAGTTTATTTCCTTTTAGGTGTTAATTTTACCCTTTTTGGAGAAAAAATATGTTAGATCTCTTAAAAAAAATTGTTTTTACCTACTGAAAAAAATAAAAATTAAAAGTCTCACATTTCGAAGCGACATATGATCTTGGTCCCATCACCCATCACTCGTAATTAATAGCTAATAATGACAACTTACCATGTAATACTATTAACAGCCGTTGCTACTGCACACTTAATTGCAATTTCACATCACTTTTCAATTAAACTGTTCCTCAACTTAAAAAGTTTTGAACTCGCGCCCACTCTGAGTGGAGCGCGCGTGCCATATCTGACCCATTTTCGCCTCGTGCCTTTTTTCATTTCCATCCCAATTCTTCCGCCGAGATCCCACATTTCATTTCGAAGCCGAAAGGGGTGGCAACTGAGCTAAAGTACCGCCCGAGCCACCTGGTATATCCGAGCGAGGCTGCTGGGATGCAACCTTCCATGACTGGCTACCATGCTGTATGGATGTCTCCTGTGACCTCTAACCTTCAGCGGCTTACCTGTGTTAGGGCGCAATAATTAAGAGCATGCACATGTGAAGTGTATGCATCCCGAAGGTCTTGATGGGGATACGGCACTGCAACTTAAGGAGCCAACCCAGACTGCTCTCAGAGTATATATATTTTGACCTCGTAAGGGAAGATCTGGCAGTGTGGGATTTCGGCCTCCCTTTATCTCTTTATCACTTGGTTTCCCACTTCATCCCCAAGTGCTCCTTTGAAATTCCACGTCTGTGCATTAATCAATCCTCTCATATCCCTTATCAGCACTTGTTCGCTCTCAAGTAGCGCTTGGCTATAAATTCTTGCATTGCATATAATTTCTATTAAGACTGCTATTATCTCAGACTGCCCTTCTGGTGTGCGCTTCAGTAACGTAGAGTTAATCTAATCTTATCCATCCTTCAGACCTCAGCCAGCCAGAGCTGAATAACTACTTATTTAAACCGTGCATGTATTGTTATTTAATTCGATCTGTCTCCTTCCACAGGAGCGTTTTGATGCTGTGTTGTGACAACTCTGTTTTCCGCTACAGCTGTGCCTCCATCAATTAGCCCACGAAAGCCCATCTGAAGATTTGTGTGCCCCAGTTTAATATTAATGTATTGACTTAACTCTTAAGTGTTACCTTACGACTTCATACCTAAAGTACTGTCCATAATGTAAATAAAACCCCGTTTAAGTTTCACCATTGTCTAATTCACGACCCACTGTAATTTAGTCTTGACACCCCTTCATTCCTTTTATCGTATAGTTTGAGCCAAGCGAGCATGGCTGTAATTTTTGCTAATGTAATTAAAGAAATCTTAGTCAATCCCAGCCTAAAACTATAACATTGGCGACCTTTTACCAGCATTTAATCACCCAAGAATTAACGTAATTATTTTGTTCTTGTCTGGGTGGTTTTGAAACGAACCTATAAAATTAGTTATTTTATGGCAAATCAGCTTTGGAGCAGAGGCAACACCAGCACAGTAAGTAAATTTCGAACCACGTTTTACATCGCAATCACTAGACATTCATAAATTCTCGTTAGGAATTTATTCTATCCTCTAAGTATTAGTGTAGACAATAATTCCCGACGTGAAAAATCCGCTGGTCGATGTTGACATATCTTCGCACAGGTAGTGAGTTCCTCGCTTGTTCGAGGTTCCTTGGGAATTAGTGGTTGGTTAGGGAACGTGTAGGCTTAGAGAGAACTCACTGTGCTACATAAAAGCGTAGCTAATAATTCAGAGCTGAAGATCTGCTAGTCAATGTTGACCTATCTTTCACAGAGATAGCGAGTCCTCACTTGTTCAAGGCTTCTTGGGAATTACAGGTTGGGTAGGCTAAGAATTGCATGCTTTTATTTTTAGCAATAGTGAAATTCCCACGCATGTATACCGGGTTACATGTGATTCAATGCAAGAGAAAGGGCTAAGTGAGAGTACCCTTCCTTACTAGATCGAAATAGTGCAGCAAGTTAGCTAGATTAGGATTTGAATTTGAGGTGGCGAGTGTTTTTTACAAAAGATCTTTCCTTTGAGGTGAAATGCATAGTATAGTTCTGCCACGAGGTAATATTCTTGTGGAGGTCCCCTTTGTGGTCGCATGCCGCTAACTTTTCCTCTAAGAGGTAGTGAATCGAGGTGTTGTGTTTGCACAAGTGTGTGTAATTGCGTAATCTTGTCTCCCAAGCAGACCAGTTAGCCTATTTCAGTAATTTTCGTTCACTTGCCACATTGCATCATAAAAGTGTATTTTATAAAGACAATGGTCCTTTATCCCGATCGATTTCCCAGCCAAAAGTTTGTAAGTGTGTGTAGATACATGTGCGTTTCCTGTAGCTTTTAAGCAAAACAGCAAGTGTAGGAACGAGTGTGCGTGCGTTGGTTCTGGGTGAAGGCTTGTGCAACTTCAAGGTCGCGAGGTGTTGTTGAAAGAGAGACATAGGTGTTGGCAGTTTGAGGCAGGCTCCGGTCTCTAAAATTAAAAGGGAGGAACTGTCTTATAAACCCTTCACACACGTTTATAACTGTTGCTAAGAATCTCATTTGCCCTCATATTAATTTGTTACTTTTCAAGGGAACTTTGCAAGTAATCTTATCTGATTAATCTTATGTTGAGAAGGATAGTGGTTATTTTTTATTATCTACAAGGTCAGTTATTTACGACCTACAGGTCTTTATTAAAGCCAGTGAGGAGTGAGAAGCACTAGCTCAAGACGCTGAGCTAGTAAGTGCACTGCACATCAGAATGTTGGGGATAGTTTTATATATATTAACTTAAACCCCCTCATTGGGAACTGTGTTCCTCTGATTTAATTCCTTTTGTTGTGCCATTGCAACCCACTGATTTTCAGCATGCGCTAGGTATTTTTCACTATGCAACAGGCAAGTGAACATAACTTTTACCGCAACTAGCAAACCTTTTACGTACAAACCACAAAATTTCCTTTGAGGGAGCCTAGGTCCTTTACTGTATATTACCCTTGTGCGCTTTAGCAAACCCTTTGCACATACGTCCAATTCAATTACCATGCCAATTGCTCTGGGGACATTCCCAAAGTGCAGAGGCACTTGTTGTCATTACTGTGCTTTAGCACAGTCCTCACCTTATCTTAAACTTGTGTGCACTCTGCAAAGGCCAGAGTGCCATTTCCTTTCCAAGCAATTACTTGTCCAGCAACTATAACCTTATACAGCAAGTTGCAGAGTGAGGCTAACCCTCTGATTTAGATAACCCAGCAGGATGGATGCCATCCAAGTGGAATCTACCATCATTGTGAACAGTTGTAGCCCAGGCTACAAAGGAGACGAGTTAGAAGCATATATAGAGAGGGAACTGGCCACATGGGGAGCAAGGGAGTGCTAAACATGAGAGAGAGGACAGAATTAGAGAGACTGACTAATAAAAGGAAATAGCAGATTGGGTAGAGAGGTGGATGGAGAGAGAGCAGAGCAGAAAGATAAAGCAGATCAGGAATACCAAATGGAGAAACTCCTGTTAGAAGCCAAAAATCCTGCTCCCCTACCTAAGAAACCCTCCAACATCATCAACACTATTTACCACCCATACCAAAGTGGGATGGCTCTGATCCTACATGATGGGTGGATGATGTGGAGGCCCTGTTTGACCAATACAATCCCTCGTCCCAAGAGAGGGCTCTGATCCTGTCCAAGCACATGGGGAGCAAAGCAAAGGATGCCTTCCACGCCCTGGAAAATGGGGCAGAAGGAGAACCTTGCACAAGTCAGGAGAGCCATCACAATGGCATATAAACTTAGCCCTGAGACCTGGTGTTAACACTGGCGCAATATGCAAAAACTTGTTGGGCAATCCTGGTCCGATTGATCACACCAGAATGCCTAAGCCTGTCAGAATTGGCTGGAGTCCATGGTGTGCACCCTATTTGATGATCTAGTTTAGAAAATCATGACTGAGGACTTCTGGAATTATGCCCACGAGACTCTGGTTCTCTACATTAGCAAGAAGACACCTAATACCTTCCATGCATGCTGCCAGGCAGCAGACGACTATGAACTTCATCACACGTATTCTCTCATGAGGTACATGAACCCCTCCAAGCCTCCTCCTCTAACTTGGGTCGATCCAAGCCACATTCTCCTATACCTGTGTGCACTTATTGCCACAAAACTTGGCACCTTGAAGCCCATTGCAAAGCAAAAGGGGGAGCCCTCCCTAAAGCTCCCTCCAACACGAGCTCTCCGCCTAACCCTACAGTTAAGGCGCCTCCCAGAGATTTTTCTACAGCCTATTGCCATTTGTGTAAGAAATATGGGCATTCCCAGAACTGGAAGAAGTGCCCCAAGAGAAACTCTTCTGCTGTTGTCACGGTAGCTGTCACTCCCAACTCATCCTTAGGACTCACAGCTGAGGGGCCTATCATTGTAGCATCTCCCTGAGGTTTTCCAGCCCAAAAGGTTGTCGCTTTCGCCAACACAGGTGCCATAGTCTCCCTCATTGAAAAAAGGTGCCTAAAGGGGCCAAAATTGAATCAAATAAAACCATCACCATTATAGGTGTGAATGACACTACAGTGCCACTCCCCACTGTCAGGTTGAGGGTGACCACGCCCCACAAAAATAAGATCAGCACCCTTGAGGCGCCCAGTATTATTCCGGGAGGCTACCACCTCCTCTTAGGCCAGGACTTCCAAGCAAGGCCCCTATCAGTGCCTCAGCTGGGTCCTCCCACGTCTACTGCTCTGTCAGACCCTGTTGACGAGTCTAGACCTGATGTCAAGAGCCTACCAGTGCCTCAGCCTATACCTGAAATAAGGCCAGAGCAAGAGCACCCTCTTGATCTCCCTTAGGAAGATATTAGTCTGGCTTCCCTCTCAACCATCGGCCTGGTCCTGCAACCAGTGTCCGACAGAGAGCTAGCTCTGAGAGACAGCAAGTGCTTCCAAATTCCCATCAGTAGCAGAAGCTCGTCCCCCAGCACAGCCTCACAACCCGTGTCTGAGTTCCTGACAATTACCTCGTCTGGTCCCGTATCTCCCATAGCCTCTATCTCTTCCCCTTCGGAGGGAGAGCCACCCTCATCCTCAGAACATCCAACGGAGAACCGCTCTCCTGAACGGGATTACCCACAAAAACCATTGGATACTGCCCTAGATAGATCTTCGAGTGTTGGTCGCCAATATATGGCTCATGCTAAAAAAGTGGGAGGCAGGGGTGGACTGGCACTATATTGCAAAAACAGCCTAGCATTGGGCTGATTGGATAGCCGTCCAAGCCGGCTGGGTCCATTGGAATCCTCAGGGTGACCATGTTGATGTTGCAGAGACCTCCCCCCCTTAATTATGCACATGGGCCTGATTAACCCCATGAAAGCCTTCCCCTTGCTTTCCGAAGAGATGTGGAAACTGCAACAAAACTGGCTTGATAATTATAGCTCAGCCACTGTCCTGTCCGTAGCCAGACATTGGGGAAGTGGCTGAACAAAACAGCTCACTAGGTGTACTCCCAAGAGCTCGGGGCCTCTTCCCAGAGAGGCATCACCTGGTTTATGTTTAAAAATCATCCTATCAAGTTGAGACTGTTCCCCAGCATACAGCTGAGGACAGATCCTAGCTTCCCTGTATTCTTTTATTTTTGCATAATATATATATGTAAGTAATGTTCTAACTACATAGCCCTCTCACGCTTTCCTTTTACTGTATTTTGCAGCTGCAGAGTAAGTGCATGCTTTTTTTTCAAAGCTTGCATTCCTTGAAGTACTGCTGACTTACCACATTGGGCAAAGTTGTAACATAATACTCCTCTAGGGGGGGGGGAATGGAATCCCCTTGATTATCTGCACCTCAATTAACTATAAGATTTTATTTTTTGTTTTGCTAAGGTCAAAAGGGTGGCACATTAACTAGTTCAGCAGCATCAGCTCTTTCCTCCAGGTCTTCCATCCCATGAGGAATGGAAGCCCTGCTAAAAGGGAGAGCCATGTTATGGTAACAGCCATTGCTACTGCAATTGCCATTGCAATTTCATATCACTTGTCAATTACTGTTCAGTCTCAACATGAAAAGGTTTGAACTCACATCCGCTCTGAGCGGAAGGCTCATGTGCCATATCTGACACTTTTTGCCTCATGTCTTTTTCATTTCCATCCCAATTCTGCCGCCGAGATCCTACATTTCAGGTCAAAGCCCAAGGGGGTGGAAACTAAGCTAAGTACTGCTAGAGGCTACCATCCAAACCTGAGTGAGGCTGCTGAGCGAATGAGTTGCAACCATCTGCAATTGGCTGCCATGCTGTATGGATGTCTCCCGTGACCTCCTCTGACCTTCAGCGCTTACCTGTGTTAGGGCGCAATAATTAAGAGCATGCACATATGAAGTGTATGCCTCTCGAAAGTCTTGATGGGTGATATGGCACAGCAACTTAAGGAGCCAACCAAGACTGCTCTAAGAGTATATATATATATATATATATATATATATATATATATATATATATATATATATATATATATATATATATATATATATATATATATATATATATATATATATATATATATATATATATATATATATATATATATATTATATATATATATATATATATATATATATTATATATATATATATATATATATATATATATATATATATATATATATATATATATATATATATATATATATATATATATATATATTGACCTCGTAAGGTAAGATCTGGCAGCGTGGGATTTCGGCCTCCCTTTAGCTCTTTATCTCTTCGTTTCCCACTTCATCCCCAAGTGCTCCTTTGGAATTCTGTGTCTGTGAAATAATCACTCCTCCCATATCTCCCTATCAGCACTTGCTCGCTCTCAAGTAGTGCTTGGCTACAAATTCTTGCATTGCATATAATTTCTATTAAGATTGCTAAATTATCCTAGACTGCTCTTCTGGCGGGCACTGGAGTAATGTAAAGTTAATCTGATCTTCTCTCATCCATCCTTCAGCCCTCAATCAGCCAGAGCTGATTACCTATTTACTTAAACTGTGCTTGTTTGTTATCTAATTCGAAATGTCTCCTTCCACAGGAGCATGTTTTGATGCTGTGTTGTGACGACTCTGTTTTCCACTACAGCTGTGCCTCTACCAATTAGCCCATGAAAGCCCATCTGTAGATTTGTGGGCCCCAGTGTTATTATTATTATTATTATTAAAACAGTTTAACCAGACCACTGAACTGACTGTCAGCTCTCATAGGGCTGGCCTGAAGGATTTGGATGAAATGCCAGGTCTAGGCCAAATAGGTCACTGGGTATGATGATGAAAGAATGAAAATGAAATTAAAAACTGCACAAAGGCATACACTCTTATACTGGAACACACTCACACAATAAATACATTTATATTCATCTTTCTATATCTACTCACTAAAAAGGTATATTAAAATTCAGAATAAGTTAAGCAACATTTTAAAATTTAGTTGTTTTAAAATTCATCAGACACTATAAGGGTTTTCGTATTTTTATTATTTACTTATTTTTATATTTTATTAATTAAATCACAGCTCCTCACGAACATTAAAATTGGTACTACTGAAAATGTATAGATTCTGACAAAATTTCCTTCATTGATCTGCTTCCAAAATTTGATAATCGCTGCAGGTTATATTCTGGACATTCACACAATACATGCTTGTTCTTATATATCTTATATGGTCACTAATATGGATGTCTACATTTGCTCTTGTCATGTGGACCGCTTTTTTAGCGGCTTTATCAGCCTCTTCATTTCCTTTAATCCCTACATGGGCAGGGATCCAACATATTTCAATATTTTTTCCATTATTATACAATTTATGGAGTGAAAACTTAATTTGTTGCACAATACTATTTTTCTTATTATAGCTTTGAATGGCTTATATAGCGCTTCTGGAGTCGCTATAAATCACAAAATTATTACATGAGGCTTCTTTAATTATCTTTATGGCTGATGCTATTGAACATAACTCAGCTGCAAATAGTTAGGCATTATCTGGTAGAGAGAACTGATACGTTTTGTCTGGGGATACTGCAGCATATCCCAATCCATACTGTGTCTTAGATCCGTAGGTGTATATTGTGTAATGTGGACCTCTTTGGATTTTATGTTCTACTGTATGTTGTCTAAGGTGTTCTGGGGTATATGAATAACTTTTTGATAAATATTTTAAGTGTACAAATTCTCATTTTATTCACTGTCCAAGGAGGAGGTAATTTTAATATTAATAAAGGTAACTGTATACTTATATTTAGCGACTCAAACAATCTTCTATCTCTAATTGGGAAAGGAGTGGATAGTTGTTTATAAACACATCTCTTAATCCAAATAATTTTTTGGTTGGAGAATCATTTGTAAGAATTCTCAGAGCACTCTTCATTGTTACTAGCTCTCTATGGAGAGAGAGAGAGGTAGTTCACCACATTCAGCTTGTAAAGAAGACATTGGTGATGATCAAAAAGCTCCTGAACATATTCTAAGGCCTTCATTATAAACTGGGTCTAACGTTGTCAGCGTTGCATTTGATGCTGAGTCATAGATTTCACTTCCATAATCAATGACAGACAGCACTGTTACATTATACAGTAGAGTAAGGGTATGTCTATCGGCTCCCCAAGTAGTGTTCGATAGTTTTTTAATTAGGTTATTAAATACTCTTATACATTTTGATTTCATGTATGTTATGTGGACTTTCCAGTTCAAGTGAGTATCAAATACTAATCCCAAAAATTTTGCTGTTTGGCCAACTGGTATGGAATGATTTCTGATTTTTTAAATCTATTTATTCGCCTTTTTTCCACTTTTTATTTTTATAAAACATTACCGCTCGAGTCTTTTTTATAGAAAATTTGAAACCTACAGATGAGGCCCATTCATCTATTTTTATGATAGTTTTATTAATGATTTGCTCTGCATGTTTTATGTGGGATGCTGAATAATATATGGCAAAATCATCCATATGCAAGTTGCTTTTAATTCCAATAGGTAGATTTTTACTAATACTGTATTATTCATTGCTAAAGTAAACAGTGTGCCACTAACGACGCTTCCCTGTGGAGCACCATTTTCAAGTGGAAATGTACTTGACAATACATCATCAATTCTCACTTGAAAAGTGTGACTTGTCAGAAAGTTTTGGATAAACCTAGGTAAATATCCACAGATGCTGGTTTTATGTAACGTTTTCAATATTGCATATCTCCATGTAGTATCATATGCCTTTTCAATGTCAAAAAAGACAGCTATAGTAATTTGTTTTCATTCAAATCCTCTTCATATGTGGTCTTCCAAGTTAGACAGAGAATCCAGTGTAGATCTGTTACATTATGACCCAAACTGAGTGGGAGTCAAAATTTTATTTTCTCGAATGTGCCATGTTAGTCGAGCATTTACATTTTCTCTAGTAATTTGCATAAACAACTTGTTAAAGATACTGGTCTGTAATTGTTTACATTACCGGGATCTTTTCCAGCTTTGGGGATAGGAATAATCATAGCTTTACGCCATCATCAGGAAATAAATTTCTAAGCCATAAGTGGTTATAAAACTCTAATAAGTATGACTTTGCCAAAGGTACTAAATGGCAGATCATTTCAAAACAAATATTGTCACCTCCAGGGGCAGATTTATTACTGTTCAACAGAGCAAATTCCAACTCTTCCATATCAAATTTTCTATTATAATATATATCTTCTTTTGTTTCAAAATTTATTGTTATTAATTTTATACTATTTTTCTCTGTGCGGAAATACTCATCTAAATTTTTGTCACTACTTACTTTTGCCAAATTTTCTCCTATTACATTACTTATTTCTTTTGGATCAAGTATTCTTTTCCCATCTTTTATTATACATATTTCTTCCATGAAATGATACTTCCTTGAATTACTTCTCTTTTAAATTTTGCAGATATTTTGTTATATAGAGGTTTTAATGTATCAATTTCTAATAACAATATAATCAGTTTTTGTAAATTTTCTTCTAATATCGGTAATGTTTTATTTATTTTACTGAACTTTCTATTCAAATCATCTAATCGTCTTCCAATTTGATGATTTATTTTTTATTAATTCTGTTAGTTTTTCAGACCACCATGGGACTTTGTGTTTTTTTTAATGAGATTTTGATTTTGGTACTGCTTTATCAGCAGCTTTTTTAATGAAATCAACAAGAAATTTATTAGTTTCATTATGGTCTTTTAAATATTCAAATGGTGGGATATTCCTAGTGTGGAACATATTGCTCCCAATCTGCTTTATAATAAATATCATATTGAGACATACTTGACGGGATTATTTGTAATGATGAAATTAGGATTGGGAAATGATCACTTGTATGCAAGTAGTCAACTGTATTCCAATTCAATCTGTCTGCTATGTTGTACACTGTTCGTTGTACATCAAGTCGATTGAGGAAAATGTTCCATGTGTTTTAGAAAAATGTGCTGATTTCGTGAACATTTATACAGTACATGTCATACGAATCTATGAATTCTTCTATTTTACTTCCTGTTCTATTTGAGTCTGTACAATTACAGTCACACATTGGGTTGCGAGCATTAAAATCACCTACTGTTACTGTAAGTTCCTTGGCATTATTAAGTAATTCTTTAAGTTTGTCAATGTCATAATTTTTATTAGGTTGGTTGTATAAATTTATTACATAATTATCGTTTTTTATTCGAATTTTAACACCTGATATTTGCAAGTCAGCAATGTTTACAGGTACATTGTCATAAGCTACTTTGTTATGTACATATATGGCTGTAACTAAATTTCCTACTTCCTCTTGTGATGTTGATGCTAAGGTATATTTACGTATTGTTGACACAGATTTGTTGACATGTAAACATAATATCAATGGTTCATATTCTTTTAACTGTTGTTCTCCTCCTAGGTGTAATCTGGTCTGTAGATCATTTACGCGCCATTGTATAATATACCTATTGAAAATATTTTGTTTTAGTGGTCAAGTTTTACTTTTTTTTTTGTATTATGAACTTGGATTTTTTCTAGTAATTTACTCACGACATTCATTTGTTTATCTTTATAATATATCAAGTGCTCGATGCACATGCAACCTTTTTATTGGGTAGCTTAAATTACTGGTTTCTTTTTTTCTATATTTAATAAAATTTCTTATAATGTTTGTTCAACCATCTTTTATGTTTTTGTTATTATTGCGCAATGCAATGAAGCAATCATCACACCCACATGTGTTGTCGTGTATATTTCTTTCTTTATTTGTTCTTCTTGTACCAATTATTGGTGATGGAGTAATCCCTTCTCCCTTGACATAGTCATTGTTGTCTATGGTACGGTTGTCTTCCACTTCTTCGGTATTTTGGATATCTGTATCCAAAGGTTTTACTGTTATTTTAGGAGATAAAGGTATATTCTTAGCTTGTTTTTGTTTTTGTTCTTTCTTCATACCTTTTGTCTTTGGTTTGACCAATGTTTTCTTACTGACTGTTTCTTTGTTTTGGGTGGTGTTCTTTCCAAAGGCCTTTTTTTATCTTTAATTTCCAGTCTATCTCTACCCTCTTCTGTTACTTCCACAGTAGCACCCTCCTGTGTTCCTATTTGCATTAATATTTCAAATGAATCTGATAAAATGTTATCCATATCATTTGTACCTGTTTCTTTACTCTTTACCATTTCAGTTTCCTCCCTTGAGCATTAATTTCTTCTCGTGATTTACTTTTCTGTGCTTTTTTACTTCTATTTGTATGGATTTTTGTTTCATTATTGGTTCCTGTTACTGAAGACTATGTATGTTTCTTAGAATGATCTTGAATTCCTCTCACTTTTATTTCCAACTTTGCCTCTTTTATAAACATCCCTGTTCTTTCTTGTAACATTTTCAATTCTGTATTGTATATATAGTACTTACATTCTTTGGACCTTGCATGATGGTCTTGTCCACAGTTTACACATTTTGGCTCACTACATTTCCATTGTGTGGCATGTTCGTCATATCCACAAAAAGCACATATACGTTCATTTCGACAGTTTTTCTTCGTGTGTCCATATTTACTACAATTTTGACATTGTAGTGGCTTTGGAACATAAGGTCTCAGTTCTTTGTTTTGGCCCAAAATTTTTATTTTTTGAGGTAGATCTTGACCCTCAAATTTTATTTTTGCAATTCTTAATACTGTATTATTCTGTTTAGCCTACTTGGTATTAAGTATACCTCACAATCTTGGAATTTGGTATATCTCATTTTAAGAGAGTCCAACAGCATATTCTTATCAACCGATTTGTCATTATTTTCATGAAGCACAACACTGTAGTACCCTGAATGCTGTTCATAGTGTCATGGTTCTTTACTTTTACATTCACACTGTCAATACTTTTCTGGATAAAAAGTCTTCAGACTGGTTTTTTGTTGTGGCTTCTATAAGCCACATCTTTATTTTTATTTGTCTGAACAACATTCTGTCGTTGAGTGTCTTTTTAATGAAAAGTTTTCCAACTTTAGGGCTGAAATTTGTTTTTGTTTCCATGGTTAGAAACCTTGACCAACTTCCACTCCCAAAGAGGGAGTCGAAATGAGTCAAGATTGGGTCAACACGATATTTACTTCTTTTGGATTTGTTTTGTACTGGAGCATGAGGTTCTAGTATGATTACATTTGGATTCGTTTTTTTTATTTTTCTAAAGAAAGGTTCTTAGAGGAAGTTCCAGCGATTGTCAATTGTGCCAAGTCACTACCATCAAAGAGCCCAGGGGTGCTCGAATCTTTATTGTCACTTATCATAAAGATTTCAGGGAGAAAAAAAATTAACCTGAAAACCTTAAAAAGATATCATCAGCTTTTCATGGAGTTTTATTCTTCCACCAATGGCACAAGTGACAACCGACTCCTAAATGTCTGCGTCCCTACCCTACCCAATAGGAGATGGCAGAACATGATTAGAGTGGCCCAAGTGTAAGCTAGACCCACTTGCTAGGACCAAAGGTATTACGAGAATACTATCGCCCCCACCCTAATCACATTATGGGCAAACCAGCTAGAATGCCTAAGAGTCCTATCTCCAGAACCAAAGCCCCCTGGAATCCGTGGTCCAGCCCTAAAGAACAGTTCCGAACATTATCAGGCAGTTAATGGTCCTACCACAGTTCCCACTATTTAGCTTCAGATATAAACCCAATCCCAGCTATGATGTCTTTTCCTATTTAACAGGTCCAATAAATTTTAGCTAAAAGTGGAAAATTCCACAAAAATTAATCCAAACAAATATATCATCATATATGAGACTCTTGGACTCAAGCCCGGGAACAAATTCCTTGAGTCCTTCCAAGGTGCTGTCCTCCCAACCAACTCTCCTTGCAGGAGGGAGAACCTCGGCAGACCCCTTGGATCCTTCCTCGACCACTTGGGCGTACAACCAAGTCGATCGAGAACCGAACCCGCAGTGTAGGACTTCGTGGTAGAACTCCGATGGGAAGAAGAGTTCTCATCGGAGTCCCTACCGTCTGACTCACACCTCCCAGAGTAACCCCAGGAGACTGAGGCGATAGGTGAAGGGGATCGAGCACTCCCTGTCCTGCTGGAAGTACCCACAGGAGAGGAAAGCCGTGATCAGTTGCCAACCCACAGTGGCGACAGCAGCACAGGCCTAGGAGGGTGCCGACGCTGTGGTGAGGTGCTGTCTCGAGGAGAGCTTAGAGGCTCACGCAAATGTACTTGAACGCTCTCCTCCAGCAAGCAGGGTCAATCACGTGAACGTGAACGAGGGCTGGCAGGAGTAGAGTGATCGGATACCGCCAGGCATGAACTTGCGCCTTCCTCACGACATGCTCCAGTCTTCTTCGAAGCCGAAGTCTCCACGCGAGAAGATGACTGGAGAGGGGGACCTCCCCACTGCATCTCCAGGTGCTTTGGGTCCGAAGCACTAGGTTGGGAACCTGTCTGAGTACTCGAAGAAGTACCAGCAGGAAGCGACGAAGCACCTGCATGCTTTTGACACTTTCTCTCGCCCTGTCCTAAACCAGACCAGGGAGACAATTCTCCATTGCTGGTTTGGGGTACTCGAGGTTCTAGGGAAACTCAAGTACTTGAAATGACTTGACCCTGCTGAGTACTCGAAGCTCCTGAATCTCATACAGAACGATCAATGGGAGCCGTCTCTACCCAAGTGCCCGAAGAAACTTGGGAAGAGGTAGGCACAGCACCAGTCTTGGAAGCAGATTTCCCAGAGCTGGTTCAGAGTGCACAAGCCTTGGGGGCTCGCATACTCAAGGCTCCCGAGACATGACCCCAGAGGGGTACACGAAATGGTTCCCGAGTCTGAAGGCCGGGGAGAGCCAAAGAGAGATCCCACTGCTTCCCCTGTGGAGGGAGGCAGCCAATTAGAAGTTCCATGGCGAGCCTTCTTGGAGGTGAGAAGCAGCCTTCTTCTTCTTCTTCGGCAGGCAGGCCTCAGGAGAAGAAGGGGAGGAGGCAGCAGCAGCAGACAAAGTAGAAGATGAAGACAAAGAAGATGACAGTGTTGACACCCTACGAATCCTCTTCATCGATTTCTTCTTCGACATCATCTTCAGGATGGCAGTCAGCAACTGGTCTCCCATACAGGAAGGAACAGCAGGAACAACAGGAGCAGCCAGAGCAGCTGGGGCGGCAAGAGCAGCAGAAGCAGCCGGAGCCACAAAAAAAGTAGGCGGAAGGGTCACAGTGTAACCCGGAGCAGGAGCATGGACAGCAGTTTGGTCGACCACAGCCAGGGTTGTCAAGAGTCGGAAAATGGGCTGACACCAATGTGGGGACCTTGGCAAACGTTGTCATAGTCACAGTGGTAGTGGTGGTATTGACAGAATGGTGAGTCATGACAGGTAACTCAGGAGTGTGTGAATCCTTCAAGTGCGCCAAGAGACCTTGCACTAAAGGGACACCCGAGAGCCCCACAGAGACCCAAGTCTCCCAGAGCTCGTTTGCCTAACCTGGAGAAGACAAAGTCTGGTAAGGGGAGGAAGACACCTCTCGCTCTGAGAAGCTTCCCCCTTGGAGCGAGTGGAGACTGCCGAGCCAAGGTCGTCCTGGTCGCGCCCCCCACCCCTCGGACAATTATTACTGTATTATTTAAACTTATTTAATCTTATTATTTACTCTAATCATTAAACTAAATACTAACATTTGAATATTAGCACTGTAAATCATTATTTTACCATCAGAAATGTATACCTACGTACATTATAATATTTAGTCATGAAAATAATATGAAAATACAGAATATTGCACTACAAAAAATCTATGAATGGGCGAGTTTTTCTGCGAATAATTTAGAGATAGGTTCCACAGAAAAATCCGCGAATAGGTGAAACTATGAATCTGGAACCACGAATAGGCCGGGGTCAACTGAAAACAGTATACATATTGACCCCATAAGGTAAGATCTAGCAGTGTGGGATTTCAGCCTCCCTTTATCTCATTGTTTCCCCACTTCATCCCCAACATGCTCCTTTGAAATTCTTCGTCAGTGCAATATTCAATCCTCCCATATCCCCTAATTGGCACTTGCTCACCCTCAACTAGCGCTTGTCTATAAATTCTTGCAATGTATATAATTTCTATTAAGATTGCTAAATTATCCCAGACTGCCCTTCTGGCGGGTGCTGGAATAACGTAAAGACAACCCGGTCTTATCTCATCCATCCTTTGGCCCTCAGCCTGCCAGAGCCAAACAACTACTTATTTAAACCATGCATTTATTGTTATTTAATTCGAATTGTCTCCTTCCGCAGGAGCATGTTTTGATGTTGTGTTGTGATGACTCTTGTTTTCCGCTACAGCTGTGCCTACATCGATTAGCCCACGAAGGTCCCCCTAAAGATTTGTGTGCCCCAGTGTTGTACTGTATATTAATGCATTTACTTAACTCTTAGAGTGTTACAGTGGACTCCCGCCTATTTGCAGTTCCAGATTCGTGGGTTCACCTGTTTGCAGATTTTTCTGTGGAAAGTATATACACATTATTCACAGAAAATTCACCAATTCGTGGTATTTTTCATACATAAATATTCACTAATTACTGTATTTTCATATTTTTGTGACTAAAGGCATTTTTTTTGTGATAAAATTATTAAAATACTCAGGGGTAGGCATTTTTTAGAGGGGTTTTTGGTGTTTGAACTATCAAAATAGGAAGTTACAAAACTTTTTAGAGGGATGTCAAGTATTTGCAGACTTTAGCTATCCGCGGGGGGTTGTGGTACGGATACCCACGCGAATACGCGGGGGTCGACTAAACCTTGCAACTTCATACCTAAAGTAATGTACATGGTGTAAATAAAACCCCATTTAAGTGTCACTACTTGTCTAATTCACGGTCCCCTGTAATTTAGTCTTGACACCCCTTCATGCCTTTTATTGTATAGCTTGAGACAAGCGAGACTGTAATTTACATTAATGCAATTAAAGAAATCTTAGTCAATCCAAGTCTCAAACTATAACGAAGACAAGGCTGAAATTTCAAATACAAGCATAAATCAGTATACTATTTTACCAAATGCAAAATACTAAGCAAAATTGTTCTAGTTTTCACAAGAGAAAAACATTAAAATAAGACAAATTTTACCAAATTTAGGGTTTATTTCTCTCAGTGATTTATTCTTAGAGGATATACCTAGTCATAATTCTTATGCATTGTCTCTGGAGAACACATGGGCAAGGAATTACTTAGACATCCAGCAGCCTCACAATACATTAAAAACATTGCATGACTCAGTGAAACATAAAAACATGATTTTCTGATACATTAAAAATCGCATGACTTGGTGAAACATAAAAACAAGATTTTCTGATGTAATAGACCTAAAACTACTCAAGGTAGCCCTATGAATTCAGGAAGATTCTCAAAGTCCAAGCTTAAATTCAAATGTACACAAATCTAAGACATTCTCTACAAGTGTTTCTTCTTTTGCAAAAACACCCCAAAACTGCCATGTTTTGCACTTGAATGTGACCTGGCGTTTTGACTGCAGACGCATAACAAGGTTAAAGTAGAACTTTTTGAAGTTTGACTTTTAATGGATCCATCTTTCTTATCAAATATGAATGGTTTATTATACTGTACTAGTATCCTTAATGAATCTTTCAGGTCAATCTACATAAAATGAGCCCTAATAACACCTATCATTAAATAAAGTAGTAGGGACATAGCCCTTTTTAATTAAAGAAAATAAAGAAATATTTAAAGTGTATTAAGTACGTGGACTTGAATCATGAATCTAAAACTTTGCTGGTCTATCCAATGCTTCTCAATACTTAGTTTGAGGTTTGAGTCAACACACTACTTACATTTACTAGTCTTTATATCAAAGGCAGGCAAGAGTTTTGGAGGAATTTTTGTTTTTTAGCAACATAAATCTTTTATCCTTGAATCTAATATTTTTATGTGGCCCTTCTTGGTTAATGATGGGAAACTCTTGAAAACTCAAAAGAGAATTCACTGGGATGTTCCCAATACTTTTCAAAAAGGCATCTAGGTACCTATCACCTTAACACAGTTTGAGTTTTCGTTATGGTGTTACAACAGCTCCTTTCTAGACCTGTAGATATTTTTATATAATTGTATCTGTACTGAAGTGTTGCTTAATTGCTAATTGTACCAATTACAGACCAAATCTTCATCCTTACAACTCTTTGGTACGTTCATCTTTAAGTCCTTATATTAGATACTTGTTTCTGATTATTACGGTTACAAGAAACAAGAACGTACTTTTGATGTGCCTTGAGATCTAATTGATAACAACCAAGACAACCATAGAAATAGATATAAGCTCAAATTTGGGCATACTGAGTATTGTTTACAACCAAAGTTGTGTATGTTCGCTACAGTGATGACTCACAAATGAGACTTACGTAACTTAATTTCTGTCGCCGGTTTTGGCTGATGTGTGACACTGTTTATGTGAATAAATAAATCAATTGTTGGCTGCTTGGTTTGGTGGCCAGATGCTTAAAGACGCCTGAAAACTTGCTCAAGTAACATTGCCTTAAGACATATTTAAACATTATAACTCAGGTATCATACGTAATGTTTTTAACCTAATTCCACTTTTTATGGCTAAAGAAAATAAGTTTTGTTGGTGTTTCATTGAGCAAAGAGCTCTTTTGTCAGCCAGTATGGCAAATGTTGATCGACATACATCGGCTTAGACTACCATCTCAGGGAGTGTATGTAGGCCGATGGGTTACAATTTCATGGGCACAAATTCTCCAAGAAACGATTAAAAAATATAGCTTTTTTTGCATTATACGGTAGAAATGATATGACAACAGAGTATAAATGGTAGAAATTATATGACGATAGAGTATAAATGCAGGTCGATGGGTCAAACATCACAATTTTTTAAAGTAAACTGTATTTTTCCCAACTATACAAACCTGAGGTCCTTTACTTTAGGAACTGCTTTCAGCAAAGCTGGAAACGACCGTTGAACTTTTGAACAAGGTGGTTGGGCAGGTTACCGTCCGGGAGGCAGGAGTCCCGCCTGCCCGGATGTAAACATTCCAAGTTGCCTTTCTGCCCAGGTGTCAGATTGAGGGGTGGCACGAGGTGGGCATGAAATGTAATGTAAAGGACCTCAGGTTTGTATAGTTAGAAAAATACAATTTACTTTAAAAAACTGTGATTTGTTCCGATACGATATACAAACCGTCAGTCCTTTACATTAGGAAGACTCACTGGTTGGGGGGAAGAATCTGAGTGAATCTCTATGAACTAACTGGAGTTCACTGCACCTTGTGTTCCTTTCCTGGTCGATAGAGCGAGGAAGGGAAAACTGCCTCTGACAAAATGATTGGGTTGTAAGAAACGCGGATCAATTGCCAGACTTCTATGACCCTTTGCATGAATGAGGAAATGTCAGTTCAAGCAAAGTAGGCTAGGATGAACCTTGAGAGTTGGTGACATTAATACAAATACAAGCATTTGGTCTGTCTTATTGTCATGATCTCCTTCCTTCCCTTGCTAGAGGAAGGAGTGGGTTTGCTTCTATTATCCTGAAAGGAAATAGAACGGGAGCTCCAGTTGTAAGCTTACCTGCACTGACCGCCAGATCCAGCATGTAATGGCATGTCTGCTACCTGCCTGTAGGAAGAGGGCCAAGATGAAGAGAAGGAAGAGAGGTCAGTCACTCCACATTCATTCTCCCATCCACAACCGTACATCTTAGGCGAGACACAACCTGTCCTGTTAGAGAAGCCGGGTAAGCTACACAATTTGTTGAGCAGCCACCACAGGACCCAAGGAAAAAGTGTCCAAGGACTTGTGGGTAATATCCCGAAGGTAGAAGGAAGTGAAGGTGGTCTGTTGGGACCACATCCCCGCCTCCAAAACCTGTGGAACCGACAGGTTCTTCCGGAATGCAAGGGACGGAGCAATGCTGCGGACTTTGTGACCTCCTGGGCGAAGCATACTGGTGTCGTCTTCTCCAGCAGCAGAGTACGCTCTCCTTATCATCTCACAAAGCCAGAAAGAAATTGTGGCCTTGGACACTTCTTTCCTGGTCGAGCCAGCACTAACGAAGAGTTGTTGACACTCAGGCCAGAGATGGCGAGTTCTCTTCAGGTAGTGTCGCAGCACTCTAAAAGGACACAGTAGCATCTCGTCTGGGTCATTACCAAAGAAGTCCTCTATGGACGGAATCATGAAGGACTCGAACCGAGCGTCAGAGACCGATGGGTTCTGAGTCTGTTACGAAGTCTCGGACGAAATCGAACGTAACTAGTCCCAATCCCCTCGAGTATTTAACTTCAAAGTAAAGTCCACGAAGTTTGCCAACTCTCTTCGCTGATGCCAGGGAAAGCAGGAAGACGGTCTTGAGGGTCAGATCCCTATCTGACAACTCTCGTAAAGGCTCGTACGGTGCATGAGTCAGGCTCCTTAGAATGAGAGTCACATCCCACGCAGGAGGCCTGAGGTCCCTGGGTGGGCAAGACCTCTCAAAACTTCTCAACAATAGAGATATTTAGAAGGATGAGATATCTACCCCTTTCAGCTGCAAGACTAGGCCAAGTGCGGCCCGATAGCCTTTTACTGCTGAAAAGGAGAGAAGCTTCTCTCGGCGAAGAAAGACGAGAAAGTCCACAACCTGCTGAACAGTAGCTCCGACCCGAGAACATACCCCTTCCTCGACACCAAGCACAGAAGATGGGCCACTTTCCCTGGTATACCGCTGTGGAGGACTGTCTGAGGTATCCAGCCATCTCTGTTGCTGCGCAACACGAAAAGCCTCTTGGTCGCAGGATATGTTGGATAACCACCAGCCATGAAGACACAGGGACTGCACTGCCAGGTGATACTGCTCGACATGGAGATGACACAGCAGGTTGGGCTGGGGGGGATTTCTCTCTCTCAGCACCTCGGAAAGGCCGTCTGGGAGCTACCAGAATCATCCTGAGATTCGGGGTGATCATCACTTAACTGATCACCCTGAGAATCAGACAGAACAGAGGAAAGGCATAGATGTCGAGATTGTCCCACAGATGTTGGAACTCGTCCTTGGCAGCGGCCCATGGGCCTGGCACGACTGAGCAGAAGATCTGAAGTTTTCTGTTCTGCCAGGTGGTGAACAGATAAATGACTGGACGCCCCTACACAGGTCGAACAATTTCTGCGACTTCCAGGTGAAGGGACCACTCCGTCCTGATAACCTGATCCTGGCAGCTGAGCTTGTCTGTCACTACATTCCTCTTGCCTGGAATGTACCCGGCTGACAGCTCTACTGAGTGAGCCAGCACCCACCCATGCACCTGCATTGTCAACTGGTGAAACAGGAGGGACACTAGGCCCCCCTGCTTGTTCACGTATGCCACTACCGTGGTATTGTCGCTCATCAATACCATGGAGTGCCCCCTCACTTGGTCCTGGAACCCTTGGAGAGCCAGGAAGGCTGCCTCAAGTTCCAGGATGTTGATGTGAAGGTGCTTGTCGTCTCGGTGCCACACCCCTGAAGTCAGCAACTCCTCCAGGTGTGCGCACCATCCCTCGGTCGATGCACGTAAGAACATAAGCACATCCGGAGGGGGAGTATGCAGACATACAGTAAACCCCCCAAATTCGCAGGGGATGTATACCACAACCCCCGCGAATACTTAGAAACCTTCTAAAAACACTTAGAACTGCCTATTTTGATAGTTCAAACACAAAAAAAACTCTAAAAATGCTTATACAGGTATTATCCTACTTACGATGGGGTTAGGTTCCAAAAAACTCATCATCTGTTGGAAAAAACATACCTCGAGTATAGCCTAGCCTACACTAGGGTATTCGGTACCATATCTACAAATATGGTAGCCTAGCCTACACTATAAAGTATACTCTTTACATACATGGTACAGTAATTATTAATATTAGCTAATTCTGGAGGTTCATGCAGAGTGACTTATGATAACTCAATACAAAGAGAAATTGAATAACAAACACGAATTTGCTTAGCCTACACTGTGGTATATCGTATACATATGCAGTAGCCTAGCCTACATTATACTGTACTCTATATTCACATAATCTCGTACTATATAAACATCAACATAACGAATATGCATCATTTCCATGGATCTTTTAAAATGTTATGCTTTAATTCACTGTATCCAATAATATTGTATATATTATATTGCTTTTGTATTATAAATTGCGATCATAGCGATCAATGTTTTGGTTTGGAAACCAATTACACGGTAAGTTTATTTCGCCGTATAGTTAGAGTAAATGAATCTCTAGATACTTTATTTATATGGGGCAAGGTTATTTTTCGTTTTACGAAGTGTTTTTAAGTCAAAATATAACTTAAATACGTGTCATTATGAAATTAATTTAGCTTTTTTTTCATTAATAGATGACGTTGGCCGTTTGGGGGACGTCTTGTTTTGTGCAAAAAACTCAAGATTCCGTTCACTATTTTCATTTGATTTCATAATAATACGAGCTTTATGTAGTTATCGTTTATCGGCATAAAAATAGCAGTAATGTGTGTTCTTTCATGCCCAGTAGTTTTGGTTAAAATACTTTCTCTCCAATTTTAATTACGGTCAAGTTTCATCCATGTTGCCGATGCACAATAATTTATAGTCATTAGCAGCTTGGACATTGTTTTCTAAGCTTCAGCTACAACTTGCAGCTTAAATTTAGCAGTATATTTCCTTGCTGATCTTTTGTCCATACCGAATATGGGTATAATGTAAAAATATATCAGTCTTATTCTACTTAATTTTATTTGTACCATAACTACGGTAATTGTTTATTACCGTACGATGGCTGAAATACAAGCAAAACGGCTGTTGTTATCTGATTTGGTTAAAGGCAAAACAACAATTTCTTGTTCGGTTGTTTATGGCTGTACGCATTTATGCAAGAGTATAACGTTACTAACAGTACTTTTATTATTCTCTTTTACCTTTTTAACTAGAAGATGGGATAAAGAGATGGAGGAAAAGAAGGTGGTCTATTATAATTTGGTCTCTCTCGCTGCCTGATTGTACACTGCTGGCTGTGCCCGCGGGAAATTTAAAAATATTTTCTAAATACTGTCGTATTGGTTTTAATTGTTTATCCCATCGCAAAATCGATTTATCGTAAGGCAAATTATCGTAACTCGAGCACTACCTGGGTATCTGAGTACTTTAATAGTTTTATCACAAAAAATGCCTTTAGTCATGAAAATGATATGAAAATACAGTAATCAGTGAATATTTTTCAATTAAAAATACCGCAAATGAGCGAATTATCAGTGAATAATGCATATATATGTTCCATAGAGAAATCAGCAAATAGGTGAGTCCGCGAATCGTGAGACCATGATTACGGGGGGTTTACTGTACTACTATTAAGAGGTTCCTGTCGTCCATCCACCAGTCTAGGTCCTCTCTCACCTCCTTGGAAAGAGGAAAAAGTATACCTTAGTTTTACCAGACCACTGAGCTGATTAACAGCTCTCCTAGGGCTGACCTGAAGGATTAGACTTATTTTACGTGGCTAAGAACCAATTGGTTACTTAGCAACGGGACCTACAGCTTATTGTGGAATCTGAACCACATTATAGTGAGAAATGAATTTCTATCACCAGAAATAAATTCCTCTAACTCTTCATCAGCCGGCTGGGGAATCGAACTCCGGCTTAGCGAATGCCAGTCCACAGCTCTACCGACTTTGGAAAGAGGAATGAGAAAGGACTGGGAGTCTCTAGACTGGGACTAAAACTCCTTCAGTCTCCACTGCAGAGACCGAAGGTGAAGACGCCCATGAGGGACCAGCTTCTCCAATGACGACAGGTGACCGATGGCAACCTGTCATTGCCAAGCTGGCTGTTTCTGTCGAGACAAACATCTATGCCACCTTCCTGAACCTACTGATAACAGAGTCCGAGGGAAAGACTTTCGCTGCTACCATATCTATCAGCATGCCCAGGTACTTTATTCTCTGCTTGGGGTTGAGATCCAACTTCTCAAGGTTTACTACGTTCCCAAGATCGCAAGAAAACTCGAGGAGCCGATAACCGTTCTGTAGAAACTGCAAGCGGGAGCGCGCAGGGACCAGCCAATTGTCAAGATGCCACGACAGATGTATCCTGTGCAAATGGGCCAAAGTTGACACCAGGGTGAACACACTCATGAACACCTGGGGAGCAGTCAAGAGCCTGAAACAGAGTGCCCCGAATCCAAAAAACCTCTCCCTGAGGATAAAGCAAAGGTACTTGCAAGAAGACAGATGAATGGGTATTTGAAAATACGCATCTTTCAAGTCCACCGGAAGCACTAAGTCGTTCACCCTGATAAAGGCGAGCACGGATCATGCCATCTCCATTGTGAACTGAGTGGCGAACGAAACAGTTCAAGGGAGAGAGGTCTATTACTGGTCTCCAACTCCTTGAGACTTTCTCTACAAGAAAGATCTGGCTGTAAAAGCCTGGGGATCAATTTGAAACGACTTCTACAGCATCCTTGCTCAGCATGGCATGCACTTCTTGCATTAGTGCGATGTCCTTCAGAGATCCAGAAACGTAAGTGAGGAGATGGACTGGTGTGACGGAAAGGGGTGGCCATAACTCGAAAGGTAGTAGATATCCCTCCCGAAGGACATCCACTATCCAGGTCTCGGCTCTGTATCACTGCCATGTTGCCCAATGGCTTGATAGGCACCCCCTCATCTTTGGCAGCAGTCAGGGGAACTGGACAGCAGTAGAGCGTGAAGACCTGGAGGTCTTAGCCACCGCCTGGTGGACAAGGTGGTCACTGTCACTGGCCCGACGCTTATCCACCACAGCATCTACCAACTCTCTAGGGAAGAAAGAGGCAGAACCAGCAACAGTCCATTCTGCAGGGTCATTGCCAACTCTGGTCCCACAGATCTGGTGAAGCAAGAAAGAACAGCCAGCCTCTCTTTGCTTAAAACCCAGGTTGGCCCACAGGTTTGCTGCCTGGTGGGCGAGGCAGGAGATGGCTCTACCTCCAGACTAGCACAGTCTCCCAAAAGCGGAGTCCTCCCCAGGTATGACAGCGCCCGAGGAGGCAGCCACTTTGGATCTGTGAACGACCGCAGATCCAACCAGGAGACTGCCTGGAGAGCTGCCAAGGCGGTGGCTTCCAGGGTTGCTGCCTCTTGCTGCGAAAGGGAGATACCTTCCATAGTAAGCTGCTGCAATGAGAGACCCGGGCCTTGACAGACCAAGCCCGGGTCAACCTGCTTAGGCAGCAATGCCCCTTCTGGGGGTGTGTAGAATCGCTTCTGTCAAGGCAGAGGAGGGGGAAGCAACTTGTCCAAGCAGTTCAAACAAAGCGAATTGTCTTGCCCAGACACAAGACTATTTACTTGGTTGAAAACCCCCTTGGCAAGTGTGGACTACGGCAGTCCCACCGAAACCTTGGGTTCCTTCTTTGGACCCCAAAAGGATTCGAGGCACGAAGGACAATCCACAGACGAGGCCGCAGTCCCTTCCCCAAGGTCGTTGTGCGGTCGAATCAGCGCAATGACCTCTGCAAAAGTCCTCTGTATCTCAGGGGTGTCCGCGTTCTGAGGAAGAGGACCCTCGAGTCCTTCCAGGGCGCGGTCCTCCTGATCTACTCTCCCGGCAGGAGGAAGAACCTTGGCAAGACCCCTGGAATCCTTCCTGCACAATGCAGGCATATGATGTGGTCGATCTGCGAACTGAGCCAGGAGCGCAACCTTTGTAGTCAAACTCTGGGGAGACGACTCACCTGGGTTCCCCCCGTCCGACTCGCATCACTTAGGGGAAGCCCAGGAGGTTGACGGGACAGGCGAGGAGGACTGGGGCATCGGGCACCCCCTCTGTATCTTGGGGGTGTCCGTATTCTGGGGAAGAGGACCCTTGAGTCCTTCCAGGGCGCAGTCCTTCCAGTCTACTCTCCCAGCAGGAGGGAGAACCTTGGCAAGACCCCTGGGATCCTTCCTGCATTACTTATGCGTACAATGTGGTCAATCCGAGAACCGAGCCAGGAGCGTAAGCCTTTGTAGTCAAACTCTGGGGAGATGACTCACCAGAGTTCCTCCTGTCCAACTCGCACCTCCTAGGGGAAGCCCAGGAGGTTATCTGGGCATTGAGCACTCCCGCTGGTCTTCCTGGCGGAACCAGCAGGCCGAGCGGTCACCAACCCACAATGATGACAGCAACTTGGGTCAAGGAGAACGCTTTCGCCTTGTCGAAGCATTATCCCGAGGACAGCAGAGTGGTTCACACAAGTTGAGCTGGGTGCTTGACTCCACCGAGCCCCTAACCTGGAGTGAGCAGCAGAAGATGCAGGAGCAGCCAGGGGGACCAGGGAAGCAAGAGCAACCCAGGCAGCTGAGACATCAACAATTGGACCAGCGGCGACTGGAGCAGGCGGAGCAGCGTGGAAGCCAGGAGTCGAGACATGAGTGGTCAGCATGGGCGGAGCAGGAACAGGAGCCAGGTAAGCCAGGAGCCAGGACTGGAGTGGGGCAAGAGTGTAGGTCAGCAACAGAAGGGTCAAGAACAGTGGTGCAGGGCACAGATGAGGTTACCATACTGGAGGGGCCTGGCAGGGTCAGCGAGGCCAGGAAGCCAAGCGGCAATGACACAGCATAGAGAGAGGCAGGCACGGCTCTTGCCTGGGTACCCAGGTGCAAGGCAACAGTCACTGGCATCTTAGCGAAGGAAGTCATGGTGACTGTAAACGTAGTGGCAGTAGCTGCAACGAGTGACCACTGGAGTGCCAGACAGATGGGAAAGCAGGTCATCCAACAATGGGACGCCAGGTAGACCCAGGTGATACCAGGCAGAAGGTTTGGAGCCTGCCTAACGAGAGAAGTCTCTACCGCCAAGCCTGAAGACTAGGTCGGGTGAAAGAAAGGAGTCTCTACTCGCTCCAGGGGAAAAGATTTCCCCCCTGAGCAAGTAGAGGCCCCCGAGAGAGTGTCCTGATTGTCTGCTCCCCCGCGGCCTTCCACACCAGACGAAGCGAGTGAAGATGAAGGGGGGTCCTCAACCGAAGGAGAGGCAGCAAGAAGGGGAAGCCTGCCGGGAGGGAGAAACGATTCCGATGGGTCAGCCACCAAGGGAGTCATCAGGGATGTATAACCCTCAGATGACGCCTTGGTGGGTTTCCTTCGGTAGTAGCCCTTTGTTGGCCGAGTCGGTTGAGCTTCAGACTGTCATTCGATGGGCCGGAGTTCAATTCCCGCGGCCGGCTGATGAAGAGTTAGAGGAATTTGTTTCTGGTGATAGAAATTCATTTCTCGCTATAATGTGGTTCGGATTCCACAATAAGCTGTAGGTCCCATTGCTAAGTAACCAATTGGTTCTTAGCCACATAAAATAAGTCTAATCCTTCGGGCCAGCCCTAGGAGAGCTGTTAATCAGCTCAGTGGTCTGGTAAAACTAAGATATACTTAACTTTTCCTTCAGTAGTATCTCCTCCCCTCAAACTTCACCCACTGCTCGGCAGACCAGGAACAACACTCAGAAAACGGTGAAGTACGTGAACACACATGCCCCCTGCAAAGAGAGCAAAGGTGCGTGTGGGTCCATGTCAATGCTGGATCGAAAGCTATTACACTTCTTACCACCCACCCAGGGCACATACGCTGGGGAAAGCTGGCCTTACAAGGTTTACCAAAGACTTTCATGCTAACAAACAACAAGAAAAAGATACGTCCACACCTGATGACGGCTGAAAGCAAATTGGAATGTTTACATCCGGGCAGGCGGGGCTCCTGCCTCCCGGACAGTAGTTAACAGCCTAACCACCTTGTTCGAAAGTTCAACTGTCATTTCCAGCTTAGCTGAAAGTAATTCCTAATGTAAAGGACCAATGGTTTTATATATCGTGTCGGAATAAATATGCAATTCAGCAGGTTACGACCTAACCAAACCTTTCTTTGACCTAACCTTACCAAGGGCACTGTGCCCTGACCTAGTCCCGGAACACCGACCCAACAGTGAAAAAGACGTGGTAGGACAGTGGGTGCAAGGTGTTTATTCAGACACATGGCCTGTCCTCGGCTATCCCTTAATGATACTAGGGCAAAATCCAGAAGGAATACATCCTAACCTAACCTTCACCTAATTGAACCATACTAAGGGTAAGTGCCCTGAACTAGCCATATGGGCTTGCTCAGCTTCCAACTCCCCAAAAATTAATGGTAAAACTACAGAACTCTGCACGGACTATTACCTTGGAAATTGATTTTCCTATACTTTTAGTGTTGCTGATGAAGGAGGTGTTGTTGTATATTGTTGGTCAATTTTTATTAACCTCATATCTCTATCCAATATGGTTGGGGACCCTTTGGGAATGCAGGGTTTTGGGTGGGGGAAATCACTGTTAGAAAGACTGGGCTGTCATGTTGTTGTTATGGAATGGTTCCACATATGCGCAAGTCATTAGGGAGCCATATGTTCAAGAAGGGATTGGCTTAGGAAACCTATTACAAAAGGAGCTAGGTAGATCTAAGCCAGCTGTCCGCGGTGAGCTAGGCTATGGCAGTTGACGTTTTTCTGTAGAACTTTACCTGCTGAACAAGAATTCAAGGTTATATTTTAGCAGCCAAATATAACTGAGCTGTAATTTACCTTAGAAATGTAGTCGACAGTCAGGGGGACCCGTTGGGAATTGACGTTTTGGGTGGGAGAAGACACTTTCAAGAATAGCTGACGGTAAGGGGGACTCGTTGGGGATTTGAGGTTTTTGGTGGGGTAAATAACTTGGGAAAAGGTCTGGGCACCTTACTATTGTGTTTCCTGTTACATATGTCATCTGGAACACAAAATACAAGCATAAAAAAAAGGGCGAATAAATGGACAGCGGGAGCCGTTCCAAAAGCACTTTTCATGCAATTCTAGTACTGTTGATTCCAGGGCCTATCACGCATACGCGGTCTTACAGGTGAGCCAATCACCAGATGCCTCCAACAGAGTAGAATTCTAAGCCGGTGTTCCGCGGTGAGGTAAACTGTGGTAACTGACATTTTCCTGTGTTATTTTACTTACATTCCAAGAATTTAAAGTACATGACCTCTTGCCAGAGCATACAAGCTTGCCAAGAATCACTCAAAATGCGGATAAGGCGCGCAGCGCCGTTCCGCTGTGCCAAAACTGAAAGCAGAAATGGCAATATTTTGCCGCTGATGTTTCCTCGCCCTGACCGAAAGCTTCGAATGGTGTCCAGTCGAGCTACTGTAGACTATGGCAGCTGACGTTTTTCTGTATTATTTTACTTGTTTTACAAGAGTTTAAGGTAATATTTTGCCGGCCGACTGTAGCAAAACTGTAATTTACCTTTGAACTGTATAGGTCGGTCCAGGGGACCTGTCAGTACTGTGATGTAGCCTTCAAAGGTCAATTGCATTTTAGTTACAGCCGACCGCCAAAATATTATTTTAAATTCTTGTTCATCAGGTAAAATAACATAGGAAAACGTCAACTGCATAGGCTAGTTCACCGCCGACAGCCGGCTTAGAATTACCAGGAACTATACTAAGCTAACATACCGTAACCTAACCTAACCTAATAGGCCATGTTACTTAGCCAGGGTGATCTGGCCCCGACGCCCCCGTGAAGGAAACTACACATTTTGCCAAAAGCTCCCCTATAACACTGTGCATGTGTGATAGCATTCCAGGACGGCCTGCACACACTAGCCTAACATATCAGTTCTGAGGTTAATTGCTGAAGACCACCAAAAAATTCTAGTAAATTTTTGGTAAGCAACCAAAATACTACAGAAAAAGTCAATTCCCAAAGTAATACCTCATGTGGAGCTGTTCTATAGTTCTACCAAATTAACAATGGAAAAAAAAAGTACTAGATCAACAGGCAGGATATTTTCGTTATGATAATATGTGAGCTGGCCTAGGCTACCCCTTCATGCTATGGGGTCAAATCCTCACTTACAACCCTGTTAACTTGTTAAAAAAACACAAACTGTTTACCTCATTCAAAATCGTTAAGATTAAAATCGTCAGGTTCCAGCCTCTTTTAAGCTATCAGTTGATTGGAGCTGATCATGAAACTGCTTGGCTCAGGTCAGTCGCACAGATGGGATAAGAAGTTCTCGGCATGTGGTGTTGGCTGTCTCTGTTTGGATAAACACAATTAGTCATTTCAAGAAACATGCAAAATTTAAACAGAACACCTATATATATTGGTTCTGAACACTAACAGAGTTTAAGGCTGGCTAGGTGGTGGTATATAGGCCTATATGTAGATAAATTTGTCACGTTAAGAAACAGGATAAAACTTACAAGGCCGGAAAAGAACTTCAGCGGCTGATTGTGGATTGGAGAGCGGCTATATGCGGGTCAATGAATCATATCGTTCTGGTTGGTTGGGTAAAAAAAAAAAAAAAAAAAAAAAAAAAAATAGGCCTATGACGTGACCCACGGCGTCCTGGCGTTCGGGCCGTCATAAAATGGCCATCTTAAGAACTCAGGGACAGAGGTGCTGCATAACCGGGTTCTTATGAAATTGAGGCAAAAGATTGTCCATCCGCAGTAAAATTGGTGTTCTCGAATTGACGGCAACTGACCAAGTACGTGCTCATTTGGAGGTTTTAAGACAAGTTGAGCAACTTTAATTCCATACCATTTGTCGACTGGAGTGGAGTATTGCGTCATCTGCTATAGCCGTTGTGCGTCGTTAAACATACTATAAAAAAATACCCTTCTAGTGTATTCTGGTATTTGATAGAGAGACACTTGTTACATTGTTGTGTGGCACAACCAGCGCATGCAAGGACGATGGGAAGACACGAGCTTAAGTCTGTAACATGTAATGGAATACTAAACTAAATCCACTAACAAACCTGTTCAGATGACATTTTACCTTGGTGACCCTAGGGCATCCATCTCCAGCATATTACCATCTGCAAAACTAGCCCTAGAAGTTTTTTTTTTTATTGAGAATGAGGAACTTAATTATCAATACTGAAGGATTAATAAATCGTACTGGATGTCAATATCGGAAGAATCCCGAACCTGTAATGAGCTCATTTCATCCAAGAGCAAGAATGCTTGATTAAAATACACTGTATAAACATCTGATGAACTGTTATACGGAGGCGTATGGCAAACTGTAACTTTACTGACGTGTGTAAATCTACTAGGTTGTTATGAAATTTACCCTGGTGGCTTGTTTTTAGTTTGATATAATGGTAATTATATATTCGGCGATCCGTCTATGATGTAAATAACAAGAAAAAGCTTTAGGAAAATGTCAAATTAACTTCACCCGTGTCTAAAATAAATGGCAGGAATTGCATAATGTCTGTTTATGCGACCGATAAAGATTACATTAGTGTCAATAGCTACCGCTGCTGTTAGATAAGTTTAAGGGTCACGCTCACTGAAATAGCGTGTCATACTTCAGACGATATTTGTTCCAAAGTTAGTCCTTTTATCACAAAATCGTTTGATGCGCAACAAAGATTTCTGTCATGCTATGATCCACAATTTCTGAAACCTCGCTCGTGTCTCAGCGAAAGAATGAATGGAAAATATTTCTTCTTTTTCATGAAAATTCTGATGCACTTCTATCCTTCTTTAGCAATGAGAGATGTTTTTAAAAGGATTTTAAAAGACAGTAAATCTTCTGGGCTCAGAAAACGGAGGAAAAAATAAAATACAGTAAAAATAGTTGGGGAACGGAGTCAACGAGGTATTATGATTTTTATTTACCATACTCATTCCGGAAATAATGTAGACTCTCAAACGCACTTCGCTGGATAAAAATGGGATCTCATTATTTGACACCTAAAGAAAGAGTAAAGGGGAGAGAGAGATAGAGAGCCGAGTTCTGAGAGTTACTTGCTGCTTACTTCTTACTTTATTATTATTATTATTATTATTATTATTATTATTATTATTATTATTATATTCAATATATGTGCTCGTTCATGTGGGAGAAGACAAGCTATTTACCTCCCAAGCATGACTCCACAAAATGTGGGAAAAACTGGTAAAGAGATAAGTAGTATTCCAAATTTAGAAGAGAGTACTAATAAGCAGAAAATAAATCAACAATTAGTTAATACACAAAGTAGTAAAAAAAACAGATGAGAAATAAACGCAGTAGTTAATGCGAATATCATTGCACGTTACGACAATAAAATCTTTAAACTTTAAAGTATATATTAACATCCACTGAATGCAAGTATCTAACATTAGTTTAAAATGGCACTTGACTTGACACACAACATCTCTCCAAGATCTTAGCAAAAATATGTTTGGGTATATGGACTGTAGCTAGCATATTAACCAGTAAAAGCTCTTCGGCAAAGGGATCAACCAATTAGGTGTGGATACCACACTCTATGGATATCATTTTCATCGAGCCTTCTTTCAGCGATTCCCATCTATTTCAAGATTTTACTAGCTTTTAAAATCGTCACCACTACAGTATTAGTCTTCCATTTTTTTTTTTTTATGTTCAGAAAAGGGCGAGAGACAGCTAGACAGACAGACAGAGCTCAATTTCCGCTTCTGCTATGAAGCATACAATTACAAACCTGTGTTTCTCGTTTACGTAGGGCAATGAACATTACTTACAATGACGTGAAATGGTAGCACTTAACAAAGGAAAAATAAAAAGAAAGCAGTAAATTTCAGTGCAATGAAATCACCACCAAATGTCAGGAAATATTCTTTAATATAAAACGTGTTATGAACGCTCATTAACATTTTTACCTGCTTTCAGCGTGTAAATGCATTAATTTCAATCAGAAAGAAAGCAGAATATACTGAGGCAATGGCAACAGGCTAAAAACATTCTACCCCTGTTTGAAGAAATTGCCTAGTTTATCCATCTGACGTTTTCCTTCGATCTTATATTCTTGAAAATGTGAATAGCAGATTGATTTAACTAAAGGCGTGAACGTTATTGTTTATGTCATTTTTATTGGCTTTAACGCCATACTAGTCTGTCAAAATGAATATATCACAAATAATTCACCTTTTTTTTTTTTAAGTACAATGTCGATAGATAACGAAGTAGATTATACTGAACCCGTATATTTTTAAAATTCTGTTTCGTAACCCGTTCGATGGGTTTCAATTTATGAACCGTTAAAGAGAAAATTTTGACTTTAATAATAGGATTAAATAATGGTTATGGTTTCATAACGCGTAGGATTAATGGAAAAAAGGCGGAGAGATGACAGAATTATAACGGGAGCCTTGACTTGATATTCATCTCTTAAAGATTTTGCGACTCCTGAAATAATATCGGTTTTATGCATTTACATTTTGGGCTATAAAAATAAATCTTCTCTCAATTCTTTTGTTCGATAAAAAATGTCTTGACCCTTAAACGACTGTCTGGCATTTTTCCCCCCTGGTTTAAAGTCGTTTAGGTCAGCTAAAATCGAAAATAATTTTAGATTTCTTTAAATAACAAAAGGAATGAATAAGTAAAGAATAATACATACTTATAAAATTATCTATAAAGTAATGTAATGGTAATTGTCTGTCCGTCCGCACTTTTTTCTGTCTGCACTTTTTGTGTCCGCCCTCAGATCTTAAAAACTACTGAGAGGGCTGCAAATTGGTATGTTGATCATCCACCCTCCAATAATCACACATACCAAATTGCAGCCCTCTAGACTCAGTAGTTTTTATTTTATTTAAGGTTAAACTTAGCCATTATCGTGCTTCTGGCAACGATAAAGGATATGCCATCACCGGGCTGTTTAAAGTTTCATAGGCCGCGGCTCATACAGCATTCTTCCGAGAACAGCGGAAGATAGACCTATTTTCGGTGGCCTTGATTATACGCCTTAGCGGCTGTACAGAAAACTCGATTGCTGAGCTCTGTTGGCTATACCTTAATGAACGTTTATATTGTATTAATATCTGGGGGAGAAATTTACCTGTAAAACCTATGTGGGATTGGTCACAGTAGTCGAGGCAAGAGATTTCGTATACTCATGTGTCTTTGGGGACTGGCTTTTGTTGGACGTTAATTAGGGATTTGGCTAAGGTATTTGGGTAGGTAAAGGCAAAATGGTTAGAGTTTCCAAGCGTCTCTGTCAACGTCTTAATTCTATCCGGGTGTGGGATTTTGATTTTATTGTTGGGGGTCTCTCTGCTCTTGTTTTGAGGGGAACGGTAGAAGATTATGTTCGCTTTATGGATTGCTTTCTCAATTATATGGTCACGGTACTTTAAAGATGACAGCTGCTTACGTATATAGATCAATTTCCTTTTCCAGTAAATCCGGGGAGCAAATTGCTGGCTAAGCCAATCTTGAAGAAATGTCATGATAACTAAAATAGTGAATGTATGAAAGTGAAAAGTGAAAATGTTGGTTTTCTGTACACGGTAAATTTGTATTCTGTCGTGTCTCTAATTATTAAAACATCAAGAAAATGAATTTTGTTGTCTGTTTCCCATTCAAATTTGAATGTGATGCTGGGCACTAATGCATTTAATTTTGAAAGAAATTCGTTGAAATTGCTTTACCTATCATCCCAAAATGTTAGTATATCATCTACTGTACATATCTGATCAACAGCATGTCTTTAGGTTTTATTGCATTTATTATTAGTTTCAAAATATTCCATGTATAGGTTGGCTAAAACAGAACTTAAAGGGCTGCCCATGCTGCACCCGATTTTTTGTTTATGGAATGACTCCCAGAATGAAAAGACGTTGTTTGATACACATAATTCAACTAACTTTATTATTTTATCTAGGGCTAGTGGGAAATGATCTGAACAGGAGGGCTAATTTTTCTCTCAAAAACTGTGAATAGGGAATCTACATCTAAGCTTAAAAATTTATGTGCTTCTTTGAATTTGTGACAGAAATCTTCAGAATATTTAATGTAACTGGGAGAAAATGTGCCTGAGAATGGGGAAAGGAGGCCGGCTGACCACTTAGAAATTTTATAATTGAAAGCTCCGGGACATGAGATAATAGGTCTGAATGGAAGATTATCTTTATGAGTCTTGGGAAGGCCATAAAAGTAAGGTAGTTTTGGGTTAATGACTTTAAATTTCTCCAGTAGTTTTATATATATATATATATATATATATATATATATATATATATATATATATATATATATATATATATATATATATATCCATCGATATTTTGGGCACTTGAAAAAAGAAATTCCATTTCTTACGATTTTCTGAATTTCGGTGTGGAAAGTTTTGCTCGTTATCAGACGTACGCAAAACTTTCTGGCATTTTACTTACTTATCATTCTAATCTCATTATCACCCCTTTGTGCAACTTAGTCTCCAAAACAAACGAATAATCTTCTGGCATGACAAACACACTGACACAAAGGGAGAGTGAGAGACAGAATCAGCCAGCTACAGAGAGAGAGAGAGAGAGAGAGAGAGAGAGAGAGAGAGAGAGAGAGAGAGAGAGAGAGAGAGAGAGAGGGGGGCGTTGGTCAAAGAAGAGAGGGGAAGATTCAGTCTTAAAGGGGAGGAGAATGGAGTTGGGTCGAGGGGTGACTATGTGGGGTAGAATTATGGAATTCTGGAATCGTTCCAAGACTTTATTCCATAGATGAAGGCCCTGTAATGGAAGGACGCATAACGTAAATGTATGGAAGGCATACATTTATACATGAGATTCCCATAAAGTGAAGGAAGGGCATACGCAGTATAAAACAAAAAAGAGAATAGACGTTTATGACCCATAATGTTAGAACCATTATGACAAATTCTATGCTTTTCGGAAAATTAAATTTAGAATGACTCATAAAATCAAAATGGAATTGTTCACATTCTTTTATACATTCATTTTCATCGCTTTGTCAATAATAATAATAATAATAATAATAATAATAATACTAATAATAATAATAATAATAATAATGATAATAATAATAATAATAATAATAATAATAATAATAATAATAATAATAATAATAATAATAATAATAAATTATTTTGGAATTGTTGAAACAGTCCTGACAACTCAATCCCTCCATCAAAATAATATTTTGCCTTTCTTTTTTGAAGAAAGAATACCGAAAACTTTCTAAGTTTTGGCAGATAATTGACGTTATCCACCAAGGCGGAGTTCAGTGAAGGCTTGGAAGAATAAGGAAAATATATTTACTACGAGAGTATAACAATACGTTAATAATATCTAAAGCTGCATCATTTTTCTTCTGGGTAAACACGGGACGGCGAAGTGGAAAATGTGTTAGATATGAAAAAATGACCACACGCAATGAAGATCCAAAATCCTCGGCGACGCCCGTAACTTACAGCCTGTAGATAAGGACACCATTGAGGCTCTTTGAAAAAGGTCTGTCATTCAATAAATAGCAGATATATGGAGCTTTCCAAAACCATTACAGATGTCAAGTCAGACTTTATTTATGATAATGTACAAACCACAAACTCTGCAGCCCACTTCCACTGGTTATGTTTCAAATGTCTTCCGCCACCCATAGTAACGGCAAGCCACTTTCTAGGTATAAATATAACTCAGCGATTCCTGTATCTTTTTGCCTGGAACTTCCTGCAGAGTTTGTGGTTCTACTGCAGCTCGATAAGGAGTTTGACCATACTTCATCGCTGGATGTGAAAAATATTTTTTTTATAAATATTAGTCAGTCTAATTAATGAAAATTAACTCACTAGTCATGTTGTAAATTATCAAGAAAGTCGGCCTTACTCTTCACAAGGAAAATGAGCGTAATAGGGTTCTTACCTTCCTTGACATAATAAGAAACATCACTGATGAATCCTTGTCAACAGCAATCTGCGTGGAATCCACGAATCTTCGATGAGAGGTAAAAGCAAGAAAACTGCGATCACTTCAAGAGGATTTTAGTCGTGGGCTTCTTCAGGAAAGCTGTTATTCCCTGCGCCACTTGAAAAGTACAACCTTATAGCACAGACGGTGTTCGAGAAGTGTTAATAAATAGTGGCTTCTATTTCAGCTCTACTGAGATGGAAACAAAAATGGAGATTGATATATCTACGAGTAAATTTACTTACCGAAAATGAAAACTGGAATAGATAAGTTTCTGATACCACAAACAGTTTCGTCACTACCGGAGGGAGAAAAGGAAAAGGTTTTAAAAAGAATATATAAACAGAATAAGGGAAGCATACAGTGATCAGAAATTAATACTAGTTATTTGCTATGAACTCCCGTAACAACATTATACATAACAAAAGTATTGAAGCCAAATCCCGGACTCCCTGCGTAGGCTATCACTTCAGTTGTAACATGGAACTGCATCTGTCTTATAAAACTGAACCAGATGAACCCTAGTATTCGGAAAAAAGAGAGGGCCCCAAAGTAGCATATCCCTTAGGGTACTTAACGTAATTATAATTTCAAGATCACAACGATAAGAATCAATAGATAACGCCAAAATTACTTAAGAATGGGAATAATTTCCAAATAAATTCATATTACATATTAGAATAAGAAAGACAAATTATTCGTAAATCATCATCCCATTACAGTATCTTCTTAGAGGTATCAACCTAACCCTTCCCAGTTTAAAAGATGATGTGGTCTAGGCATAAAATTTAAATGTCAAATTAAAGTAGATCAGTCTGGAGCCCATTTCAAAGAGGTGATTATAATGTAAGAGATCATATTCCTTAATTTTGTTTGTCTTTAAAAACGCTGAGTTCGTGCTTTTTGATGTACTACTATACTTCGCTATTGTTTTATACACATGTATATTATATATACATCTATATATACAATATATATACATATATATGAAATATATAATATAAATACATATATATATATGTGTGTGTGTATATATATATATATATATATATATATATATATATATAGATATACATATATATATATATATATATATATATATATATATATATATATATATATATATATATATATATATATATATATATATATAAACTAAACGCTCTTAGAACAACAGTCACTGGGTAGTAGCTTTTACTGCCATTGCGGTAGCAGTCAATTTTATTTGGTTGACCTGAATATCACAGCGTTTAGTGTAGGGTTGTGAATCCCTTTGGGGAGGACATAACCCCTACATGGGGTACGAGCCCCTAACTTGAGGATGGCAAGTCAAATATTCAGTCAGTCCTTTTACTGTGGTTATTATCGCAGTAGTATCAAGCATCACAGCCTTTGCTGCACTTGGCGGTGCCAGTGGTTTGGAGTACAATAAAAATCTACTCCAAAACAGAGAGCATCTATCGAAAGGTTTAGAACACTTGGTGGATTCTGAATATATATGGATATTGTGCAGAAGAGGAAAATTCTAATTTTTTCTAAGGAGAGGAAAGCTGAATGTTGGATGAAAGAGAAAGGGCAGTGTTTGTAAAAATGGGATGGAGAAAGAGTTATCGTGTCCAGGGTAGCTGAAAGGTGTAGAAAGTGGGGAGGTGCATCAGTTGCCTGAGAAAGAATCAGGGGGCGGCTAAAAAATGACAAAAGTATTAGTTTGATGAACGTATAGATAAGACTGAGTGTGACAAAGGAATAAATTGTGATAGTGAGTGGGCATGAGCTAGTTTAGGAAAGGAAGTAGAAAGATGGAGAGTAGGCTCCTTGCTCGGTGTGGGGACCATAGGAGAGGTTTCAAGTCTTAGAAAAAGTTGTGGAAATGTTATTGTAAGGGTTTTCATGACAAGTGAGCTCGTAAGATGGAAATGAGATGGAATTATAATGGTAAATGGACTAGACCTGGCAGCTGAAGGGAGTAGATGAAGAGTGGGTAATATTCCAACATAGGTTCAATATACTCGTACAGTAGGGCAATACCGTTTTTTGGAGAGAAGGAAAACACAATAAAGCTGTTAGCAGTCGTATGAAGAAATAGTTTATGTGAAAATATATTATTTGGGGCGTCACTGAAAGAGAGAAAGAGGATCATGTAATGAATCCTTTTAGTCTTGGGGGTTCCCAAATTAGTAGGTTGCAACTCACTCTTTAACCAGTTATGAATGTAGCAATGTTTATCGCTGCACATTTAACTTGACGATTGTAAAAATTTTATTGTGTAGGAATATTTTTCATTTCATGATCATATTCTCTACGAGGATATAAATCACACCTGCTTTTGCGTTCAAATTGTTTTATTTCTTAAAACTTGACCAATTTTATGTTCTGAGAATTTTTCAACGATTCATTATAATTAAAAAGATGGACAACTAAATTTCAGAATTAACCGACCTGTGAGTAGTTTGCAGTGTATTGTTCTCCCCTATGACAACTATTCTACAATAATGCAAGGATGCCTCATTACCGTAATCATCTTTTGGAAGGACCTCTCATCATTTCGATCTTTGTATATCCAATGTGATTAATTTGCTTCACAGCAACATCGGCAACAGATACTGTGGCATCGTTACCTTGCACAGGTATCTACAGTCGTCGGTTATAAATACTTGATGTTATTGTTGTTATGCCCGAGTCACATTTCTCTCATATCCTATCTCCTAATAAAGCATGTGAGTTTGACAGAGTAGCTCAAGGATATGTGGTTACACGAAATATAATTTACAGGGAATGCAAGAGAGGCTTCATACCTAAAGGGGGAGACAGAATATCTTTAGATGAAGGGGAGATTCATTCTGAAGGTTTATGTTCTCAGTTGCTAACGAATCCGATGATCTTTAGTACGAATATTCTATTCTCTATTATTTTATACTAAATCCCAATATTTTAGCTCTTCCAGGAAACAAGACAAAAGCTATTACGAGAATGAAAGTATCCTTTAGAAAATTCAGTCCCAAAGTTTTGATTTTCTTTACATATAAAAAAATTATTTTGACAACATAGGAAAAGAATGACTTTAACAGAATGTAATCTTTTACGAAAAAATAATTTGCATCCAATAAACATGTTTTATTCCAAATTAATTTGAGAATAGAAATGACTGTGCACCTGTGATTTCCCCTTGAAAAATACGTCCTTAATAACACTACTGTTGTTGTCGATAACACTGATAGAAATATTATTATATGTTAATGTTGCTGTTATGGCAGAGGAGAGTGAACCAAGATGGTGATGATGATGATGATCATATATATATATATATATATATATATATATATATATATATATATATATATATATATATATATATATATATATATATATATATATTACACATAAAAATATGTGTTTTATGTATATATATAATGTGTGTCCATGCCTTTGTATGTAATTAAGAACTGAAATATAAATGCTAATTTCATAATAACAAGCTCAACGGTATAAAGAAAAAGCCCTCAGAAGAGTGAACTGAAAAGTGGGTTAAGAATTTTCTATGAAAGAAGGGATCAGCAGCCTTCCATCTATGTCAGGGCTGGGCGACTCAACATGGCTTTAGCATCAAGGCTGAGGGACTATCGACCTAAAACCCTTTTTTCTGGCTCCATAGAGAGAGACCAATTCCCACTTTACCCGGCGAAGATATTCGCTCCACAAGATCTTACTTTTAGTTAACACAAACACATTTTCTCAAGAGCAAACACCAGAGGGACAGGCTTCCTGATATTCTTTTGTAGCCCAATTGAGGATAAAGGAAAAATGGAAACGAAAGAGGATTGCGGGAGCCTTTCAAAAGAAGAATTTTTATTAGCTTCGATCCCGGAGGCAGGAGGCAAATTTCAAAATTTAGGCGAAGGAAAGCAAAAAAAATTGTATCGTTGCATCCAAGGATTTCCACAGAGTAAATGTGGAAAGAGGTGGTCTAATGGGTGTTACATTTCTGCCTTAGAGTTGAAAGTCTAAACTACTTATCTTAGAGGTCTTGTATCATTCATGTATTCAGACATTCTGCTACCGTATCTTATGCTTATAAGACCCAGGAGTTTTTTTAAGTCTCCTCTCTAAATGAATGACTTCTCAGAAACGAGACATATACACTTAACGATCTGATTTTTACACTAGCAGTTTCGAAATTTTGTTAAATTTAGAAATGTATATATTTGGAACACACAACAGCACATACGAAAAACACACGTATATATATATATATATATATATATATATATATATATATATATATATATATATATATATATATATATATATATATATATATATATATATATATATATATATATATATATATATATATATATATATATATATATATATATATATAACGGATATAGTTTTTCCTATCAAAACCTGAACGCTTCCGGATTCTATGCCATAAATTTTTTCATCGCTTTTCCTGACGCACTTGGTGTCCCTAAAAGAATGGTGGTGTGTATATATATATATATATATATATATATATATATATATATATATATATATATATATATATATATATATATATATATATATATATAATTTAAGTGCAGTATATATAAGCTTTCATTATTTAAGGAGTTTTTACGAATTAGTTAACTATAAGCAAAATGCTAAAATTCAAGGACACTTCCTGAATTAATGCAGTTCTTAATAGTATATGACTATAAAATTTAGTTATATATAGTAAATGTTATGACCGTATGACGTCTGTGTTCTACACTTTGATGTACAGAAGGTTAAAGTCCATCCTAATTACTTTTTTTATATATACTTTGTTAAGAAGCGTAATAAACTTGTGTATTTGTTGCAATGGAAGAGTAACTTAACTAACCCTTTGTTTTGCCGTCAGTTTGTTTGATTCTTTCTTTATCGAAGTGACAAGTGATTTAAAACTGTATTGGCGTTGTGGCGTGGCTCTCTTTATATAACAAACATTTCTTTGTTCCTTTTTGCTATTGATTGAACGCTTTATAAGAACCCAAGTTGAACAAAGTTTTAAACTGTGTCCTACGACGTATGAGCATTCATTTATGGTGCATAAGACTTAAAATCTGCTGGGGTTGAGATTTTTTTTTTTATCACTCTGATCTCACAGACTTGCGATAATATCGTATATTACCGAGAGCAAATTATTCTCACCAAAATATGTGCTCATGGTTCTTTTTTTTTTATCAAATGTTACAAAATAAGTTACCTCTTTCTTTTTATCACTCTCTCAATGTCATTACTCCTGTATCCGCTTTCCGCAAAAGTTCGCACATAATTCGCCCCGGAAACTATTTTTAACGCTTAGCAACATCTGAAGCCTTATCTAGTGCAGCACAAAGTCCATGTATTAATATCTGAACATCAGTGCCAGATAATCTTCTATCTGCCGGACATCAACAAAACCACGTGTTGATATATGCCTGAACATGAAATGGAATCACATGGAACGCGAGAAACAACAAATAATTCTATTTGGACAAAGAGAAATGATCTTATTCATTTAATAATTATTATCTTATTAATGTTTCTACCACACTGTCATTACTGTTTTAATCATTGTTAGTGTTGATTTTTTATTGTGAAAACTGTTGGTATTATTATAATTATTCCTGTAATTAATTTAATTTTCATACCACTGGCGAACCACTGTTACCCCGAAATAAAAATAATTTTTGCTTGCAGACAATGTCACTTGCAGCAGTCGTAACAGTCAATTTTAATTTACACTGCTTTTTGATCGGTAATTTGCTTTTATCCACCATATTATTTTTCTTAAACTGTTCTGTCTCCTCGTGAAAAAGAGATAGAATGTTCCATTGGCACTACGTGGCCCAGTTTAAGGAAATATTGGTGGTATTTTACTTGGTCTCTATACTAAAAAATTACCATTTCATTTCCTATTAAACTTTATCCATCATCATACGACATTTGCACGAACTTACTCGTTGAGGTGATTAACACGAGATAAACTGCCAGGTAAGTCTAAACCGGTCGCTTTCATTGAAATGATTACCACAGTTGAATGTCAGGTCACAAAGACGTCGCTTTAGAAATTATGTCGGCGTGCATTTTAGATAATAAAAGTCATCAGTCCCACCATTCCAGTCATCAAAATCTTCCACCTTGTAAAGAAAATTTAACTCTGAGGTTTTTATTAAAATTGACATACGTAGCCTTTGAATTTTAACATCTGCGGCCTGTGAGCGTTCATTGCTTTTTCTTACTTTTGCAAGGCCAAGCATGCTGAATAGGCAGAAGCGAGTTGAGCCACGAAGCTTTCAAAGAAGTCCAAAAGACAAGTGTCACTCTTCCGGAAAAAGCTCCCTCATGGAAACACCTTGATTTTTTCCAGTATAAAAATGGTTTCCTTGCATTTGCTTACTTTATTCCTCCCACATTACTAATGTTTATGTATATGTATATATATATATATATATATATATATATATATATATATATATATATATACATACATACATACATACACATATACATATACATATACATATAATATTTTTGTGTGTGTATTCTCGTATTTCAGGATTTTAGAGGTGCCAAAATTGTCAGGGCTTTCCCAATTTGCATAATAGCAGTCGACAGCTGCAGAACAATGCCCTTGATACAAATTTTGTGTGTAACAAACGGCAGCGAGACAAATACTATTCTATCCTTTCCGCTCACCTACCAAAATTAAAAATTCAGCCGCTTTCCCGAACGCAATATTCTCTTACTGTTAAATGAAACTGTAATAATTCTTTGAGAAACCCGGAAAACCTATTTCTGATCTTTTCTCTTTCCAGTTCGTTAAACGAAACAAAACCAGAAAAAAGTTTTTCAATATGAGTCAGAATGTAGGATACAAAAATTAATAACTGAAAAAGAGTACAGATATATCTTAAAGAATAAACCATGGCACTTTTTGGCCCTATAGGACAAGTTATGGTCCGTAATCATGTTATGTGGTTTTAATAATACTGATTTGATCAGTGCCTGTGGTAAATTACAAGCCAAATCCTAACAGTAGAAAATGTTGTCAAGTATATCTTAGTTTAACCAGACCACTGAGTTGATTAACAGCTCTCCTAGGGCTGGCCCGAAGGACTAGACACATTTTACGTGGCTAAGAACCAACTGGTTACCTAGCAGCGAGACCTACAGCTTATTGTAGAATCCGAACCACGTTATGACGCGAAATGAATCTCTGTCACTAGAAATAATTCCTCTAATTCTTCATTGGGCGGTCAGAGAGACTCGAACGCTTGGTTGTGCTTAGAGGAATGTTGATTATGGAAAGGGGAATCTCAGGGTTCGCAGATTGTCAAAAACGTGAAACGGATAAAGAGGTTAACGCACTTTTTTTTTTATTGAATTTGCTCTCTCTCTCTCTCTCTCTCTCTCTCTCTCTCTCTCTCTCTCTCTCTCTCTCTCTCTGTTATAAATCAGTCAGTCCTCCTAGAATATTCATTACATTTTATCAAGACATTTCAGAATTTAAGGTTAACAGACGAATAACACAAATATAACATGTGTCTTACTGTCTATTCTGCGTAGTTCTTCTGCCTTGTATCTCATCACTATTTCAAGTCTGTTTTCAGATCCGACAGAAAACAATAACGATGAAAAAGGACGGAAGAGGAAGAAAGAAGGAAGGGTGAGGATGAGGAGGAAACAACAATATACACGTTCCCCGGGTCCTAATCCCCTCACGTCCCCCACCCCCATTCCTTCCCCTTGCCATATTTTTATCTCTTGGTAGAGGAAAGGATAATATTTAACCTGGCTCTGACAAAATAAGCTGTTGGGATGACGTGTTGATAAGGTGAAATATCTCTCGAGTCAGATAGAGAATCTTTTTCTTTCTCCTTAGAAGACATCTGCTCCAGTCCCAACGGGGACTCGAGCTTCCATCGGCTAGGCTCCCCTATCAAATTCCAGTTTCCTTCAACAGCTGTTGCGAAAACAACGACTGTCCCTAAATTGACATAGGAGTCTGAACGATTTTGAGAAGTGTTTCAGAACGTGTGAGGGTACCTAGATTTCATATTTGTGTTATATAAATCCACAGTACTGCTGACTGAATTAAATTTTATTTCGTTATACTGGCAATTACTTGCAAAAATATTTTCCATACCTTTTGAATATCCTGATTTCAGCATGTTATTCATTATTTTTAGTTATGTTTAATTTGTCTGGTGATGCTATAATCCTATCTGATTTACTGCTTAATGTGCGCATTTCATCTTTAACCTTCAAAGATATTTTAACAGCACTCAGGGAATCCAGCACTTCAGCTGTAAGCAGAATTCCCATTAACAACCATTTCCCATTCAAATGAAGCAGAATCTGATAGAAAGGGGCATATTTCAAATATGATAAAAAAAACCATGAAAGCACGCTTACTCTTAATGATAATATTAACACGAGGGAATTTAGGGTTATCAATATACTTTTGTGTTGTATTCTGATAAACTTTAAAACCAGGTCACTTCTCAGTTATCCGAGGTAACCCATTTTCAGCAACAAAGGAAATGAAAAAAGGAATTCCTTCTCCTTTTTCCTTTTCTTTACAATAAAGTTCAAGACATTCCATTTGAAAAGTTAGCCTCGTTAGGTTGCAGATATCCGCCCGTTAACTACAGACAGGGAACAAATTGCCCGATGTTTCCCTGGGCAGAGGCAATTCCTGCTGTTTCGTTTACACAGGGCGATCCTGCACCTTTTCTTCTTCCCGTTAGGCCATTCCATCCTACCTCTATCACCTTTCCTCTCTGCCTTTCCCACTGAGTCCGTAACCCAGTTCTCCTTTTCTGTATCGTTTGTGAACTTGAGAATGTTTGACACCACTTCTGGGGGAATTGAACGAAAACCTTTTCACAGGTTTAAATTTGAACGCGGAGAGAGAGAGAGAGAGAGAGAGAGAGAGAGAGAGAGAGAGAGAGAGAGAGAGAGAGAGAGAGAGAGAGAGAGAGAGAGAATTATCCTAAATAACGGCAAAAATTGTACACAAGATTATTTCGTCTCAAATGCAATATGACTGATTTCTTTCGGGCTGTAAGCAAAGTATTACGTTTTCTATTTCGTATATGAACAAATAAAAAAAGCTAAATAATCTAAAAGTCTTAAATAATTCATATGACCACAAGTTTGAACTTAACTTTGCTAAATATAAAACTTGATAAAATTCATTGTTGACGAATTACTTATTATAGGTACATTAGAACATACATGTGTTTAACAGTGAAACAATTTTATGTTAAAATAGTCTCAGGGTATACTCAAAAACTACTAAGAAAAATGTGTTTTTTTTTTTTTTTTATAAAATATGCTTAAGTTACATAAAACTTATCCTGAATCAAACATATATATTGTAAGGCATCGAAAGCTTCGTTACCGAATTCTGGCAGCCAATCACGATGCGATTCTGCGGTTATGTGACTTATACGTCGCTTGAGTTACCTGTCACTTGCTTTCCGTTCTCGTCCCGGTCAATATTTGCCACTAGCCCTTCGTCCGCATGCCCCCTCAAAACTGGTCAGTTTCAGAAAATAACGCTTCTTGTAATATAATAAGACCCACCTTAGTCAATATTCACTTCTTTAGCTGTACTGTACAGATACAGGGTTGAGCACTCGGGGACAGTTAGAAGTGTCAGAGGATTTTTGGAAATATTATTGAGACTCATGACATGTTCAAGGGAGAGAAGACCGCTCCTACAGGATATTACACCAACAAACCTCGCCCTCCACCACCAGAAAAGAGCTTACGAACTAATAAGGAATCACCTGAATCCTCCCATATCCTTATTTCCCTTCTTCCGCCACCTCCTCCTCCTCCTCCTCCTCCTCCTGCCATCTCTCCCTCCTTGTCCTTCCCCTATAGACCCTCGTCCTCTTTCCCTCTCAAACCTCATCCCTTCTCCCACCCCCTTGCCTCCAACCTCAAAACATCCTTTCACAAGTGTTCCCAATAACCGTTCGACCTCACACTCTCCTAAACCTTTTGGAAGCTTCAGAGTCTACTAAAATGAAATCGGTGGATTTGCCGTCCCCAGACACTAGCGGATCCGGGGGCGAGGGGACCTGGGCACGTGGCCCCCCCCCCATGAAAAATAGTGACAAAATAATAATACTGAAGATTTAGATAATAATAACATAAATGAGAAATATAGAAGTGGAAAAAATTAAAAGTCTAATATAGAAATAAATTTTTTGGGAAAAATAATAATAATAACAATAATCTTAATGATAACATTAATGGATTCGGTATTTCTTGACAGAACAGACGATTGCTGTCCATTTCATATTTTCTACTTAAATACTGAATGATATGCTGAAGAAAATATACTATGATACGACAGAAATATTTCATATATATATATATATATATATATATATATATATATATATATATATATATATATATATATATATATATATATATATATATATATATATATATATATATATATAAAATTGGTGGCCCCTATGAAATTTTTCTGGATTCCTAGTGTCCCCAGGGAACTACTTAAAGAGTTACTAGGAAATTTTTGCGTATATCCTGAGGGCAACCAATCTAATTGTCAAAAAGCCTACGCGCCACATTTTATTAAAAAAATTTTATTACCAACAGGCCATACCCTTCCTTCCCTAGCTCTCGAAACATCCCCTGACTTCTAAACTGACCACCGTAAACTGTCTTTCCGTTTTCATTTCTGAATGAAAACTACGATGTTATCTTATTAATGTTTTTCTTTCCTTATTCGGGGGACTACCACCTAACGACCTAATCTTTCAACTGCCGCTCCATCTTCCACTTATGCTTTTACCACTTTAACTTTATCGCCTTACTAACGGATAAATACATTCTACAGTCCTCCTTAGAGGGTAAAACACAATCCAAGAGCCATTAGATATATTGACAGCATACAACTCTTCTCGAAAGGCATACTCAACTAAACGTTTTCCCTTCAGTTGGGTCGAGATAAGTCACCCTTTCTTCTGCGAAAGATATTTCCTTTTCCTCCAAGGACCCCCTATTACAAAGGTTTTCTTTTGTACGATTAACATTTCCCATTTTCTTTACTAGCTATCTACAACTTGCCTAGACCGGCTGCTAGAGGTCCTTTTTCGCTTACTTATGGTGTAAATGGAGCCATTCATTCCTGTTGAACTTTGCCTCTCATCACGACCATCGATATCACTTTCAAAGTCTTAATCATGACCATTTTTATCGCTTGCATATCATCCGTATGACTTTCAATGGGTTCTCTATAAGCATGAGCCGTAGTTCACTGCACCAGATAGAATTAACTTTGAAATTTTGCCAGTGCAGTAAGGTAATACAGGTGGGCTTAATTAAACGTGTATATTAAGTATGATACACAGAAAACGAATCTTTAGCGCGAAAGTTAAATGCGACATTTATCTGATCTAGATTCGTTCATGGAAACTGAGAAGTTCCTAGACTTTTATTTACCACTCATCCTCGCTTACTCCATGTACAATATATATATATATATATATATATATATATATATATATATATATATATATATATATATATATATATATATATATATGTGGGATTCTTTCCACAAGAGGCAATTACTATAATGTATAACGGATATAAAAAAAATTAACATTTCGTAAAGATACGACTGAAATACTTCTTGACAATTTAATAGCTTATAAATAAAGCGGGAAACTCTTCAGTTTAATAAAATATACTGAAAACGTTTTGTTTTCCGCAGTATTAATCAGTCATGAAACTTCTAATTAATCTATTGGCCCATTAAAATGGAGGGCTTCCTTATGTTAAATCATAGATAGATAAAAGAGGTTTAATAGAATAATAAAAACATAGTGGCCTTACAGTTTCATTTGAGAAATATAACACCCTTAAAAACCACTGTACAATATGCTGATAGTGGCACATATCTACGTACATACATACATTCACACACACACTATATATATATATATATATATATATATATATATATATATATATATATATATATATATATATATATATATATATATATCAAGTCTTGTTAAACATTTTATTTTGGTTGGAAACAGAATAAGGAAACAATACATGACGATCGTCGAATTTGCCCACTGAAATCCGAAGACTGCGTGTGAAAGAGAGTGAGCCAGAGATATAGCGATGTGTCGTTTCTTTTAATCCGAAACTTTAACAAAAACATTTTCTGATAACCAGCCTCCGGAAAAGAAGTGAAGAAATGCTTCGTGATAAACACTAAGTATAAAGAAACGATTTCCTCTGGCGGAATTGTCGTACTCAAGGGACATAAGAATGAAATAAGACGTCTGAATGAAGCCATTTGGTTCCCCTAAACTGTCTGGTCATGTGCATCTGACACGAATGGCATTGTTATCACTTGGCAGCTGAATTGCGTTTTGCAAATTGAGTGGACGCCTTCCACGTGAAATCCCCCAAAACTGATATTTGAAGATATTATCGCGCTTTCTTTATTTATCCATTTATTCAATAGCGCGCATTATATTATAATGTACTTCTATCAGTGGCCATTATTCTAAAAGTCATTTGGTTGATCTAATCAAAATTATGTAAAAGCAATTTTTAATTTAATTATGCTGATACTGAGCAATATAAAATCTCTCATAATTTTTGATAGTCTTAATTTATTTCATTCAGCTAACAATATGAGAAATTATCCACTTTAATTAAAGCTCTTTACAGATCTCGCTGACTTGCATATATTAAGTAGATATGAAAAGCTTACTGAACGCTATTTCCTTTGGCGTTTCTGTAATCTCGGCTGAATCCAATATGCAGAGCGATACTGAACCTTTCTTCGTTTCAGAACGATCCAATACAGCCGCCCACGACTTTCCCCGTGTCCTTTCCACCCTTTCTAAAAGCGTTAGGCTATTTCCCTGTCTGTGATCTTTTCTTTTGAAACTGAGAAAACTGAAGTTATGCATGGGAAACTAACGTGATAAACAATTCTGCCGTTACTGTTGAAAAAGAAAAAAAAACTCTACTCAAGAAAGCCAATGTTAGTTAATTACTGTGATGAATAGGACGATTTAGTTTTAGTCTGTGAACATCAAAAAAGGAGAACAAAAATTTAAGAGTTTTGTTTTAACCAGACCACGTACAGGCATTGAAAACCACGCACAACACTGAAATGCTTTTGATTCATGCCTATGATGCATGTTTATGAATAAGTGGCGTCGAATTTTAATTGTTTCAACATAAAAAGAAATTTTTAAAATTGTGATCAATAACTAATGTACAGCCACTCAAGTTTCAATAAGGACGTTTCTAGTTGGGTTAAAATGTCAGAATCTTAAAAAAGCCGTACTTCCTCGTTCCCGGACCCACATAAATCTTCTTAATGATCAAAAGATGAGCCTATCATCGCCTGAGGAGAGGTTTTCCCTACGGGCCAGATACAATAACAGTGACCTTGAAATCCTACTCAAAATCCCACTCTATAACATATGTTAAAGCTACTAGAATGTAAATACAAAAACTCTAACACCTATATCCCATACAATCTATCGTAATGATAAGTCAGCGAAGGTTGCCAGAGATTTCAGCCTTGAAAACAGCTTTTGTAGGGTACAACAAGTTTTATTTTGCAATAAAACCCATTACCAAAGCTGTGTTAAACCAATGAAATCATTGTAAAAAAAAAAAAAAAAAGCATCACATACCTTTAAAATCAGTTATAATCATTAGCTTCATCGTCTGAGGCAGAGAACTTGCCAAGTACATAATGAGTCTCACTGTTTGAACACTGTCATCATATAGGTCGCAGTCTGTATCTGGTGAGTCGACTCCGGATTCGTCGTCAGTATCCGGTAATATTAAATCATTCTCCATGCCATCCATTGCATAAGATATTCCTCACCTTTTAAAAGATGATATTGTATTCTTTACTTTCACTTTATCCCATGAACTGATTTCTAAATCACACAGCACAAGAATTACGGTACTGGTAATACAGTACATTCAGGGTATTCTATTCATTGCACTGGTACATCACCGTCTCAGTTGTTTGGTGCTCGCTGACCTAAACTTCACCACAGATGGTTTGGCAGTTTGGTGGTCGTCTTTCACCACCGAAGTGAGCTAAGACCAAGAAAGTCAGACTGAAATTTAGGAATCGTCGTATCCGCCGAAATATACGGAAGGCTGAGATTAATTGTTTCATGACATTGACATGAAGTCGTCCAAGAGAAATATTTACGGCGTATTGTTATACGAACTGAAAACATTTTACTCTGGTATTTTTTTTCTGTTAAAGCTACAAGTTGAATTTTTGCGAAGCAACACCCTTTGCCTAGCGAATTACTCTTATGCAATCACAGGTCGTTTACAATTTTACATTTAATTGAATAACTTCCTTGAAGTATACACAGGGGAAGGGTGGTTGGTTAAAGGGGCGTGAGGATCTGGCAGAGATTAAAGCTGTATCCGTATGCGCCTAACATGTTTTCTGGAACCAGTGGTTCTGTAAAATTATATATATTTATATGCATATATATTATATATATAAATACAAATATATATATATATATATATATATATATATATATATATATATATATATATATATATATATATATGTATATGGTATTCGCTTATATACTGAAGTCACATGCATCTACTGTGATTTTTAAGCATACATAGGCTACACACACTTATACGTATATACTGTATATATGTTTATACATATATATATCATATATATATATATACTGTATATATATAAATACATGCATATATATATACATGATAATGTGTGTTTGCTTGGCATAATATTTGTAAAACCCTAATGTTGATTTTTATTTTCTTCTTTGAAACATTTCAAGACACATTTCAAAATATTCCCTCCATTCACATTTATTCCTGATATTTCACACCAGAAAACCATATCAGATACTTTCAATCTTTAACCACAGCCAAGGTTTCATTCATCTTCTCCCTACATGCTATTCCTAGTTTTTCCTTATGAGAATCACTCGTCTTTGCTCCATTTTTAGTAATTTTCTGATACCCACTTTCTGACGAGAAATGTGATCTGTTTTCAAATATACCTCTAGACATTCTTTTTCTCACCATTGTAATGAACCGGATTTTCCATTTACTCGCTATTAACAAGAGATCACTTTCCCAAAAATACTTATCAAATTTCCAGTTGGAAAATATCTTATTCCCGCCACTGGAGCTTTATTTGACAGTATATTCCCAAATGAAATTCGACTACACAACTCCAGACCGACCAATTATTTCATCTTTCTCCGACATACATCGGAATTTAAATCACCTAACTCAACTGTCCTTTCATCTCATACAGATCCAGACAGGAAGAAATCAGCGTTCCAGAAACTTCTCATTCATATTGCTTTTTGGACTCTGTCAAAAGAATTTTGGGTGTATCCCATTCAATGCACTTTTAACCTGGATCAAAGAAAATCCCCTCATTTTGGAACACACCCCTGAAAAATTCTTCTTAATCCAGTCCAGGTGTATGGATAAACATAAAAATACTTTGTTAGAGTGTGGTGGTAATAATAATAATAATAATAATAATAATAATAATAATAATAATAATAATAATAATAATAATAATAATAATACCATGGATACACAGGGATACTATGCCAATTCAAATTTACAAAAGCATTGTGAATAGACACTGAGAAATTTCATAATTTCCAACCGCGACTAGCATTTATGACTGACAGATTGACAGAGGGCCAAAATAACCAAACCAATAATTTGAGTTCTGTGGTGATCATACAGAATGAGAGGAATTATCAAAGACATACGAGGAACTTAGAAATCACAGAAAAGGAAGAAGACATTTTTCAGCTCAAACAAAAAGAGATTGACAAAGTCACGACGATTTTATCATCAGTGAACGGTGATGGTGGAGGTGGTGGTGGGCGGAATGGGATGCCCGGGGGTTGGGGGGGAAGAATCAGAGTAAGGGAAGGGCACGGTATTAGGATGGCGGTAATTGGTGTGGGATTTGGGCAGGACCCCGTGGCACTCCTGCGATGGTAAAAACTTTATCTTGGTCAAACACAAGCAGAAGTTGGGACAAGTTTCGATCCAACCTGATTATTTTGGAGTTTCAGAGAGAGAGAGAGAGAGAGAGAGAGAGAGAGAGAGAGAGAGAGAGAGAGAGATTAAATAAATTGAAGCGGAGAGCGGGTTCTTTAAAATGTGGCTGAGGGTACTGAATTATCGGGTCTTGTGGACATTCATCAAAGGGGCTTTTTTGCAGTTTGGGAAATTCTCACTTTTTCTTTAAATAATGTGCCATGCAATTCCAGTCAAAACAATGTAGAGTTAATTTTTGGCAGTAATATAAGAGCCCCATTTATGTTGGCTTTGCCGGGAACAATCAGCTTCAAAATCCCACGATATTTGGTAACTTTTATTCAGCTAAATTAAAGTTGTAAACCACTGCTGATTTTAACTTTTGCAATTTGTACTATATACCTAATTTGAATTTTCTAAAAAGTAATTGGAGTTCACTTAATTGGACCAGCGAGTACTGTTGAACTGTTATAACACAAAGATAATAATAATAATAATAATAATAATAATAATAATAATAATAATAATAATAATAATAATAATAATAAATGAAAATGAGAAAAATGAATGAAAGATGTGTTTGACATCTACAATCATCTTGAAAAATATTATTAATAATAAATAAAGTCTTTAAAACATATAACAAATATGGCAGGGTTCACCTAAGTCGGTCAGCAATAAACATTAACATTTTGCCTTGTCAATGAAAATGGAAGATAATGCATTCTTTAAACTTCACGGCGACTTAAGCCTCTCTAAATCGTATTTGCTTTCATAACCCTGTTATTCGACACGGTTATTAACTACTGATTGTATCCCCCGCTTTTTAGTTTTCTGTAAAAGAAAACTATTGTGACGGCTTTGTCTGTCCGCCCTCAGATCCTAAAAACTAATGTGGCTAAAGGGCTGCAAATTGGTATGTTGATCGCCCACCCTCCAATCATCAAACATACCAAATTGCGACCCTCTAGCCTAAGTAGTTTTTATTTTATTTAGGGTTAGCCATGGATCGTGCGTCTGGCACCGCTAGAGGTGCCAGCCGCCGACGCACCTTCACTTGACCTCATCTGGGGAGCAACTGAAAGCTGCCAGGTCGTGGCTGAGAGTTTCATACTACAGCCCATCGAGAGTTTCATACAACATTATACGCTGTATAGAAAACTCGATTGCGCCGGAGAAACTTGGGCGCATTTTTTACTTGCTTTAAGTTAAAGATCAGGTCGGTGTAAATCTCACTTTCGTGGAAAAGTAATTGAAACGCGGCAGATACAGAAAGGATTCAAAGATGGCTCGGTGGTTTCGGGTTTACGAGAAAGATGCTGTTTCAGTTCATCTCGAGCGTAGATTGCGAAGATTTTCTTGTATTTAAAAGGGATAGAATAAAATTCGTTCGAATCCTGGTCAGGCGGCTCATTTATCTGTTATATTCTCCTTGGGGTCAACTTATTCCAGAGGTTTAGCGAATTCGAAATGAAATGATGTTTGTGAACATAAAAGAGTCTAACGCGTGCGTAAAAAAATAATATATATATATATATATATATATATATATATATATATATATATATATATATATATATATATATATATATAATTCTAATAACCACAATGCCCTCTTAACTTCTCGAATTCTTCGCGCTTTTTCGGATATGCTTGTAACTACGAAGCCGAAATATCCAAACGAAAGAAGAAATTGAAGAGCCTGTGAACACCGGTCGCGGTCAGGTCGGCAACGCGACCTCCTTGTGAATATGGAAATGCGGGTTCGCTTCCCGCGACCGGTGTTCACAGGCTCTTCAATTTCTCCTTTCGTTTGGATATTTCGGCTTCGTAGTTACAAGCATATCCGAAAAAGCGCGAAGAATTCGAGAAGTTAAGAGGGCATTGTGGGTATTAGAATTACATATGTGTCTGGTAAAAGTGACCAGTAGATTCTACATATATATATATGTGTGTGTGTGTGTGTACATGTACATATGTATATGTTGCTAATATGGATGTATAAACCACACCAGAAATCATTTAATGAAACTTCTAATTATTTTGTAAATGTTATTTCCAAAAAGCAATATACCACTTTTATGTTTTGTCATATCATTCTCTGTAACCCATTAAACACACGCACACACACACACACACACACACACACACATATATATATATATATATATATATATATATATATATATATATATATATATATATATATATATATATATATAATAAGTCTGAAGGCAGTCAAGGCACTCACGAAGCCTTAATATCAAGCAACCTGAACCTAACTTAGCTTATCTATCTGGGGACTTGAACCACACCCTAAATCTCTATCCCAATGCTTTTCCATACGGAGAAGATTTCTTTAGACGAAGGTTATCAGTTATAGTTTGACCTATTAAGCAGCTTTTCGAGGTAGGTTTATATTGCGTAATATCTGTCGGTTGTTCGTCTTAATGATCGCGGCTACAATGTTCAGCTAAATTATATGAAAGTAACTGAGGACGCGTTCTTAAATATTTTAAAGCAAAACAGAAATGAGAAATCCAGCGGTTCAGTGGTCTAAACTATTCTCGCTTTCGGTGCCACACTATACGATAGGAGGGCTTCACCTTTCCTTGGGCATTATAACTAAGACGCAGCCTAAAAAATATTGGTTTACGTTTCCTGGTTATTTTTCATAATCCTATATGACATCTGACTCAAATACACCAGACCTACTATTTGATCCAGTGGTACGTGAGATTGATAGAATGAAACAGATTGAGCACTGAAGACAATTCGCTTAAAGGTTTAAGAGATTTTTCCTTTACAAATTTAGAAGTATGAAGCAAAAACACTAAATTTGCCTTCAACCTGTTAAGAGAAATAACATTACAGAATTATCAGGGACTACGATAATATGAGGCAGAGTTTTTTCAGAAGTATAAATCCTTGAACCGATAATGCTGTTACGACTGATGATATGTAACCTCATTCCAGTTAAGCTGGATTCGTGTTAGTTGTGAATATATCTTGAATCACTGACTTTTTGCGATATCAGATGCTTTTATACATTTCTTTATCCTTAAAAATGAAAATATTTTGATTATCAGAAAGTGTTGGGTTTGGAGTAGGTAAATGTTTTCTGCCAAACGAGAAAGGCTTTCATCTACGCTTGGGTGGTATTTTTTCAGTTATAAAGAGTAATAGCGATTTCTGTGGATAACAAACGTTCTCCTTACACGGAGTGGAAGATATGATTAATGAAACGTGGCAAGTGCACTGGAATTTTTAGGGGCTTAGTTTTTTACGACTATTGTTAGGTAGCAGCAAAAATTATTCCCGAACCTTCTGAACTCTGACCCGGCTCTGAGGCAGTTCTCACGTTATTCCATGATGACGCAAAACAGCCACAAGGAATATGAGTGCATGCTCGCGTTTGATCTCTTTTGATATAGCAATTGCCAGTTATGTTTAAATACTTTTACTCAACTGTATTGTTAATGAAGATCTCTTTGATACAATAAGAGTATAAGAACAGTAACGTTAACGTCTAGCTAGGGCTGAACAGTTGTCCTCGTAATACGGGCGATGAATGAACAATTTTCCCATTCCTTAATTTTTAATACTGTAGAGATGCCTAACATTTCCTTATATAATATGGTTGTATACTGGGCTAAGAAGGAAAGGGAAGATTCTAAATAAGTTTTTGATAATCAGAGTGCATTTGATATATGACAACGTATTAGCTTATTATTACCTAAATAGCATAGCCTTTATAGTTTATATAGCTTTTACACTACTAACAATATCACAAAGTTCATTAACATACCAAAAGACAAATGTTCACACGTTTAAGTGTCCAACAATGATAAAATCGTTTGTGCTGTTACCGTAACACCGTCAGATACCCGACTGGTGAGGGGATTAGCCAAATCTACACACCAGAGGAGACTAACATATAGTGAAAACATTATGTAAAAAGTACTACACTCACTTCCTTGTCATGCCAAGCTACTTAAAGCAAGCTTTATTGTTTCAAACATTTTGTTAGGAAATGAGCTTAGGTGAATGGAATAAAAGATGGAATGATGAATGTTTGATGATGTCATGTATATTCAGCGGTCCATTTTGGAAATATATTATTTTTAATAAAAACTCCAATTTATGGGATCCGATACATTACTAAAGAAACGAGCAAGTTATTTCGGTAATTTCATAGTATTCAGTTTCAGTTCCTTCGTTTTTTCTTTCATTCTAGTTCTATCATTATTCCCGTAAACATTATCTGTACGTGCTTGCGCGTGTGCGTGTCTCTCTTCCTGCTAGGTTTCATGCATCCTTTTGAAATTTGATTCTCGTTTAGTGGTTTTAGAACGATCATTCATATCTGGCGATATCCATTCACAGAATAACGCTGGCAGTAGGTTTCCTTAAATATCATTAAAATCCCGGAAGGTTTTGTAATACCCCGAGAACAGAAACCCAAATGAACCTTAATTAGCAAGCAACTTGAAAGGGAGATGAAAGAGGCTGTTGGCCGCCGTCAGTTTCATGAAATACCTTCCTGTGTTGATTAGGAGCCAAGTCGATAATTGGCTAATTTATCCTCCAATGCTGATGTCTTTCGCCTTAGTTGCCAAGCAAGACTAAAAGGCCATAAGGGAATAAAGCCGCCTAGTGATTAAATTAAGAACCTTACTATAATTAGTTAAAATTAACTTAAAAGATATTTAGAAAGTTATGTAATAAAATGTGCACATTCAGTGTTGCAAACGTTAAGAGCAGAGGTTTTATTGAAAGAAATTTGATGGAGACAGCTTGCATTGTTCATAGCAAAGGTAAAAATTTTAATTTACCGCCTATAGTTTATATAAATTAAACCATTTTATTTTACATGTTATGAGATGTCAGTGCAAATTGGATAATGTTATCCATTAACTATCATATAATATTCGTTTGTTAATAAGTACTTAGTGTTATGCTGTTTCAAATGGACATATTACCTCATTTGATATTTTGGTAATTTTCATTTGCTCAACTCCTATTCCTACTGTATTGTATTGTTTTACTGTTGTGTGTTTTTTGTTCAAACTGCTAGTTTCTGGTAACGGTATTTCATATGCTTATGATTTTAGGCCTATCTTGGCTACATACATTGTAAACTTTTTCCTCTTTCCTTAATAAACGCTCCAAGAGGAGGTCCATTGGAGTACGAAAACTGTTGGGCATATTCTAACCAAAACATTTGTCATTTTCCTATGTGGAAACAACTAATTAACTTATCTTCGTGTCTAAGAAGATTACCAGTATTCGAATAACGATATTTTTTCAATTGAAATCATATGGACATAAATACAAAAAAAGATAACGAAAAACAAAAATGATTTTGTTTTGTCCAAAATTGTACATAGTTATCTTGAATGCAGCTGCGGAAGATTACTCAGTGTAACTATAAATGAAAGGTAACAGATTATTCATCAAAAATTCAGATAAAAAGTGAGACCTTTCTTGAGCCGGACACAATAAAAATGATTTCGTAAGATAAATAGGAATTCATAACCAACGAGATCGTATTTTCGTTTAATGACCACGTTATTAAAGTTGTTTTTTTTATTAAATTTTCTGTATTATAAGATACTGGCATAGTGAAAGTTAACTTTCAGCCTCTAAATTTTCACAAATAAGTTCATATTTTACCATGTGAATTCTATTCAGTAAGACGAGAGTTTAAACTAAATGTAGTTTAAGGCTATGGAATGGCTAGTTAAAAACCTAACTATGTAATATTTCCAGAATTTTATATTTGAAAGAAGAAATGGCTGTTTTGTATCATAGAATAAAAAAATGTTACTCGCTTTTTCATTTAAATATTCAGAGTCAGATCTAATTCTTTAATGTGCCAGTATTCCAAAAACTGCTGTTGTTTGCCACAGCTCACGACTGTTAATGCGATTTTTTTCATTTTGCACGTATGGATTTATCAGGAAACAGCCATGACCCCGGCCACTGACGTGAGCCAAATCTGATAGAACTCATTTAGTCGGAACAGTAAGTTTAGATTCACCCGTGTGGAATTTTCCTTCCTATAATTTCTGCATAATTCTATTTTGCCTCATCCGTCCAAAAATGGTAAAACTTGGGTTTGTTTTGTTCACGTCATTTTTAAGCTCTATACATTCTCTTGAGTTGAGCTTTTCATAAAGAGGGATTTTTCATTCACAATTTCATTACAATACAACGCCTTCTTATAAGTAATCTCTTCAAGCCCTTGAGTACTCCGTCTTCATATGTATGTACAGTATATATATATTTCCGTCTTCATATGTATGTATGTATGTATGTATGTATGTATGTATGTATGTATGTATGTATGTATATATAGTTACAAGTTGTGAGCAGTGAAGCAACACTGTGTGCAACAATATTTGTTTGGCGTTATTACCTGGATCGCTACTTGTAAATGGCAGGGGGGAATAGAGTGGAAAGGTCACCAGTGAGACCCGGATGATACAATTTACTTACACAAAGAACAGATCGAAAATGAAGTACAATTAATTTACAAAGGGGCTCGCAGTTAATCGCAACTGAATTACAGGGGAAAGCATAATTGATTACAGTTAAATTACAAAGGTAAAATAGATCCAAGTACCAATGAATTATAAGGGAAGGGTATCCTAAGTTAGCTATAATTAATTTCCAAGTTGGTAACGGAGCTAAATGTATCGTAGAGGCGGACTGGAACAGGGGGACTGCAAATGCAGACTTCAGTCGAACGTGCAACCGACTCCTGAAATGCAGAGGCTCTGTCGATTATTAAAATTAACATGCAGGCCTATCAAATGAAATGAACAGCCTAAGGCTGGAGGGGACACTTAATTTCACTTATTAAATTTGGCAAATGTAATTTATCAAGCAAACGGACGTTAAATCATTGAAATGCCAGATGTAGGAAATTTACAAGAAACGAAAACTTCGAGATGGGACGACGAGAGAACTACAGAGAAGAGAATGGGCAAAAATCCCCCCTATCACACACGTACCTGCTTGACTTATGATATGCTCCCTTAGTTAGAAAGCAAGGATAACTTCAGTTAGCTCTTTGTATGGATGCTTCCACTGTAGTATTAGTTAGTGGCACGGTATTCTCTTAGACTCGGGGTGTTGGGGAGGCGCTTCACAAGGTTAAAAGCTATTCCAGCCCTAAGGAGATGTTTCCTCATTAGCTTCATGCCGACATCTGACTGCTTCTTCCTTTTCAGGGCATTGTGCGACCTATCTCCAGTCATGTGACTGGCTTGGTGGCCAGCTTAATCTAGTCTAGGCCGGTATGATCTGAAACAAGTACGAAAGTTGGAAAACAGGGGATTAAGAAAGAAGGAGCTAAGGAGTGGCAGATAATAGGAAGAATTTGACAGAAGGGGAGAAACAAAGGGCTGAGGCATTTCCTGCCTCTTCGGCTGGATTACTACATCTATACACCTTCGTTTATTTTAGTTCTTTTTTTATTTTATCAAAATGTGTTTCTATCTAAAATGGCAGAAGGCCTGAAATCTATATATATATATATATATATATATATATATATATATATATATATATATATATATATATATATATATACACACATGTATATATACATACATACGTATATATGTATAACTACACATTACAGAACAGAAGAGAATATAGAATTTAGGCCACAGGTCAAGTGCTGGGACCTATGAAGTCATTCAGCTCTGAAAGGGAAATTGACAGTAAGAAGGTTTGACAGTGTAACAGGAGGAGAACCTCGCAGTTGCACTATGAAACAAGTGTTAGAGAGGGTGAAAAGTCAGATGAAAAAAAGAATATAAAAGGAGGCACAGTAAAAGAAATGAAAGAGGTTGCAGCTAGGGGCTGAAGGGACGCTGCAAAGACCTTTAAATAATGCCTACAGTGCACCACGTGTGGTACACTGACGGCACTACTCCCTACGGGTATACACATTATAGATATGTATGTATATATATATATATATATATATATATCTATATATATATATATATATATATGTATATATACATATATATATATATATATATATATATATATATATATATATATATATATATATATATATATATATATATCGATATCTTGTTAAGATCGATATATATATATATATATATATATATATATATATATATATATTTATATATGTATACATATATATTATATACAACATACATATGTATATATATATACATATATATATATATATATATATATATATATATATATATATATATATATATGTAATCAAATCAGAGAAATAAATTTATTCTCAATACACACACACACATGTGTGTATGTGTGTGTGTGATATATATATATATATATATATATATATATATATATATATATATATATATATATATATATATATATATATATATATATACACATATACATTTTAAATCAGAGAAATAAATGTAGCCATTTTTTCTAGTATAAGTACGACAGGAGATGTGTCAATCCAATATAACCAAGCAAACCAAGTGACTTAGCTCGATGAGCCAATAGCTACAACATATTCATATTAAATGTAGATAACTCTAATCTTAGGTCAAGGACACGATTTTATAAGCGTAACCCACCCATAATTTTTTTCACTATATACAGAGGCTAAAACGGCAAAGGTTTTCCTAAAACAGAATCTTGATATATTCTGCGATAAGTGGATGTCCACTCCAGAACTTCAATTCCAAGATGACCCTATTGTCAGTCCCTCACCATCAGGCTCTTGTGGATGGGACCCTGGTCATGGACCAACTTAAGCAACACTTCCTCAAGGATATCGACATTTATCCCCTGTGAAGAGGCCATCGATCTTAACAAGATTGTCTGGACCATATTCCTACACACACTCAAAATATGATACTGTAAATCTGCCACTCACAGCTCGGCGATGGATGTACTTCTCCAGATAGGGCCTGTTAGGCCACCACTAACTGGAACATCTCTCCAGTAAAGATGACATTTCTCCAGTTATTTTCGTTATGCAAAAGGTGTTCCAAAGCAAACCTCAGACGACATTCCTAAGTATGTGTAAGCCATCCTTCATATGGTGGGATATGGCAGTAAATCCCAGCTCTGTTGAGTTTCGAGGCCATGGGATGGCAGTTGAGCCGCAGATGTTGGACCGATATTCTCCTGGGATGCGCCTCAGTAGCTGCCATAATCATGGCATCTGTCCTGGGTATAATTGCAAGTGGCTTCCCACCTCGAGGTTGTTTTCAGTGAACCCTCTTCCTCCCACCGGCGGATCCACTTCCTGATCTCTTTCGTGGTCCTCCCCAGTTGATGAGTTTTTCTCGGCACTGTTGTTCCACAAGCATTATTTATGGGGTGCACCCTTCGGGCGTAGCTGTTATGGACGAGTGATGTTTCATTAAATAGAAGTCTTGATGCATAGATATATACTGGCCATGTCAACACATCATTACATCAAATATGTAAATACTGGAGTAAAACCTTTGATAAAGGTATCCATTTTCTGACAATTTTAAAAGAATTTGCATTAATTTAACTTCATGTTTCCTGCAAAGGATGGTGGTGTGCATATTTTATCATTCGTTTTTTATAAAATTTTTTTACAAGATTTTTATAGTTTGTTGTTCACAGTGCCATACGAGCGATGAACAAAATTGTCAATAAACCAATCTAAACATTTTTTTAGGCAATAACGCTTCAGGATATGTTTATTTACACGTAAAACCGTCTATAACTCACCTCCACCTATCCAGAATTCGAAAGTTAACCCGACATTGTGCAACAATTTGCCGGTCAATGCCACTCACGGGGAGGTAAATCCGAAGAAAAATATGTAAAAAAAAACCCACCGAAATTTTTTTAGCAGTAATACTTTAGGACACGTTTATTTAGACATAAACAAGTCCAAAACTGTTAATAACTAAAATTCGATAATCCTCGAAATTCGGCGGTCGCCGCTCCCCTGAAGACGAAAATACGGATAAAACCAAGGAAACATAATTAGTTTGGTAACGTGCAAGAATGCATAATATATATATATATATATATATATATATATATATATATATATATATATATATATATATATATATATTGTTATGTGTGAGGGTCTTGGTTGATCATGTATTATTCAATTTACGTAGTTTTCACGGCCCTGCAAACCAAGATTACACGTAACCTGCCACTTGAAGCCAAAAGTTAACCTCAAAGACAGTCGTTAATTAGCCAAAGGTCGCCAGTTAAGGGTTATTAACCTTAACAAAGAATATTTGAGATGAAATTAATTTTAAACGCAACGGTTCTTCCAAACTTTCGGACGCGAGGCATACAAAAGCATCGAGATTTAACCTGATTTTGCTTACCCTAAATCCTAGGTATTTTACTGGAATAACGGGGTTGAAGCTAACAACATAATAATTTGGCTTAATCTAGACTTCGTGAACACATATACCGTAAGTGGTGGCTGAAGGGGAACAAAGGAAATTTGAAATACAGAAAACAAAGGATAAAAGAATGGGCGAAGTTTTGAACAAAAAGCGACTTTACCTTAGGACCGAACGTTGTGCGCATCAAACGACCGGCGTGGAGTTCTTGCAATTGTTTCTTCACTTCACTAATAGAATAATAGACAAAGAAAGGGGGAAGAAGTCCAACTGGACGTGTTATCTCTCCAAAGCTTGGTTCTCTCTGAATTTCCCGGACCTGGCCTGGGTCAAAACAGGCCTATCAGTCATGCCTTAGGCAATACGCTTTGTTAAAACATTCGCCACGAGAGACAGGTAAAAGGAAAAAGGACCTTAGGACCACCTATTTTTAAAGTTGAATATGGAAATTTTCCTATAGGGTGGAAGGCCTAACTTCCTATCCCGTTCTCCAACGGACGTTAAGGTTTGAACTGAAGATGCTCCTATATAGACAACGTCTTTTCCCGGTCTCAGTCAGGCTGATATTTTTACAATCAAAAGTTACGAGGGCGAACAGCAGTAATATTTGTAAAAGCTCCCCCCCTTAAGAGGGCCTTCACTCCCTTTTCGGGCGTGAAGGTCTATACTAAGCAAGCTGTTCGCCTCTCGTAGGTTACTCTCCTTCCCTGAGCAGATTAGTCCTGGTTAGCCTACCTAGCTACAGAACTACCTAACCCTAGATAGGATATGAGCTATAATTACTACTTAACCTAATTCTAATAGTACTAGAAGGTGCTCACGGTTATTATAGGCTACCTCCTACAGTCATGATGTGATTTAGACCTAGCCTAGTGGTACATTCTATGATATTCCCTAGCCTAACCTATCCTAACCCGACCGTAGCACCAACATAAGAGTTAATATTCTAACTAAATTACAACATGGTTTATGTTTAATACAATTAAAATTTACTAGTTAATTCATGAGGTTGCCTCATATGATAAATGGGTGCCTCACTGAGGTCTTAGGCCATGCGTGTCACGAGCATCGTGGCTCGTTTCACAATAGTTAAGATTACTGAAATTAGTTAGGCTACTTACATGATTACTGCGGCTCGGTGGTAAGTGGAAAGAACAAGGCTACTAAATTGATGTACTGTACTTTAAGGTGGCCTAGGCTAGGTACAAATAAAAGGAAGAGATCACACTGGCTACCTTCTCTGGGCAAGGGGCCAGGATCACTCTTAGATGTTAGGGCACTGTGCCGAGAGGGCACTAGTGCCAGGAGGAGCTTATAGCTCGGCAACTACTGGGCTCTCTTCCGCCCCTTCTTCTTCTTCTTCGGTTTCCTCCAAGGCCTATCAGTAGCTGGCCTAGCAGGTGATGAGAGCACCGACTCGGGGACAGGCCAGAAGGGCTAGCGGGCGCGAGTCAGGGCAACTGCAAAAGCTGCGGGAGGACTCCCTACTCCGGCTGCTGCGACAACCGGAGCGAGAGCGATCTCGACTTCTGCATCCGAGGATGCCAGTTCCTGGTCTTCCAAGGGAGGGGTACCATTTTTCGATCCTCCAGGGGTTCATCCCCTGGAGTCAAATTTGGCAAAGAAGTTTCGGGTGCTGGAGGCTCTCCAGTCGCGATGATCAACTGCATGGGGAATCCTAAATCTCCCGGAGGAGGATTCGCCTCACGATTTAGACCCGGCATAGGGGCCCTTTCAATTGGTAGCTCAACGTCCGTGGCGGACGGAGTCTGGCACTGCTCAGTGCTCGCAAGTGGCACTGGCAGCAGTTGAGGGTCAGGCATGCCTGACAAGGGGTCCGGAGGTGCAATACCTCGCGGACGACTTGGGTTTGGCTGCGGCAGAGATTCCTGCCCCAGCAGGAGATCGTAGCCTCTCCTAGAGTTTTGTTCGGGGCGTCCGCTGGGCGTTGCTTGCTTGGGCAGCCCTCCCAATTTGTGGAGTGGTCTGCCCGCTTGCACGTCCTGCAGCGGTACTGCTCCTCCTGAATCTCTCTTCGCGGAGGGGGAGGACCTCTTGGTGGGCCAGCCCTTCGCGATTGGAGAGGGCTAGGCCTGAAATGGTTTGGGCTGTGCCCCTTCCGCGGACCACTTTGGTGTGCGGAAGGTGGAGGTTTGTCACTATTGAGAGTGTTAGATGGGGCCTCCGTGGAGGAGGTAACGCGGCTGCGGAGTGGCGTTGGTGACGGGCTTCCGCAGAGAAGATCCCGACCCAACAAGAAGACCACTCCGGGCCGAATTCCACCTACCACGCCAAGGCGGTGGGGTATCGTGCCCCAAGGTGTCATTACCTGGAGTTGGACCGTAGGAACGGTAATGGTGTGGCCCTCTATCCACTTCATTTCCCACCGCGTTTCTTCATCAACCATGGCACTGGCTGGCACTTGGGCCCTAGTGATCAGGCTAATGTCTGCCGCAGTGTCTACTGTGACCGGAAGGGTCACGGGCAGGCTAGTGCTCTGAAGAGGGCCACCGAGATGAACTGGATTTCCAGTCTCTCGGGGTAAAGGATCCGGTGGACCAGCAGCAGAAAATGAAGTGCTGATTAGGTTGACAAATTTGGTGGCGGGGACATGATGTGGACAGGCCGGAGATCCAGCATTGTAGTGGCTAGCAGCCCCACAGGATTTGCACGGGCCTTTTGGATGGGCTCGGTGGCCTGCAGTAACTGTTGGAGGAGAGGGCTGAGCGGATGAATCGGGAGCGGAGTTCTGGCTGGTAGGGTTAGGCTGCTTATTAGTGCCGAGTTTGTATCGGCACTCAGCTTCAGCGTGGCCCCCCTTCTTGCAATAGTTGCACATGGTCTTGCTAGGCAGTCCATTCTTCGGGCGAGTGGAGTTCGAGAGGTAGGCCGGAGGGATGATTCGCTTCTGAGAGGTGCTATGCGACTGATTGAAGGTTTCCCACGAATCAGCCATGCGACAAGCTTCCATAAGTGTGGAGGGCTGTTTATCGTTAAGATATACCGCAAGGGGCCCTGGCACACATTGGAAAAGGTCTTCTAGCATGGTCGATTGAAGAGATCCTCAAACGTCGTGCAGGCCAAGGAGTCGAACCAGCGCGTGCCGGACTGGGTTTTGTGACATACCCATTCTGTCCAAGACCAGCCGACTTCCTTGGCAAGACCTCCGGAACCGTTGTCTCCATTTCTCTGGGGTTATCTCGTAGGCCTTGGTAATGACTCTACGAACTTCCGCCATGTTGCCTCTCTGGCTCTTCTCCAGTGAGCAAGCGCTGCTGCCAGCTTTTCCCCTCCATATGCTTGGCTAGTATTAAGGCTCTCTCCGTCTCCGTGGTGCTGTAGTTATCGAAAAAGAGCCTCGATCTCCTCCAGCCATGCTTCTGGCTCGTCCTCAGTCCACTTGGGGACTAGGGAATTGATGCTCGAAATTGGAGCGTTTGATGCAGCAGGTGTAGGACTGGAGGCTTGATGGCTAGCCATAGCTTCGGCATTCTCCATTTTCGCTCTCTCAAGCTCGAGCTCCTTCTCCTTTAGGGCTAACTCAGTTTCCTTGCAGGCTAACTCATGCTGTCTCCTTCTTTCTTCTCTTTCCTCTTCATATTGCCTTTGCTCGGCGTCATACACCCTTTACGTTCTTCTTCATACTTCCTCTGCTCGAGTCTTTCTTCCTTCTCCCGCTTGGCCAAGTCGTCCACTTGCTCCTTAACCCAGGTAGTAAGTTCCGAGCCGGTGAGACCTGCCGCCGTCCCCAGCCCCAGGAAAGTTTTATAATGCTCTGCTGCCATGGTTCTGGTGGGAAGGGCGTCTAACCGGGTCGAGTGGGCGTACTTGGGCAGCGAGGAAGTGTCTCTTCAATGATGTGGCACCCTTTCAAAAGGTGGCACTGTAGTTTGGGTGTGCCGTGTACAGGTCACACTGGTGGCACTCAGTATCCCTAGGCACTGGTGCAGGTTAGGTTCAGAAGAACCTTCTCTTCTGTGTTCCCTTTTTTTGTTTTCTTTAGTTTTCTGGATTCTTGGCAACTATGGTGCCAATGTGTTCCTAGGGACCCTCTACTGGAGTCCAACTAGGCTATATGGGAGGAAAGGCACTCTACACCCCTGCAGAGTGCAACAATCGAATGAGAGAGAAAGGGAAGGTAAAAGAGAGAGAGAGAGAGAGAGAGAGAAAGCTATTCAGTGATGACAGTGCTTCAAATTATTGGCACTGTGGAATAAAGTGAATTTGGGTTTTTTTTTTTTTTTTTTTTCTTAAAGATCCTCGTGAGTGGCTGGTCCCAGTACCGGCCCCAGTGCTGGCCCCTTCTTCTTTCAGAGGGTGAAAACTACTGTTTGCTTCGGTCTGGATAGCAGGCCTCACTCGTGACCGACAGTTTATCACTGTATCGTAATTACTCTTAACTTGTCCTCATCTATTGTGGGACAGAGGTGTTTCTTTTTATTTGGTTAAAGTATTCGAATTAATTAGCCTAGTGTCGGCCGTTCTTTCTTTGAAGAGGGTCACGTACACTTAGGTTAGGAATGCTTACTTGAATGACGAGAGAGAGAGAGAGAGAGAGAGAGAGAGATTTCTTGCTGCTTGAGAACATGTAAACAAAGATTTTATACATGCACAATGGCATGGATCTTAATAAAATGATATAGATGCGTCGTCTTGGCTTCCTTAGGGATTACTTTATTATCTTAATTTTCCGGGGAGCCGACGTCACAAAAGTTTATCGTAAAAATTTTAAATTTTCTTTATATGATTTTATAGTAGGTATTCGTATAGGAACTTGTTATTACTCCTAACTAAGGCCTAACTTTCCCTGCCTAAATTATCTTTTGGTTTTTTTCTAGCTAAGATATTAGGAGGTGGGTTCGCTTCGAAAAGCAAAAAAATATATGCCCCAAGAGTGGCGGGAGCAGAGTCGAGGTCACAATAACAAGGTCGTTGAGATGGCGGCCAAGGTCCCGTTAGGCCTAAATTTCAAAACAACCTCGGCCGGCGAAGAAAAACCCCAAAATGGCCGTTCTCTCACAAACAGTTCGAACAATTTCAAAACAACCGCGCGAACACGGCGGAGGGATCAAGATGGCGGGTATTTTCTTTTTCAAACAAATTCAAAACAACGCAACAAATGCAGGTATCCAGATTTTACTTTAAATATACCAATCATGCATAGTGTTTTACGTTACGGATGGAAAACTAAATTACCAACAACTTTGTGTCTTTTGTTATCGTATTCTCACCCGGACATTAAACAAAGAATGAAAAGAGAAATGCTAGCTTGCCTGCGTAAATTTACGTTGTTGAACGGTACCTTTATTGTAAAATTACTATTTCAGTTCGTTTGCTACTTCACTGACACGGTTTTGAATGATTCCCGCTATATGCAAACAATAACGATCGGAATTGCCGACGCGATTTCTACATTACTTTGTGTATATGAACTGGGCTCCGCGATTCGGCCTTAGTAACGACACAAATTGTGATTCTCTGCTCTCGAGTTGCACCCTTTCCTACGCTAATTCTCGCTACACTTGTTATACTATTCTCTTTACTGCTTATTATTATGCCTCGTTCCTTGTTTGGAAGAATGAAATTGAGTTCGATATCTGACTTTTATCTTTGGAATTAATGTAATTTTAATTTCCTTTTCTCCAGATTCTTTCTCTAAAATGTACTTTAGATTCTACGCAAGGTCGCCAATGTTACGTGTGAGGGTCTTGGTTGATCATGTATTATTCAATTTACGTAGTTTTCACGGCCCTGCAAACCAAGATTACACGTAACCTGCCACTTGAAGCCAAAAGTTAACCTCAAAGACAGTCGTTAATTAGCCAAAGGTCGCCAGTTAAGGGTTATTAACCTTAACAAAGAATATTTGAGATGAAATTAATTTTAAACGCAACGGTTCTTCCAAACTTTCGGACGCCTTGAGGCATACAAAAGCATCGAGATTTAACCTGATTTTGCTTACCTAAATCCTAGGTATTTTACTGGAATAACGGGGTTGAAGCTAACAACATAATAATTTGGCTTAATCTAGACTTCGTGAACACATATACCGTAAGTGGTGGCTGAAGGGGAACAAAGGAAATTTGAAATACAGAAAACAAAGGATAAAAGAATGGGCGAAGTTTTGAACAAAAAGCGACTTTACCTTAGGGACGAACGTTGTGCGCATCAACGACCGACGTGGAGTTCTTGCAATTGTTTCTTCACTTCACTAATAGAATAATAGACAAAGAAAGGGGGAAGAGGTCCAACTGGACGTGTTATCTCTCCGAAAGCTTGGTTCTCTCTGAATTTCCCGGACCTGGCCTGGGTCAAAACAGGCCTATCAGTCATGCCTTAGGCGTCTTGCTTTGTTAAAACATTCGCCACGAGAGACAGGTAAAAAGGAAAAAAGGACCTTAGGACCACCTATTTTTAAAGTTGAATATGGAAATTTTCCTATAGGGTGGAAGGCCTAACTTCCCTATCCCGTTCTCCAACGGACGTTAAGGTTTGAACTGAAGATGCTCCTATATAGACAACGTCTTTTCCCGGTCTCAGTCAGGCTGATATTTTTACAATCAAAAGTTACGAGGGCGAACAGCAGTAATATTTGTAAATATATATATATATATATATATATATATATATATATATATATATATATATATATAATGTATATATATATACATATAAATTTGTATGCTTGTGCTTCTTAGTGAAAACAGAATGTTTTTGTAGGTGTAATAATGTTGCAAAAAATAAATTTCGTTATGGAGGAACAGGAGCTACTGTATATGTGCCTCGATATTTCAATTATCTTCGCGAACCTTAGTTAACAGGCATAACCACGAAAATTTCCAATAACAACCGTAAGATGAAATTACTTTCCCTATCTTTCAACATTACGGAGATAAAGAGAAAGAGTACTGCAATGCATTTATAATTTTTTAGTTTTTATTTCCGAGAGTATTTACTGGTACATTCAACAAAATATTAAGCGATAAATAATTATGTATCAATAAAGCTCTCAAGTTGAAATTTAAAGGCAGTTACGACATGGCATGTTATTTACGTGTGTTACTTCGGTGGGGAGGGTTTGAAATACATTTCACTCTCTGGAATTTAATGAAACTGAATTATTACTTCGGGCTGACACGTATAGATTTCTGGAAGCCTTATCGAAACTTTATATGTTAATATACATAATTCGACAGTCACTGTAAAAGTTTTAATAATATTTGTGAAACGGAAAAGAAACGTCAGCAAAAGCTGAGAACTGATTCGCGCGGAATAAATAGGTAAGGATGATGCCTAATCAGTGACAAATGCATAGCTCTATCTTCATGAATAATCAGGGATGTTCCAGGTATCATGGACTGACCGGGGAGCAGCGCTAATCAGAGACCCTTTCATGGTTGTGGACTTAACTCGCAACACGTAGAACACTGTACATGGGACGCATATTTTACCCGGGGCCCCAAGCAAATAAGTAAAAACTTTGACATTTTACAAATAAGTATAATTGCCTATGGACATATTTTATTAACATAGCGACTATTAATGTTGGACAATTTGTTGGATATTTTCCAGATATGAATGCTTTGAATAAATCTGACTGATGCAGTGTAGTTTCTGTTGGCAGGATTCAATTAAACGGCTGCAGATAAACGAATCTGAATGTCTACTGACAAACAGACGGAGCTGTTCATTAAAACAGAACTTTTTTATGACGACCAGTGACGAAAAACAAATAACAAAAAAATAAATTATATCACTGATGAATAAATTTCCATGTCGTAAGTGAGAGATGAGTATTAAAATGATGATTATCAAAATGTATGAAGCATGACTTGTAATTATCAAAGTTAACTAAAGATAATAAACCCGTTTAGAAAAATATTTGACTTTATGGGGAATTTAATACATATGTCTACTGATAAATATAGTTTTTATATTAGTGCATCACATGAGGTCAGCAATGAACAAATTTTATATGATGATAAGTAATTAAGCACACGAATATGGTAATATGAAAGCTAACAAATGAAATCTGACTGATGTTCACTTTATATGGTATCGAAAGAGTATGATAAATTATCAGTATTATAACAAGGAATGTGTGTGAGGCCCTCTCAAACGCAAAGACACACTTTCTTTGGCGAATGCGGTTTATTTAAACAAACCTCTGTTTTAGACAAGGTTAATTGAATTTGCGGAAAACGATCTGTTCTTTGCCTAACCAAGTATTCATTTTGGGGATAGAACAATTATTCGTCCATCAAACAATCCATATTAAGTTATTTTCTATCTTTTCCAAATACGACAAATCACTTTAGAGACAAAAATATCAATGAATTTCAGTCTCTGATGCTGAAACTAAATATACGTCCGCTAGGTAGGTTTGGTTTATGCCAAATGAGAGTTATTTTCCATACGCATACTCTGAATGGGGAAAAGAAACTAAAGTTACTTGGAAATGTTATGAGAGAAACACTGATGTAAATGACGTTTTTATTCAACCATAGGGAAACTAAGCCAAGTTCATGTTTTTGGAAGAGAAAATCTCTGTTCCCATAGCAACTAATATAGTCACATTCAAAGAACTTTCGTCATGCTATATCATTTAAATTCTTGTATTATTTTTGGGAATATGTTAACCAGTATTCCCAGTCTAGGTGTATGCTGCCAATCATGTCGGTATCCAGGTTTGCCTTCAAAGATTTGTGAAATGAGTATAGTGCATAATATTGCATTTTTTGGACTATTTTGATGCAGTGTATTGAAGCAAGCTCGAATTATACCAACTTTTCCGCTTTAAGCTATTCACATGGATGTATCATAGCAACTCTTGCCATGAAATCTTATATCTGAAGGAGTGATAAAATTCTACAAATCATCCTACCATCTACATCACCTCTTACAATAAGCAACACTCGTCACACATCTGGACAACATATTATAACACTGTCCTTAGGAATAAAATGAATTAAGAAAAGTGATGCTGGTGTGACACCCTAAAGGGAAAGCAGAAATTAAAAAGTACATGATTCAGGTGAGAATGATTTCGATATTATTCAATGAGCTGATTCGATTTTCTGGGAATATCTACCATTCAATCGATAAGGAGTTTTAAGCTCATACCAGATTCTTACCATAAGCACTAAGTGTGAATGAAATTAAGGAAATTAAGTAAGGAATCGCCTTTCGTAAATGGTAGAAATATGTAAAGCATTCTGCTAAGATACCCCAAAAATAAAGCTTTTTCTGGCTACTTTATATTACGGATCCGTCCTGACATACATTTTCGGATCAAGATATAGTTGAATATAGTTAAATCTATATTTTACCACCACACTGCCCACACCCAAAATAAACTGCCTAAAAATTTAATTATTAGATGTTTCATTTTGTGGTCCCTGCCTGGACCGTAACTATTTTCACACTCGAACTCCGTGAAACCATCCAGTCAAAGCTGTGTTTTGCCTCCATGGGGCCGTCCTCAAAGTGAAACCCCTTTGTCAGACTTCCAAAGAAGCCCAAGCACAATTCTGTTAAGCCTCGTCTTACTTGCAGACCCCAGCAATGTGTACGAAGAGTTCTTCAGTAATGAAATGATGAATAATTTTCTATCCACTTTGATGCAAGAGACCCTAAGTTAAGTTAAAGTTAATTATACCTTAGTTTAACCAGACCAATGAGCTGATTAACAGCTCTCCTAGGGCTGGCCCAAAGGATTAGACTTATTTTACGTGGCTAAGAACCAACTGGTTACCTAGCAACGGGACCTACAGATTATTGTGGAATCCCAACCACATTATAGCGAGAAATGAATTTCTATCACCAGAGATAAATTCCTCTAATTCTTCATTGGCCGGTCGGAGACTTGAACTCGGGTCTAGCAGAGTGCTAGCCGAGAACTCTACCGACTCGTCCAACGAGGAACTAAGGGACCCTAAGAGGCAACAACTAGCTTTTACCAGAAGATATGACAATAACTTGCACCTGGTAAATGAAAGCCCATCCTGAAATGGCACTTTTTGTGAAAGTTTGAAGGAATGTTTTCGTTTGTCTAATCTGTCCAGGAAGGAACAGAACTTTCTCTTTGATTTCTTCTGTTTATTCGCGCTTTCTGTACTGTTGTTGAGCTAACGTTGCATTTACGAGATGTACGATGTTAAGTACAAAGAGATTTCAGATCTAGGAAATAGAAGAAAAAAGAGAAGCATAAGACTAGATGGAAATAAAAAAAAAAGAAAATGAGAGATATAGAAAAAAAAATGAGACTGGGTGTGAAGTTTTCATGCCTCAAACTGCAAAGAGATGTGCTGATGGAGTCTGACATACGGAGCAACCAACAATGAATATATGGTCACATTATTAGTAGGATGGTTGCTTTGTCGCGAATAAAGCCTCTACGTTGGTGCCTGTAGCTGCGTAAGGCAAAAAGGAGATTTTGGAATTCATGCTTGACTAAGATTTTATAAAACAAAAGCATGGTAATGATATCTTGCAATCGGTTTCAATTTCAGTTGAAGTCACTACTACTACTACTACTACTACTACTACTACTACTAAGTCGGGTTTATTTCTAAAAGATAACTGTAGCCATCCACGGCAATCACTTCTAGTAGCAGTGATGACAAATAAGCAGCATCCACAATGACAGAATCATAAAAAGTGAGTGCCAGTAACAACAACATTCATAAAGAAGTTTGAAACAACAACAATAAAACCAAAAATCACTCACCTCCGCAGCATTTCCAGAATCTCCAATAATCTTCCAGCTTTCCACGTTGCTAAACTTCAAGGGCCCTCGCGAATGTAATTGCCTGGAAAAAATGCAAAAAGTAAACATCAAACGAAATATTCATGCTTGATTATTCGTAACTGTAAACATCTTTAATTTCATTATTACTTTTCTCATTTTTACTTATGTGTTTTCGATCATGTATTTGTTCTGTTTTGCCTTTTCTTGAGTATTACCATTAAGAGGAAATCTCTTGTTGTGTGTCTTTTTTTTTATTAGAGAGAGAGAGAGAGAGAGAGAGAGAGAGAGAGAGAGAGAGAGAGAGAGAGAGAGAGAGAGAGAGAGAGAATACCCTTATATCTTCGAGTTGCCACGATTATTCCTTTACAACTTCCATATTGGACAACTTGAAAAAATAAACTCATATTAACTTCTGTATTGGCAAATATTCAGCTCAAGAAAACTTCGTATTTTTCACAAAAAAATATCGTTCCCTCTTGAAAACTATGGATGATAATTAATGGAAAGCAGTATCAAAGATCTATACATAAAACTAAGCCAAGCACGCTAAGCAGGAAATTTATGCTATGCAAACCCTGAAAATTATATGCAAATTGCTCTCTCAAGGAATATGCAGATGAATTTTCCACGTTATATTGCCATCTTTTTCCTCTTATTTCATTCTAAGAGCCGGTATTTATCCTTTATCTTGGAAGCGTTCAATTGCACATTTTGTTCTGACAAAACTATCCACCTATTGCTCTGTTTTTACTGTTGCCTTAGCAAAAACCTTTTTAACTCTAAATTATTACTTAACTTCTAAAGCACTGGTACTCTGATCATTAGTACGAATTATGCAAAGTAACATGGTTATGATTTCCTATCGTACTACTCAGTTCTTTGGGGAATCTTGCAATTATCCCTGCTCTCAATATGATTATGTAAGTGGTCTGAAAGGCATAAGAAGAATAGAATAGGACATAAAATTTCGGCCAAAGGCCGGAAATTGACAGTAAGAAGGTTTGAAAGGTGTAAAAGGAGGAATACCTCGCAGTTGCACTTTGAATCAGTCGCTAGGAGAGGGTGAAAAGTAAGATGGAAGAGAATACGAATGGAAGTAAAGTAAAAGGAATGAAAGGAGTTACAGCTAGGGGCCGAAGGGACGCTGCAAAGAACATTAAGTAATACTTACAGTGCACCACATGAGGTGCACTGAAGGCGCTAACCCCCTACGAGGTGAAAGACATAAGAACCTTTTAACCAGCCTTCTTACTCATGGCTTCATCCCTTCTCTTTAAACTCACTTTAAGTTTGTCATTAGCCTTGGTAATCGCTGGTGTTGCTGATAGTGGTGCATCTGGCCCTATCCTTTCTCCAGAGACCTGTTTTCTCCCCAACTCTTTACCCTTTTGCCTTCTTTTCAACAGTGAACTTTAACTCACATCTTGCCTCCCTCAATACAAATTCTTTGATCACAAAGCTTGTCTTTAATCTGTTGTGTGACTATGAATCCAGATGTGGATAGTATTATACAAGTTTAACAGATAAAATTTGTCTTGTTTTAATGTTGTTATAGAGCCAGACAATGTTTTCCTTTGGTTCTTTAGCTTCTTACAGAATTTGACGGTACATGTACTTCAGCACCTTCAGGTTCTTATGTTCTCATATTTTGGGAGTCTCTTCATGCACCTTCCTCTTCATCGAGTACGACCAAAGAATCTCAGTATAATGAGCGGCCAAGCTCTTACTGTTTAATCGGATTTGCAGCAAACCCGTTGTAAGGTCGCCATTCTCGTTTTATTTTTGGGTACTTCTCTCGAAAAATGTTTAAATTATGTCGTGCGCGGATTCTGCAATCCCACATACACTGCTTAGAACGCACGAACTCAAAAGTCAATCAGTTTGATCCCTCTTTTACACAGTCCATATGCAGATTCTGTCTTTTCCCGTGTTGAGTGAGCCTTTTTCAACAGTTTTTTACGTCATTATTCAGGACGAGAAGTTAGTTTAAGCAAATATTTTTCATATAAAACAACTTAGTTTGTACATCTGTGACTGCCTGGGTACATCAACCACCGAAAGAGAATACAGACGTTAGAAAAAATAATCTGGGTTAGTACTAGCACAAGTATTACAAAAAAATATAATATAAAACTTTTAATCAGAGACTCTTGAATGCACAAAAGGTCAGATATCTGTTCTCCTCTACGGCTAAGGAAGTTGAAAAAATTAGAAAACCGCTTTATTTAACAATGAATCCAAAAAGCTTGGCTGATAAAGCGGACTGAGAGCGCCGGTGTTCGGGTATGTGGAAGTAAGGTAAAGATGAAAAATTGGTGGAGAGTCAAACAAAACGGATTGAAAGTCTGCGAACATACTAAAATCTTGGATTCATTCCAAGAAGGTCATTAGATAGTTCGGTCTTTCAGGAGGATGGGACGGAATTCATGTTAATAAATCTGGAATTTTATCCTACTTCTGTAAATGATATTCAATCTGCCTAAGTTTCCTATACGCATTGTTATTCAAATATGCACGAAAAATTTCCTCTCTCTCTCTCTCACACACACACACACACACACACACACACACACACACACACACACACACACACACACATATATATATATATATATATATATATATATATATATATATATATATATATTTGTATATACATTATATTTGCACATACACATATTATTACACATACACACAATAACACACACACACACACACACACACATATATATATATATATATATATATATATTGCACCGTGATTTATATACGATCATGAAGCTACAAATGTCGCTTAATATCGAAATTCACATACCTCAGTATATCTCCGTTGGAGAATTGTCGCCGAAGGGGAATTTCGACAATTCTCCAACGGAGATATACCGAGGTAGCGTGAATTTCGATATTAAGCGACATCGGCGACAATTCTCCAACGGAGATATACCGAGGTAGCGTGAATTTCGATATTAAGCGACATTTGTAGCTTCATGATTATATACTCGTATATATATATATATATATATATATATATATATATATATATATATATATATATATATATATATATATATATATATATATATATATAATATAAACTATATTATATATATATTTGAGAATGATATATATAGGGATGACAATGAAACTATTTTGTCGATTTGAGAATGATGGGCGTATGGAATTAGAAATGGTACCATAAGGGACATTAGGGTCGTTCCATATGTAGGTGAGGTAATGATGAAAGGGAGGTGGAGATGGCTTGGATATAACCTTCACTCAACTCCTGGGACACTATCATATACAACTGTGGGCACAGGAAGAGATGGAAGGTCCAGAATTGCTAGATGGGGACTATGAGACGGGAGGTTGAAATGAGCTGAGATTGTGGAAGATAAAGCACAGGAAAGAAAGCTAGGCGGAATTTCACAGAGGCCCTTAGTGCCACACGGCGTCGGGGTGATGATAGTAATGATAAAAGAGAAGGGAAGTTGACAGATATTCCACAATTGAAAACTGAATAACATTTCGACTTTCATATTTTGTCTAGATTGCTTACGGCTCTCATGTACGGTCAGGAACGAGGTAAAAAACTGTCATGTCAACTGAAATGTCTATTCCCTCACTGACCTGCCTCATGTAAAATATTTTTCTAACTAAACTATTTGTCGGAGCTACTCTAAAATGTTCCAACACATTTCTCTCTAATTTCTCTTATTGTTGTCTTGAATATCTTATTCATTCTTAAATACATCACCAAATTTTTTCATTTTAGAACATTTTTATGGATACGTATCTCAGGAAACCAATCCCTCCCAACTATCAGGCCCTTCTTCAAGCAGTTTCACAAGGGGATGCATTGTCTCAGCTGCATCATCCTTTTCTCCCTCCTGCTTTTACACTGACGTCAATTATAATGGCCATCTTTTTTCGTTCTTCAAACCCACCCTTACACAGCTTCAAACATTCCTAGAGATATTCCCTCGCAATCTTAATATTTTCCTTTTCCTTAATCATCCACGCATATTTGAACGACTGATTCTTCTCTCGCTCTCATTTTTGTTAAAAAATTCCGTTTTCTTAACCCTCTCCCCAAATTATTCCTAATAAAATCATTATTACTTCTTCTCTTGTCAAGTGTCTCTCAGGCACGCCAGGCACAGTATTAGTCTCTTTCGGTTCTACAGAATCCGCACCATTATTTTTTGATTGTCATAATGTCAGGTTTCCTCTACTTTAACAAATCAGCTGCCATACATTTATTCTCATTTTTTACCTTATCCAAGCCTATTCAAAACCCAGGATTCACAGGATTCACCAATTTGTAATTTTATCTAACTTCTATAAACAAAAAATCTATTAATGCATTTCGGTAGAGTGAATAAGTAAATAACTGAAGCGAAAAATTTTGTCATCGATAAGCTGTACTCTTGTTTCCATAATGGACGTAAGTAGTCGGATTGAAAAAAGCGCAATCAGTTTCTCCCGGCATTCAGGGAGAGTCTACTTTCAAGGTACCTATCCTAAAGCTTAAAAATGATTTTCAGCAGCCTTGGACAGGGATGGTTAAACGGAGATTGGATAGTAATTGTTCCAATAAATATTGACACAACCATTTGCAACAAGCACATTATCATATAATATCCACTTATTAGTACAACTACTAAATACATAAATATAAATGAACTGATTTCAGGATATATACTCTTAATATTTGAAGAAATGTTGAAGCTAACCCATGTGGATCTTCACCAGCTTAACTATCCAAGAGAATTGAACTTGGGAAGATTTGAATCCGAAAGAAATTATTAATAAGAGGAATATAAACGAAAGACTTTTCATCCACAAAAACTATATAAAGTAGTGCTCTGGATTATCATTGAGGTTACCTAATAGTTTTTCATCATCACCTAAAAGTAAAGACAAAGAAGATGAATTAGCTCCAAAAATGGAAGGTTTCACGTTGTTATAAAAATGAGGTTGAGTTATAAACGTTGCATTTGCATTTCTAATATGCCATCCTTATTATACAGCTAACAAAAAAATTTTTGTGCCTGGGTTGGTGGGGTAGGGTAGAGGGCGTTTTATTTTAGTAAATGTCCCCGAAGAAGGCCTCTGACAGTCTGATTATCATAATTCAATCACATCTGGCCTCGTTACAAATGCAGATAGTGGTTATAGAATCGCTCACTCTCTCTCAAAGCCTTACTTCATTAGGCCAGACCTCATTCTTTCCCTCGCTCTCCTCTAATTCTTGTTTTGTTCTTCTACTTCTTCTGTTGCTTAATTAAGAAGCTCATTCTTTCTTCACAAGTGGACACTTAACATTACGGCAGCTTAGGGCTATCATGCCGGAAACATAATGAAGTTTTTACAAATACTATTTTGCTGGTTTCTAGGCCTAACGCTCCCCAAAAGGACTCCTAATACCACTTACAGAAGCACAGCAGAACAAAGGTATTCTACATCATTATAAAGTAATTATGAAAACCAACGTGGTATTTAAGCTCTTTTACTTATAGTTTAACAGTAAACAATTACAGTGAATATCATCATAAAAAAATCTCTGTTATTAAATATCACCATCAAAGAAAACATTATGGACATTAAGGGGAATTAACCAAGAGAGAATTACACACATCATGCATAAAAATGCTTTTCACTGAAGTTTGAAGTTACAGCTTTTCTCTGTACTCATATTGTCAACTGTATTCAAATAAAATTTTGTACAGTTGGAGTTCTTAAATATGACTTGGCACATGACGTTCTTGTTCATCCGGGTATCATTCTGTAATAAAAAAAATATTAACCATACCCATGTCGTCTTTAAAGTCCGTAAAAATTGCATCTTGTCATAAATAAAATCGAATTTATTCTCAGCCTTATTTTGAATAAATACCGGCACATTCTCCCAAAAGTATATTGTCATGCCATGTGATTTTGAATAAATATTCGCACAAAATATTTCAAATACAATCACAATCTGTCCCCTCCATGATTTTGGGAATAAATACATATATTTTCCCGCTCTACATATTCAAAAGATATTACATTATTTCGTTTACTTTCCCTATCTCTCTATCTCTCCCACACACACACACACACACACACACACATATATATATATATATATATATATATATATATATATATATATATATATATATATATATATATATATATATAAATATATATATATATATATATATATATAAAGCATAATATGTAAATATACATATGCATACATATATTACATATATACATACATATATATATATATATATATATACAGTATATATATATGGAGTGTATTTGATGATAGAGTAAAATTCTCGAATACTTTCAACTGAATCTTATAAGTTTAAAGTTTAATAAAAAACGTAAATTACTTTCGATACCTAAATCGAAGGTCCAATGTAATTCCTAATTCATTAAAATGCAAATCAGTCACATTCAGAATCCAGAATCTGAGAAATCCAAACTAATTTTAGAACACTCTGCACCTATTATGGAACCCGCAAAACCTCTTTAACTTAATTTTTAAAACACGAAAATTCATTAGGAAGTATGATTACCTTATTGTGAGAAGCCAAGTTTGAATAATGGTGGAAGTCTGATTTTTAAGTGCGTGGACATGTAAAACATTCATATATTACCAAATATAATTTATGGAGTTAAACGCGAAAAAATTAGATGTTAATGAAATACCCATTTAGACCATAAATTGCATAATATGCTTCTCTTTCTTCAGTGAAAGTACGACTAAAAGAAGGCACTCTTTGGGAAGACTGAAAATACTCTTAAATGGCTAATATAAGTCAGTCCCATAGTACATGGGAAGGTGTACTATTCAGAGTGTCTAATTTTATTTCATCAACTGTGATGTATAGAACAGGTTTATATAATAGGATACCCGTTACACACAATACCATTTACATTCAGACTAATGCATTAGACGTTGGCTGTTCTACTCAAATGTCTCAAAGAATGTTTCGTTATTTCCATGTTTCAAACAGATTCTGTTCTCCAAGAAATTGAAAAGACATTTTTCTTCTTATTTTTAAAGCAATTTTTCTTAATGTTCTATTAGATATATGAGAATTTTAAACTGAAACAGAGTGCATACGAAACCATTCTTGGATCAGTAACTTGACTCAATGTTATTACTTAATATAAACTTATCAACACATGATTTCCTAATTTATTTACTTGATTGATGCTATCTTCAATTTGCTGAAGCATATATCCGATGATGTTTGTTAACAAATAAGTTTCAATGACCATTGTTCACTAATTATTTGAAAAATATTTATAATATGTTACCGTATATAATTCTGTCGAATTCAGATTCTGTATGAAGGATCGATATCAAACCATCTCCACCTTGATAAATGATTGGTATGATTGTAGCACTTGGCTAAATATGAATTTTCGTCGTCACTTCTATACGCGTGACTTATATTCACAAATACTAAACCACAAATATTGTTTAACATCGAATTCACTATACCTTAAGAATAATTACAAAACAAAGAGAGCTGTAAATCTTGCACAAATTTTGGTTTTGCATCAGTAATTTTTGTTCATCTCTCATAATCATTTTTGGAAAAGGTATATAATCTGATAAAAAGATATTAAAGAAAACTATATTTTAATTCTTGAATTGCTCAAAACATTAAGCAGTTTTTTGCTCATTACTCTAAACTCTTTTGATAAGAATATGCTCATTGGGCCATTAAAAACAACATAAACACTCTTTGATGGAAAAAAAATATGCGATAATGAACACTTAAAAATATTTTATGCAGAACAAGACTTTGTGACAATGGACATATACACAAAGACGAGATAGTTTAAATAAATAACGGTTTAGAGTTAGAAGCTAAGGGACATATGGCAGCCATTTCGTGACATGGGCAGCAGGAGTAGTAAATGACGTCATCGACAACCAATAAGAAAAAATTTCCCACCTAAAAAGAAGGAACTGTGTCGAGTTCCACAAAGATGATTATGTGTTGGTGTTTGATGATACCTTAAAAATGCTCGATATTTCCAGGGATTCCTTGTTTTTGTTAGCATTATTTACTTTTTTCTCATAGCTACGAATTTTATCAGAAATATTCTGTTAAAATTATTCAATAAATAAATAAAAAATAAAGTTGGCAAAAATGTTCTCGCATTATTATTAGTGATAAGAGGGGCTAAGCCGTTTGTTCGACTAGCGTGTGCATTACTATCATTAATATCATTCCTTGAGAGGGAGAGACAGAGTTACAGAAGAAATAATAACATTATTAGAATGATAATTGGACGTTTTAAGAGTTTTTGTTCTTATTTGAATTATTCCTAAATGGCTTTGAACGCGGGCGTTATACCTGTATTACTATCAAAACAAATAGTATATATGACACTGGCGATACACTTAATATATATATATATATATATATAATCATATATATATATATATATATATATATATATATATATATATAATAATAATGAGGATTATGGATGCCTATTTAATTAAATCCATTACTCAGTCATCACTAGTAAAGACGGAGTAAGTAAACAGTGGACTTTTATTTAAGACATTATGGTTTGAAGGGGCTTCAGGGGATGACGATATCTGGCACATGAATTTAACGTATTCTTTGATTTATAATTTGCAGAAAGTCAGATAAATTCTGATTCGAATTTCTTTGATTTTCTCAGAAATCTCTTATCGGTGGTGGGACCCTCGTTTTACGTCTGTCCTTCCCTTACCTTGTAGGCAGGATAATCATTTCCCTTCAAAGTTTGCCATTTAACGTTACAGCCCGTTTGTTGTATTACATCCTAGTTATAATGAACGACGTTTCATCTCTGATGCTGAGTGAGTCCCTCTGTTGTCATCCATGGTGTACATTCAGTTACTCACCATGATTTTGTGCATTCCAGAGCAACTTGCTCTGTGTTCTTGCCTTTGTTGAGTCTTAGATTTTCCTTCTTCCTAGATTAAGAAAGCCGTATAATAAAAGTTAATTTGATTATGTTAACAATTTTTTGTGATATACATGCATGTTAGAAAATTTCATTATATATCTGAATGGACATTAATACTTTCCCCACCTTGAAAATACTGAAGTAAGGATACAGTCCTTTTTATGAGGCTATTTTTTTTATTTCTGGTTTTTAAGCTCTCGATATTTGCAGTTACCCATATACCTTTATTAAGGCTCGCTTTTTAAGTGATGGAATGTTGACAGCAGCTATGTCTTTTCGTTACTAAATCAATCGAAATATTTAACGATTCCTAAACCCAGCTAAGTTTTCCTTCACATGTTTTGATACAAAAGACAGTTTTGCTATGAGAGTGAGGTAATGGAAGGGAAGCGACGATAGCTCTCTTCTTTGCCTATTACCTCCACTTTTACATGTATCTGGGACTTAAAAAATTTACATTAAAGGAATATTTCTGCCTTGTGTTATTTGTTAACATGACCCTAACCAAGAGGACATACAACTCTGTACATGTTGTAGATGAAAAACTTTACCGTCTTCTGGTTCTCTCACTGCCATTCTATTTTGACAGGAATATTACTTATAATTTTCGACAAGAAAATTCAGTCACCTTTTCCTCCAAAATAACTGAAATATGTGCTTAAAGTACTGTATTAGTGAGCTCATAAAATTAGTTTTAAGAACTGCATTTCAAAAATTGTCTTCAAGACTATTTTGTGTAAAATCTCATATAAAGATACTGAAAAATTAAAGGCGCCGACTTTGTCGAAATTCTATCCATGTTGAATTTTCTAAATTAAGAGACTTTATGGCTTTATAAGGCAAACTATATTAATAAAATATTATATTTTAATATTTATTAACTCTATTTATTAACTCTATAATGATCAATACTGACAACTTTCTCTCTAACCCCGATTAACTACGAATAAAACCTGCTGGCTTCTTCAATCTATGTGAGCGAGTTCATATGAAGAGTTAATGCACTAAAGGCCGGAATCCTAAGAGCTGAACGCATTAAAATAAGGCGATTTCATATTCGATCATATTTACACTAATCCGTAGATACATAATCTATGTGAATGCATTACATAAATAGGTGAGAATGCAAACTGCTCGAATCGTTTACCGTCGATTCACTTTTGCTTTTAAACACAAATCTGGTAAACCCTGGAATGCGGCATAAAATTGCTTAAGAAACCGGTTGGATATGTTCCTCTTAAGGCGGTGAAATAGACGGCATCAGCTTGTACCTTTTACTACTGGGGTGATTATATTTTAATAATATGGGAGAAAGTGTTACATATCTATATTAAAATATCATTACTGCCAAGCGTTTTAATATGATTCTATCTATAATAACTCTTGAATAAATGTCTGGCGTAAATCTACGCATTACAGTGAAAAAAAAATTAAAAGTTAAATAATTTACTGCCAAATATATTCTTCATACTGACTTGGGTTTTTGGTCCTTCGTGATAATGGCCTTGCCCGTTTGACGTACCTGACATTCTTACTGAGAAAGCAACTTTTGTTCTGTCTTTCCCCTAATAAATGGGCATCCATTGAATGCTAAAACATGTGTAGGAAGATTCGCACACGGAATGGAACGATTGAGCGCATACGTTTGGTTGCGGCCGATCTGGCACGGCCTTTCGGCCTCCAGCTGATTTGGCGCTGGACCTTTGGGCGAAAAAAGTTGGGCCGCGGGACAAAAAATGTTGCAAGTGGACATTTATGCTTATAGTGATTCGTGAGAAATGATCAACAAATCATTTGGAACTATGTATATTTATTGTAACCTTAGTTTTAACAGACCATAAAGTTTCATGATCCAGCCTCGCTCCCTTCCCTTCAGCCCTGCCCTCCCCCGCGTAGGGTGATTTATGTTATATTCAGGGACTGGTGGGGTAGTTCATCGATGAATAACGATTCCAACTGATTTCACGGATTCACAGAGAAATAACTATTCGCGGATAAAACTACCCGTTATCTCAAGACGCTTGGAAATGTGATGTGGTGTTTATTAATGTTTGGATTTAAATAATATTCATAAATACCTTTTATCGTGGTCCTAATACCTGTATTACTGCAGAACACAGGGGCATAAAAAGTTTTGAGATTTGCCTATATAACACTCGAATTGAATATACTCTGTATAATTAATGAGGATTAATGGGAGCCTATTTAATCCTGCAATTACAGTCGTTATTCAGGAACTGTCAGGAGAGACAGAGAGAGCACAAAGAGTTGAAGAAATTATGGCCTAAAGAGGTTTGTACCTAAAGCTTCGACCCCAAAAAGTGATTCATTCTTTAATCCCTCGACCAATCACTACTCAGGCCTCAAGGTTACTAATGTCCTTTTTCCCTCCGCAAGAAGAAACAAAAAGATTGTAAATCCATATTGCATGTAAATAGTAGCTTGAAAATACCAGAGTGGCGAAATAGCTGTCGTGACAAAAAAACTATAAAAGGAAGAAAAAGTATGCGTATTTTCCGCCAGAAACTGATCAATGAGAATCGGTAAAAGCTCCGAAGATGAGAGGATTCCGGCAAGAAACACACATAGACACATTTATATATATAATATACATACATACATAAATATATACATATATATATATATATATATATATATATATATATATATATATATATATATATATATATATATATATATATATATATATATATATATATATATATATGCATGACAGACAACAGTACTGAAACGACATTAGATATGAATAAATAACTCTAAAATCTATTAAGAAAAATAAAAAATGCGAGGATAAGTATCATGACAATATCTGGGAACTATTTAGGAGTGACGTATCTCCTTCGGTCTTATGAGCCAATCAGGAAGCCGACGTGGGGATCATGAGTTGGGCTTTTGGAAAATCCAACCGGGAACCCGTGAAATCAGGATGGGTATGACATAGACTTTTGCAATTTTTGCAGAGGATATGGAAATTGGTTTTTATCTCATATTTTTCTAATAATGGCACTTTCGACGTACGTACAATGATGCGGACACCTCCCCCCTGTTCCCCAACACATACACACACACACACAAAACCACAAATGCCTGATTTTTTAAAATCTGGGACTTTTTTCTAATTCGTTCGCAATTTTCCAAACCTGTTTTTTTATTAAATGGAAATGTGACAGAAATTTTTTTCCTATTAAGAGTAAAAGGACCTCCAAATTTCAGGAAAACAGGGAATGGGATATTCACCAAGCTTCATGGAAGGGTCTCTCCCTCCCTAACAATCCAATTTTGCATCTATATTAAAACTGATTTTAAAGTAAACGACGATTAAGACATATTTTGCTAAAAATAATCACACAAGAATTAGAATGTTCTTTCGGGCTTATCGTATATTCTTATTTAACATTCACGAATTAGCTATATGACAAATATAGACAATCAAATACATTACTCATATTGAGTGCATCTCTATACTTTACTGCATTACACATCCGACTGCTTTCAACATATATGAACACGATTTTATTCTACACATGTAAGAATCTTTCCATGAAGAATTCAAGAGCGTGCTATTGAGCAGAATGTGTGTCTGTATTAAGAGCACACCTACTACATTTATAGCTTCTGTTCATACCAGGTAATGCATTCCGATAGCATATACGCATACATTATATATACAGTATATACATATATATATATACTGTATATATATATATATACTGTATATATATATATATATATATATATATATATATATATATATATATATATATATATATATATATATATATATTTATATATTATATATATATATATATATATATATATATATATATATATATAGAGAGAGAGAGAGAGAGAGAGAGAGAGAGAGAGAGAGAGAGAAGAGAGAGAGAGAGAGAATTGAGATCGTACCAGACCAATGTTTATCTACTTTTGCATTCAAGTTACGTCAATATGATTATCAAATCTTTTTCAGCCAGCTCATCGTTTGATGTGATTCTTTATTTCGCAAAATTCCACCTAAAGAGAACCTTTATTTAATATTCTAGTCTCGACTGCATTCATTCTTTCTCTAGCTCTATTTCAGACCTACTTGGATGATAAGTGTGAGACCAGCGGGTGGACATGAGTGGAGATTTGTAAAAGTGAAAAAGCATAGCCAAGCCATGAGTAGAGGAACTGCAAAGATATCTTTCAAGTCAAACCGTATTGGAGGAGATAACGATTACGTATATGTATGTATATATGTATATATATATATATATATATATATATATATATATATATATATATATATATATATACGTAAATGTATATTATATATATGTATATATAGTATATATATACATATACATATATACATATAATATTATATACACATACATATACACACACAACACACACAAATATCCAGTTCACGCTGCTTCAGGAACCTCCCTCTCTTGATGGCTCAGTGGTTTTGACCGTTGACTGGAGTCATTGGAAGGTTCTGTGTCGAGGGATCGAGAACTGGCGGTACCGATTCATTTATCACTTAAAAATTCCCCTCCGATGAAAATTCTCCATCGGGGATATTCCCGAAGTAGCGTGAATTGGATATTAAACAACATTCGAGCTTCATGATTGTATATAAATCACGGTGATAAAAATTTCACACACACACACACACACACACACACACACACACACACACACACACATATATATATATATATATATATATATATATATATATATATATATATATATATATATATATATATATATAATGTAATCTTGCAAGTCTGTCAAATTTCAGAATTTCCACGTGCATGTTATTCTTCCTCTCTGTGTGAAAATATATCTGACAGAAAAATGTTGGAAAATGTTTTAGGGAAAATGTTGAAGGAAATAGTTTAAGGTGTTGAGACACTACAATTGTTATTTTTAAGCCTTTATTTTGGCACGGTATTTTATACTTTAGGCCCCCGTGACGAAATTTTTTTTATTCTTTCAGTATATGTCTCCTAAACTCGCAAGCAAAAACATCTTAAATGAATATGCAAAACTGTTTTAATAAAATTTTACTCCAATGATCTGGCCTCACCTCTCTCTCGCGCTCCGTTTGTCTGTGTCACTTAAGGGAACTGCACAGAGAAACACGACAAATTTACATCAGACAGCATAAAATATAAAAATAAAATAATTATAAATATGTGGTAAATATCTTAACTTTTTACGATGTTAGGGACAAAACCTAAGAAACATAAGACCCAGTAGAAAGTAAGGTATTTCTTTTTGAATGTAAAGGATGATGGTCTGATAGTAATGTCCTCTCTCGAGTCCATGATTTTTCAGTAATTTATCGTAGACTGTTAAAAATGGTGTAGACTGAAATAAAACAGATATGAGAAATGCATCTAATCAGGCAGAAAATTAGAAATTTGGAATTGATTTAAAGTGGTTCCGCAATGAAAATGCGGACTTGATTCTTGTTGTCACAGATATTCTTCGACTTCTTAAAAAGGTAGAGTAAGGAAGAATCTCATTATATAAAGACACAGCAATATTTATATAGAGAAAAACACCTGGCATGGCTTTGAATGAGTGGTTCCGAGAAAGTTAGATAAAAACAGGCATTCTGGTAAAGGTACTAAGAATTAGCAGGGACAGAATTCCATTAAAAGTTACAAACTGTTCAAAAATAATATCTTATGCCTTGAACTTATCGGGAATTATACACTGGTGTTAAGCAAGAAATAAGAAAGGAAATTTACCCTGAAACCTGTTACCTGGGAGAGCAAACGCCAGAGAATCATCAGAAAACTTAAACCTATTCGTCAGGTAACTTTGGTTTTTGGGGAGGGCTTTCGGAATCAGATTTGGTCTTAGAATTACAAACCATAAAAATGATTTTGTAAAAATTTTATCAGTTAAGTTATGCTTCCTCATTTTTGCTCTTTCTGTATTATTCTGACTTAACCACACCCACATGAGTTGCGGCTTGTGTGTGGGCATAACCAGTGCTAATTTGTTATTGCAAATGGTAAATCTGGATGTGTGTGCTCGTGCGCACGCGCGAGAGATAAATCATGATGATGTCATAAGGTGTTATTCCAATAAACTGAATGAACAAACACGCATACCTACTGAATGTGTGTGAACAGAGAGAGAGAGAGAGAGAGAGAGAGAGAGAGAGAGAGAGAGAGAGAGAGAGAGTGGGGGGGAGGGCAATAATAATAAAACTCGTTAATTGTAGGTTTTTGTTTTTGGAACATACAGAGAACAGTTTCAGAAGTGCCTAACAGGTGTATGGAAAGGGCTAAGTTTCAGAAAGACAGTAGACAGGGCGGAGTACAAATGTGCGAGTTCAATTAATGTGGAAAAAAATTTATAACAATCGCTAATGGTACAGGTTGCAAGGGAATATTCCTAGAATAGTCCGAAACTCTCCCTGGCTTTGATTCTCCCAGGTAATTTTAATGCAAAGGTGAACGATAGTATCTAGTGTTAAATCAGAATGGAGAGTCATGTGAAAATAAAGTGTTGACATGAAGTTCACTGTTATGTGGTCTCAAAAGTATATGTTAGCAAGAATACTTTACAAGAGAATAAAATGAGGAACAATGTTTGACAAGTCCATGGATATACTGGCGATGAGCAATGACTAGAGCTTTGTTTGAACATTACGTAATTTAAGTAAAAGTTAGAATAAACAATCGACTGCAAAACTATGAAAGCATATGAGGTAAGTGGGTTTGAGAAGAAAGAGCTCAAAAAAAAAAAAAAAAAAAAAAGTAGGGGAATGAGGGGGCTATAATTACAAAAAAACGAGGTGGCATTGAATAAGAAGTCTGACAAACCTGAGAAATCTATAGACATGTACAAGAGGAAAGACAGTGAAGTTTTTAGGAAAAGTAAAGTGGGGAGGGTGACTGCAGAATCTGAGGGAAAATGAACAGAAATTTCTTGGATCAAACTATGCAGAAGTGGAATAAATACGGAAATATGGCAAAATAATACTAAAAATAAACATGGACAGACGCATCCTGAATGGTTGTTCAGTGTTGAGGGTAAACAGAGGACAAAAATGAGTGATAGAGGAAAGAACTGGTTTTTGTAAATCTAATAATTTATTGGTGGTTGTGGGTGAGCAGAATTATTACTGATGATTGTGGGTGAGTGGAATGGAACCAGAAGATATAAAATTACGAGGTAAATGTTGAAGTATAGAGATGATTTGCCACTGGGATGCCAGTAATCAGATGAGAAGAATAACTGTTGCTTTATACAATGGTAAGAGTAATAATTTCTACCGTAAGAATTACAGGACATAACACTGGTTAGTGTAACTGGGAAGGTGAACAGTAGGGCTTTCAATACGAAAATAAGATAGACACCAGACGGGTTTTTGTAAGAAGAGCAACGTGGCTTTAAATAAGTGTTTTCTTTTAATAGGTTTGTGAGGTTTGATTTTAAATGAAAACGTAGATACAACTTATGACAGAATTACTAGAGAAGGGATGATGTCTATTTTGAGCTTGTTAGACGTAGACAGTGATTGTTGAGTGATAGTATAATATTATAATTTTAGGTGAAGACGTATGATGTGCTGGAATATGTAGATAGAAGAGTGGTTTGGCATAAAAGCCGGTATAGGCTAATGATATATTTCCATAGATGGCCAATATTTTTAATGAGTAATGAGATATATTTTTGTACATGTTTGTTAAATAATGAGAGAAGTCGTGAATGAGACATGAAGTTGCTGGTGCTGGATTGCAATGCACTGGATTTATGAAAATTTGGCTATAAAGCCAAGCACTGGTGCACTTCAAGGCATTCAGCTGCTTAAGAGAGTGAAAAGAGGGAGCTGGCAGCAAGATGGAAGAGAGCAAGTGGGAACGGAGGTAAAATAAAAGGTGGTTTTAGTTAGGGGCCGAAGGAACGCTGAAAAAAAAAAACTTTAGTAATGCGTACAGTGCACCTCCCACGGAGGTTACTCGTGTTTGCTGATGACGCAGTATTAAATGTTGATAGTGGAAAAGAGCTGCTATGACTGGAGGGGGTGGGCCCGCGATCGGAGTATTTCTAGAGGTGTGAATATAAAGTTAATTTTTACCAGAATTTGGCTAAGAAAACTAATAAATATGAGGAAAGTGGAAAGTTTATCAGAAGAGTGACTATAAAAAATGAAGCCTGAGTATTATTAGGATTTTGAGCCAAATCTCCTTTACAGAAGAGAAGTGGGGATGTTGACCACGGAAAAAAAGTTAAAAACATAGGGTCTTTAGAGACTTGCTTGTGAATACAGAGGAATGGAAACTTGGAAAATATATGATTTAATGATTCCATAAAAATTAGCATAGTCTAAAAGATTATTCAGTGAGTTCTGAAGTGGGTTTGATATGACAGTGGAAAGTCTTGAAAAGAAGGGCAAAGGGAGATAGAAAATACTTTACTCTTATTTTGTTTTATCTGGCAAAGATGCATTTGGATGTAGTCGGAAGTATGATGAGGATTGATTGAATTAAACATATCCGAATAGCATAATTCCACCCTCAAATATAGCTGTGCCCGTTAACAATGCTACCGAGATGAAAGATATGAAAAAATTGTGTTCATGTGTCTAGAAGTAAGCACGTTCGGCAGAGTAGACGTCCAAAATGACTCGGGTGCACACTGCTTCATGCAGAACGATTTTATGTATCTTTCAAACATTTTAATAGAAACTGGAACAAAATACATTAAATATTGAAGGAACATGTAATTATCAACATTTCAAAATACTAGATCCTACTCACAAAGTGGAATAGCTGAAAGTTACATTTGAAACCAGATGGGTACGCGGCACGCCGGTTGGTTTAGTTCTCTCTCCCTAGCTAGGTAAACACAACGCTGTTCCTCGTGCTATTAGTGTGAGTGTATAGTAAGTGAGAGTGTTTAGTGAGTGTGAGTGCATAGTAAGTCCTTGTGTTTAGTGAGTGTATAGTAAGTGTGAGTGTTTAATGAGTGTAAGTGTATAGTGAGTGTTGAGTTTAGTGATTGTACATTACTGTTTAGTTAGTGTTTGGTAACTGTATGCAAAGAGTGTTCTGTAATTTACAGAAACCATTTATGCTAGACGTTGCTTAGATCCAGGAGCAGATGCTTAGGCCTTGACCACAATGGTTGGAGTGCTTAGGCTAACCTGTTTTTGTAAAGTGATTTTTCTCTTTGAAATTGGGTCAAGTAATAATAATAATAATAATAATAATAACTGTAAAAATAAAATTAATAGTAGTTTTAATATGATAATTATAATAGTAAAAAAATAAAAACAATAGCAAAGATAATATAATAGTAATAAAGTACAGTACTATGAGCTGGACCGAGACCTTTCCATATGGCCGCCCAAGGTCACACGCTCGGCATGGAGATCGCCACTCCATGTTATAGACGCTCTATGGTGCATACACGGTATAAGAAACAATGCGAAAATGCTTGTAGACAGAGTAATTATTAACAAAAAGGGAAAGTATGCTAATAACAACCTTTACCAGCTATATTCAAACGCGCACTGAAACTTGAACTTGTGCGAGAAATAGCCAACGTGTTAGAATTTGTTCGATTCATTGTTCAAGTTTAAACTTGCATGCTAATGCAAATGGTCGAAAAATAGCATGTCTACACAAAGCTTCGAAGTTAGAGAGGCTCTTCCTTCTCAAGCCACTGTGATATTTTGCTTTTTGTTTTTCCTTATATTTCCATTCCTCAACTAATATTCAACTTTTCTTTTTTTACCATTAACTTAGTTTTTACATTTTCTGAGTGATACCGATGAGTAGTGCAATCACACGGAAGAACCGTATCTGACAGACCTAAATCCGGTTTTCCTCAATTGCAGCATGTATATACACTTTGCCATAATGATACTCAGCGTAAATCCGGTTTGTCGCTAGATGAAACGAAAACACGGTAACATAGGCTTAGTGTATTCTTGTTTCGTCCTTCCAAGTCATCTTCATCATGTGAGAGTATATTACGTAATTCTATATTGTTATCTAATGCTAATCCTATTTATGTTTATCATGCATTTCTGCACCTTGCCCATACAGCATAGGCCTAAATTTTAGACATTTGGTCTGTAGCTTACTTTTCCATCCTTCTGTCTACTATCAGGAGTAGCTATCTTGACGAACTGAGGCATTTTTATTCCTAACTCACATTTAGACTCTTCTGTGCATTTTAGTTTTGATTTAACTTAAAAAACAAAATGAGAAAGAAGTAAAGCTTTCTCATCAGCTAGTATCGTCTTTTGTGTTTATCGTAGATACCCCTGGAGTTAATGTCTGTGAACCTTATTGTTTTAGTCTGTGCACCTAGGAAAAGTGCCATTAGGGCTATTGAACTGCAAATATAACCACAAGAGGCCAACGAAATTAATGTAACACTGCTATCAAATACTTACTGTGCTTTAAAAGGCGCCAAAACCGGCAAACCTACGGCTACGAAAATCAGCTGGAGGTGTTATCACGCCACAAAGGTATAGGTGACTGTTCCTTTTCCCTCATTTAAAATTTCACATATACAGTAAAATTTATCGATTCAAAGTTTTAAGTAGTATCTATTCTTAAGAAAATGTTGATAATTACGCGTTCTTCTTCTAATATTTTGTGTGTTTGCTATAATTACCGCTAAAATGTATGGGAAATATAAAAAACGATTGGCATGAAAAGTTTTATCCGAAACCCATCTTAGTCGTTGACTTCGGTGACCATGCTATTAACTTAGGGACTTATGAGTTATGAACACAATTTTATTTTCTCTCAACACGATATCATGATCGATAAACAAAACTATAGTTGATATAGGTATTTAAGTTATCAATTAAGCTTTCATCAGAATCACAAAGTGATTTTGTGAAATATAACAATGCTATTCGGACATTTTACATTGGACAAGTCATCAAACAGCTGACAACTTTTAAGCGCATTTTCACCAGAACAAAAAAAAAAAAAACCGAGTATGGTTGGATGGAAATTAAACAAAAGGGTCTTTAGGTCAGGGATATACGGAAAGACATTCAAGACTGAAGTAAATGGCGTTTTTTTGATGACGTTTTAGGGGCAACTAGAACTACTTAGTTTGGTGTGTCGCCACTAGGGCGGTTCTACGTGCAGTCACAGACCCTTGCGGCGGGATACTTTTAAGTGCCCGCGAACCCCGGAAACAGTATTGGTGGTTAATGTCTTGTGATTTTATTCGTTCTTTATCTCTCTAATGTTGCGTTGCGTAGTCGATAATTGCGGAAATGGGCTCAGGAATTCTTCCAGAGAAAGTGGAATAACATTTCACAGGTAAGCAGATCACAGTGAATTTTATTTACCCATGAAATTTGTGCTATTCACAGGAATGTCTTGTTAGCAGCAGGTAAGCTACACCGCTCTGTCAACAGTTCTGATATTTTCGGCATATTATTTTGGCACATACTGTAGGTGTAGGTGTAGTAGCGATTTCAGTTTTGAAATTAGAGCTCATTGATCATATACATGCTACTTAATATAAAGCAAAAATAAATTTTCTCGTTATAACAAATGCTCGTAATAAGTAGGCCTAGGCCTACAGTTAACTGGTGGTGTCAACGAGTTTCGTTATTTAAACATGTTATTATGAGGCATAAGGATACCTGCTGTTTTTTTGTCTGTCATTAAGAATTCTTTGCAGCATATAGGCCTGTAGGATAATGTCAATACCATATAGTTTTCAGTTTTAGACATAAAGGTAGCGTTGGAGCTGTTATGTTTAGTGGAGGATGTGTTTAGGTTTGGGTGTTTAAATTTAGCGGTGGATGTGTTCATGTTTAGTGGGGTGTGTATTCTTTTACTGGGGGTGTGCTTAGGTTAAGTGGGGGTGTGCTTTGGTTTAGTGGGTGTGTAAAGGTTAAATGGGGATGTGTTTAGGTTTAGTGGGGGTGTGTTTAGGTTTAGTGGGGTGTGTTTTTGGTTTTAGTGGGTGTGTTTTGATTTAGGGGGTGTTTAGTTTTAGTGGGGTGTGTTTAGGTTTAGGTTTAGTTGGGAGTGACCGTCATTCAGCAGAGTATTCCCGGGCAACGCTGGGTTGTTCAGCTAGATTTTAATAAAATTGTTCTTCTGAGAAGGACTAGATGAAAATAACTGCCTATAGTCTATTTCATTCCATCTGCCCCCTCACCGACGTAGGTTTTAGGTAGATATGGCAACGCATAGCTACCTCGTGATCGGTTGATAGCCATATTTCGATATCGTTGGCGTACTGTGTTGAAGTTGTAAATGACTTCTTCAGCAATACATCTACATTCTTATATAGACAAGAACCCTCACACCTCCACCTCCTCACACCTTATATAGAACATAAACATTCCGATTTATATTGATAACAAAACAAAACTAGAACACGTAAGACGAGCTAGTATCAAATAACAAATGAACCATGATCTTTCAGTAATTGTTTTGTATCATTGTGGGTAAATAAAAAAAAAAATTGGCGGTGCGAGTGCGAATGAAAGGTATTTTAATAATTTTTCGCACGTAAATTATGTAAGTAGGGGTAATGTTCAAAGTAGCTTGGAATATGGTTGTCTATGAGGCGTGAGGCTGTTTGGGGTAGGTGAAAGGAGCAGCCACTGCGACGTTGCAGGCGATGTATGGAATACTACTACAGTTTGTTTTCAGAATACTTTGCAAATTCTACGTATTTTTTCCTTAGCTTACAAATCGTTATAATAACTCAGTGATTGGGCAATTTCATGAGTATTTTGCCAAATAACTTATCGAACAAAAGTTTGCAGTCTCATTGTGGTCCCGTCATCCTTTGTGTATTGATGATAAATATACGGCATATAAGGCTGGGCTAGCCCCCCCCTTTTTTTTTCTATAAATATAAGGCATTGAAACGATTCTTGGGTAGAATGAATAATGGTTACAATATACAAGTAATTTTGACTGCTTTGAAATGAAAATGTGCCTTAAAGGAGAGTAAATTCAAATATCAGGTGTAGGACTAACGTTCGCGTGTCAGTACTTCGAGTTCTAGTGGTTAACATCATTAAAAGTTATTTTTCCAGTTTACGGACGTAGATATAACTTTGGTATCATAATCAGGTTGTTTTTTAGGTTCATGCAATGAAATCTACATGGAATAAAGTACGAACGAGAGGGAAATCTGATTTGAACAGTTTGTGGGCTTAGTCTACTTATAGCCTCGACTGTGATTGTGAGATAAAACACAATTATTGAAAACTCCATCGTTCGTTAGTGTTTGATAAGAGCAGACTGATTCAAACTCGTCTTTGCTGTGGTTGTATAGGTGTATTATCGATACAAGTCGGCCTGTTAATGAGAAGGTGTGAGGGTCCTTGTATGTATAAACATTCAAATATGTTAGCGAAGAAATAGTTTGAGCTACTCATGCGTAATGCCACATCGTCACCCGTGGGTGGACATATGAGTTGAAACTCAATATATTCACTAGGCATAAGTCAAGCGCTCGCGTGGCTTAAGTCCTTTTTCCTTGTTACCATTCTTAAAGGCTGTTTTTTCTTTGGCTTGAAGAATCGATAACTCTTATCATTGAGAAGTTCTTTTTCTATATTGTGCTTTTAAACATTCAAATATGTTACTGAAGAAGCGGGTGGACAGGTGAGTTGAAACAGAATGTAGTCATTAGGTATAAGTCTAGCTTTGGCTTGCCGAAGTCCTTTCCTTTGCTGTTACCATTCTTAAAGGCTACTTTTTCATTGAACTGAAGAATCGATAACTCTTACCACTGAGAAATGATTTTTAATTTATATATTAAGCTGCACTTAGAATAAGATTTAAATGATACAGGATCTTATTAGATGAATAGTTTCAAGTCATTGGTCTAGCCTTGGTTATCAAACTTCATTTTCTTGCTATTGCCAATCTATGAGACACATCGTTTTATGAAAGTATAAATTAAACCAAGGTTTGCTAAACATATAAGAAACAACTACTTGAATCGAATAACTGAAGTTTTTACTTACGGTTTACGTCGTCGTGAAATACTCTCACCAATTGTGACATTTCGGAATTTCGTTAAGAAACCACGTTCGAAACTATATTTTGTTTTGCAACTCTGACGCTATATAACGCATGTCTAAAACTGACAAAATGGTGTCATAGACATTATCCTACTGCAAAGAATTCTTAGTGACTGACAAAATACAGCAGGTATCCTTGAGCATTAGAGTAACTTGTTTAAATGACGAGACGTGTGACACAATCAGTATCCTAATAATTACTTATATATATATATATATATATATATATATATATATATATATATATATATATATATATATATATATATATATATATATCACACTGCATATATACAGTATATATAATTATTTTGTTTATCATATATGGAATTAGTTTTTATGTGTACATATAATACTTTTTACTTTTTTAAAGCTACAAGGAATGTTTAGGATGATATATATATATATATATATATATATATATATATATATATATATATATGTAAAAACAGACACGTATATATATATAGAAATGTTTATGCTGTGTGCATATATATGTATATTATTACATATATGTTTGTATGTATGTATATATATAAATGTATATGTATATATATGTACATATATATGTATGTATATGTATACATATATAAATGTATATAGATTACTGATCGTTCGATATAAAGCAGCCTTTAATTTTTTTAAATAGTCATTTACAGATATGCATATAGGTACCTGATCGTCCAGTAAGGTACTAGATTTTTATAATGAAGTTGCATTGGACTTTCCAATATTCCAGTTATTATATATAGATTAAGATAGGTGATTCATTTATGCAGAATTCATTATTTCATAATCAACATTTAAGGTGTTCTCTCTTTTTTTGTCTAAGAGAGTATATAGTAATTTGTTTAAATATAACTTACGGCTACTTATTAAGGGAACAAATTTTTCTTCAGATTTTAAATGACTTTTCAGTGTTCGAGATATATACAGATTAGAATGCAGAACTCTTAACTTCGACTGCAGTGGACTCAGAACAATAATATTTGGAAATATATTGTACAGTAATGATTCATTTATCTGAAATAGGATAACGTATTTTTATAATAATTAAACGAGAGGAAAAGAGCAATGTGTTGCCTAAGTGCTTCGTCACTACAGTATAGTGATGTGCGCTGGACAGGGTATTTCAGTTTGACCGCACGAGGTCACATGTTAAGCAAGGAGCACGCCACTACATGTTATTGACTATGGTTTGGAGGTGCTGATGTATTATAAGCTTCTTGCAAAAATGCTTCATTTTCAATTTAATTTAATTCATGGATGCGTCAGAGATATTTCTCTGATGTCACATCCTGCATAGGATAAACAGATAAAATAGGTAGATAGATTGATAAATTCAGCCCTGGCCTAGATGTGTTAATATGCATCCACTTCCACGCCGTAAATTGAATGAAGTTATCGCTGTTAATAATTGTAACTGCAGTTTAATTTGGGACAAATAGAAGACATTCATAATTTAATTGTATCTGGAGTCGAATTACTTGACTCTGCAATTATTTAATTTTTGAAAATTAACATAGAGTGAACCCGATAGGAAAGATCAATTAGTTACATAAGTTTCCACAAGCAAGAAAACCATTTCAATAGAAATGTAGAATATAAACATTGGCTAGTAATGAATAGATTTGAATAAATTAAATTTTACATTTACTATAAATAAATCTGAATGTATGTTATCAGTGACTGATGATTCGTTTCGTAAAACTATAAGTAATTAGAAAGATCAGCGGTCAACAACGTATGGGATAACAAGGAATCACCTAAATATATTGGCGTAAACGTAGTACCTTACGGAGGGTCTGAAAAAGCCTGTATAAATTGGGATGCATCGTAAGTTGTTTATGGAAGTACGTGTAGTTTGAAAGGTTGGATACTTGAACCTACTTTAATTAAGAAGACAAACAGCATGGGATTAACTCAAGGGTCATGGAAACCAGATGAGATCGACCATATCTATTTTAAAGGAGATGAATACTCCTTGCCCTCGAGGTTTATCCATATCCTTATGAACCCTATGTTCCTAAACATACTGCTATTTGGAAATTTTCTGTTGCTTGAGTACTGCTCATAAGTACTACAATCTCCCGTTGTTTGAAAAGGAAACAGGATTAACCAAAATATAACGTTTTTTGTTAACCTTTGCTTGATATATATATGGGCACCTTTTCGTCACACACACACACATATATATACATATATTATGTATATATATATATATATATATATATATATATATATATATATATATATATATATATATAAATATAAACCTTATATATACATACATGCATATATATATACAGTATATATATATATATAAATATATATATATATATATATATATATATATATATATATATACTGTATATATATGCTGTATATCGTATGTGTGTGTGCGTGTAAATCATCCTTTCACGAAGTGGGCAGCCAAAGTGACAACTTGGTGAAACGTACATCCATTTGTTTAGTTTCTGAACAGCAAAATCTCTCGGCCACTTCCCGAAAACCCCGATATTCTCATACTTGATAACTTTGGCTCAGGAATATTGCAACCATTTATTCCTGTGCGTGCTCTTATTACTAGGTCAAAAGGAGCAAAACTGGGAATGACACATGGCCATAAGCTATGCATTCCAATTTTCAAGTTTGTGTTCTGAATCGAAAAAGCGACAATGATTTTGAAGGAAAGCAAAATTGGGAAGGAAATACACAGAAAAGACTACTTTGATCTACGAATGCACTAGCTGGTAGACGCTGGAGGAATTGATTAAGCTGCAAAGACAAGGTCAAGAACATAACAACTAAGAATATTGCGTCGATTGTGAGTGATAAACATTACATTGGAAGTGACCATACTGGAGGAAAAAAGCGATACTGCCAGGCAGCTAAGTATTAAACAACAATACCCTGTCACTTGGAAACCGTGTCTCAAAAACCTAGTTTATAAGTGAGCGAGCCTACACAACTAATTGTAGGCCTCACAAGAGGCTGTATAAAATAAACGTAACAGTGGAGAAGTGTGGCAACGTGAGTATATAATTTTAAAGTTTTTCAGTATTAGTAAATTACCGTTAATTACGTGTTTATTTCATCGAGACACTTCTAATTTTTTCGTGTATGTGAAAAGACGATCCACTGGTCACATTACCCAGTGATTAATGATCTCGCCTTAACAGTGATACATCAAGGTTCGATCGCACGGGGTTGAGAACGACGTAGACCGTTTCCTGAAAATCAGTTGTGTAACTTAGTTGACCTAAGACATGAATTACTCGTCGGGGGCGTTAGTCAACGTTTGTTGGTTGCAGCCAAGGTTGAGAAAGGCATGGGACTAGCAACCTCATCCCATTGTATAAAACGTTAATAAACGTGATGTCCTCCTCTCTCTCTCTCTCTCTCTCTCTCTCTCTCTCTCTCTCTCTCTCTCTCTCTCTTTGATTAAAATATTCCAGACCGCTTTTCATCTGTTTCAGTACGTGTTCGATCATGAATCATTTATGCGACCATCAAAAAATATAGAGAATGTTTCCCGTCCATAAAATTTTTTTTTTATAACAGACTTTCAGCGTCTTCCATTATAATCCATTTTATCTCTCGCTTTTTATTTTACACTATTTCTCTCTCTCTCTCTCTCTCTCTCTCTCTCTCTCTCTCTCTCTCTCTCCACAATGGAAAATTGGCTCCGTCCTATCTAACGTAGGTAGAATAAGAGAAAACAAACGCCATTAAATTTTCAAAGTTACCCAGAATTTATATAGGTTTCTGCGACAAAATGACCTTTGCATATTTTTGATGTGCTACATCAGTTTTTATGTTCTTGTAAAACCGTGGTTTTACTCCTTCACATTTCGTCAAGACGAAAGGAGGATAACTGTTATAACATGCGTAGTATTAACACGATTTTTTTTTTTTGCTGTATGATTATTTTTAGAAACTAACCACACGGTATCATCGTATCTATAATCGACATATACAGTAGTAGGTAAATAGTGTCGCGATATTACGTGAGTTTTGTAAAGTGCTTGAAGTATGAAATTAAGGACACAAAACTTACTTCGTTTCTTTTATGAAAAGTAGCTGAAATTCCAACAAAACCAGAGAGAACGATTTAAGCCACTCGTAATACTAATATAAATACTGAAAATACGAGATCCCTAATGAGTTCGAAAATAATTGTTCAACCTTAGCAATGAGACAAACAAATTTAATGACATTCGAACCCCTAAACATATTTGCAAAACAAATACTTTCTTACCATTATGGCAGACAAAATCAATCGCATTGAAATTTTTGGGTGCAAAATATGTTATTTGATTAAAGTTATTATTTGCTTTTACCGAAGGAGGTTTAGATGGCGATCAGGCGAAAGTGCGAAAAAACATTAAATGAGTTATCCTCAAGGATAAGGAGAATGGCCAGGGGGAGGACGTCAAGTAGAACACAATTGAAATTGGTACGGGAAATAAAAGTGATGTGGAATAAAGTGACAGAAAACGGAAAACAAGAAACAACACGAATGGTCCAAAGGCCTGCACAGGCGAACCAGATTAAAACCAGAAACCAAAAAATCGAACAGAAAAGTTGCAATTGCTGACCCTGGGTAATTGGGAACGCTCAACATCCCCTCCTTTCAATTGAAGTTTTGCTTAATTGATCGGAGTATCTGCGACGTTATTCTGTAGCATTTTGGTTATTTCGGGTGCCCTATTTATTGCCCTTGCACGGCGTTTTGACTCTAAAACCATTGTTTCCATTGCCAGGACATTATCAAAGCCTCATTACTAAGGCCTCTCAAGGAGTTGGGTTAAAGTTCTTTTGCTGTAGAGTACTTTTAAGTACACTGCTATTTATGAATTTATTTATTTGTTCGTTTCTTATTTTATAACTAGGATTCTATTCATTGTGTTATACGCATTTCAAGGAAAGTTTGCAGCAGTAATTGGCCAGAGGCAGCCAGTTCAAATAAACATTGGTGAATATATAAAACCTTCCTTGCATATTTAATATCAATTATAATCCGACCCAGTTATATAAAAAAAAGTTACAAGACAAAAGGAGGATAAATGAATAAGTATATAAATACATAAAAGCGTACTTACGCATACCCTACAACTAAAGACATATGTATACATGTCTTTTTTATATTTTTACTTCCCATTTCAAGGAAATTTTGCGGCAATAATTGGCCAGAGAAAGCCAGTTCAAATAAATATTGGTGAATATATCATAAAAAATTCCTTGCATATTTAATATCAATTATAATCCGACCCAGCAAGATTTGCGCAAGAGATGAATGTTACCGGAGGCAATTATCTTAAGTAAATATTCTATTTGCCTAACTTGAACAAAGAGCCTATCTTGCAAGAAATAGTAACTTCGTTCTAAGACCTTGCTTTCAGAACTATAATTAATAATGATAAAATGACTTTGTATTAGAATATAGCATTGACTAATTAAAATGGTCCTTATGTCAGGTTAAATTAGAACTTCAGTGTAATGGTTCTTTTTTTCTGTTATCACATCTACAATCATAACCTCCCAAATGAAATGTGAAGGTACACAATAAATCAATCTTCATACTATCTTCAGGCCCCGGTACCTGGGTGACATTCTCTCTTCCAAAAGTTACGATATTCAAGATCCTGAGGGTACCAAACTAACAACATTTACTTTGAATCTAGGGATACATTAAATTCCTGAAGTGAAAAGACATTTCGTGGAATAATGTCTCTCAGAAATCAACATGAAGACGCGTATGATTAAACAAATAAGTAAATAAATAAATTATATATAATATATATATATATAATATATATATATATATATATATATATAATATATATATATATATATATATATATATATATATATATATATATATATATGCACATACAAAAATACATTTATATGTATATATATATTTATATACATATATACACATACAGGCAAAATCCACGAAGGAAAGATACAGTGGAGTGCTGCAAGGCCTTTCGACTTATAGTCCTTTACTTAGCAGACTGTAAGTTGAAGGCCTTGCTATATATATATATATTCTCTTTCCTTCGTGGATTTTATCTTTATATATATATATATATATATATATATATATATATATATATATATATATATATATATATATATATATATATATATATATATATATATAGGCAAATTGAGTAACAGAAAGGCGTTCTTTCTTCTTTATCCATTTATTGTTACACCGACGTTTCGTATTTCTTGATACATCTTCCAGGCTGAAAAGCGATGAACTTAAACAGTACTTGTGTATAAACACTAAAAGGTATACACATATATACTTAACACCATGTTAAAGGACAATTAAAAAGAAAAAAAAAGGACAACCTTAAAAGCACTTAAAAGATATTTAAAAAATATTTTAAAAAGTATTTAAAATGGAACAGAACAGCAGGAGGAATACCGGGGCCAATACAAAAAAAAAAAAAAAGACACCTACCCACACCGGTAGTGTAAAGCAAACTGACGCAGACAAGCAATGCAAGGAGGGGAGAGAGGAGGGGGTGTATAAACAAAGAGGTTACAGCAGGTAGTTAAGCGATGAACAGCTGGGTGGAAGTTGATTGGTGATTAAGGGCAGGGACATTTAATTTAATCATAATGGATTCAAGTGTGGTTAATTCTTCCACGTATCGGGTTCTCCCCACAATACTAAAATCCTTAGCATCTACATGTGTCTTACAAATTTTGCTGTGATTCCTTATATTGGACTGCTCGGGATTGGATAATCGACAGCCTGTTCTAAAAGTAACTCCTTAATGAGAGGAGATTCGGACTTTTAGCAGCCTCTTGGTACAGATGTAAGTGCCGAGATCACATCTAGGACAGTTATATTTATAAATCACACCGGAAGTAAACAAGGGGCTAATCTTGTCCTTGACATGGAAAAGAGATGCAATGGTTCGTGGGTTTATTGGGATTAACTTGAGATTGAGAGCGGGTAATTGTCCGTTGAATAGCCTGATACATTTTTCCGAAATCTATTATCATGTAAAAATTTTAATCTTGCATACAAACATAATTTGGGGCACTATGGACTAAAAAAAAGTGGGTTGAGTTTCAAATTAAGCAATTTGTTGAGAGCTCTATGGAAAATCACTGATGGGTAGTAATTACTCTTAAAATAATCATTGAGGATAATCACCTCAGCATGAAATGCGGACCAACTTGAGGTCAGGTTAATGGCTCTATGAAGGAGAGTGGTCAAGGAATACCTTTTAAAATTGTAAAAACATGAGCTATAAAGTTCGTTCCAAGGCCATTAAAAGTGTTCTTCCTATAAATACCTGTATGGAAGCCAGTTTCATCCTTAGTTACCTTTACGTCCATAATTCTCTCCCCTTCCTGGACGTAAAGGTAACTAAGGATGAAACTGGCTCCATACAGGTATTTATAGGAAGAACACTTTTACTGGCCTTGGAACGAATTTTTATAGCTCGTGTTTTTACAATTTTAAAATGAATTCCTTGACCACTCTCCTTCATAGAGCCATTAACCAGACCTCAAGTTGATCCGCATTTCATGCTGACGTGATTATCCTCAATGATTATTTTAAGAGTAATTACTACCCATCAGTGATTTTCCATAGAGCTCTCAATAAATTGCTTAATAATTTGAAACTCAACCCACCACCTTTAGTCCACAGTGCCCCCAAATTATGTTTGTATGCAAGATTTCCTTTTTTACATGACAATAGATTTCGGAAAAAATGTATCAGGCTATTCAACGGACAATTACCCGATCTCAATCTCAAGTTAATCCCAATAAACCCACGAACCATTGCATCTCTTTTCCATGTCAAGGACAAGATTAGCCCCTTGTTTACTTCCGGTGTGATTTATAAATATAATTGTCCTAGATGTGATCTCGGCACTTACATCGGTTGTATCAAGAGGCTGCTAAGAGTCCGAATCTCCTCTCATCAAGGAGTTAGTTTTAGAACAGGCTGTCGATTATCCAATCCCGAGCAGTCCAATATAAGGAATCACAGCAAAATTTGTAAGACACATGTAGATGCTAAGGATTTTAGTATTGTGGGGAGAACCTGATATGTGGAAGAATTAACCACACTTGAATCCATTATGATTAAATTAAATGTCCCTGCCCTTAATCACCAATCAACTTCCACCCAGCTGTTCATCGCTCAACTACCTGCTGTAACCTCTTTGTTTATACTCGCCCCGTCCCGCCCCGCCTCCTCTCTCCCCTCCTTGCGTTGCTTGTCTGCGTCAGTCTGCTTTACACTACCGTTGTGGGTAGGTTTTTTTTTTTTTTTTTTTCGTATTGGCCCCGGCCTCCTCCTGCTGTTCTGTTCCATTTTAAATACTTTTTAACATATTTTTTAAATATCTTTTAAGTGCTTTTAAGGTTGTCCTTTTTTTTTCTTTTTAATTGTCCTTTAACATGGTGTTAAGTATATAATGTGTACACCTTTTAGTGTTTATACACAAGTACTGTTTAAGTTCATCGCTTTTCAGCCTGGAAGATGTATCAGGAGATACGAAACGTCGGCGTAACAATAAATGGATAAAGAAGAAAGAACGCCTTTCTGTTACTCCAATTTGCCTGTTGTTTGAGTGTCTGCTCCTGTCTTCATTTTATATATATATATATATATATATATATATATATATATATATATATATATATATATATATATATATTTTTTTTTAATATGTTTCCTGGTGCAGGTAATTCTTAAGTCTCCGCATTCAGTACTTTACTCTTCAATGGCCTTGAAAGATAACCAAGAACATGTAAAACAAAAAAATAAAAGGAGTTATACAGGAGCTGAGGGCTCTTTCTCAAAGGGATGTGCATGAAACAAGTGGGTACGAAAATAGGTATATTTACATGACAGACAAGATCAAAGGGAAAAATGAATTAATGCACGTTAAATTGCTGCTGCAGAAGTCCTCCCGAAGGGGGGGGGGAGGAAAATCTTGGGAATGCCAGGAACACGGACCAAGGAGAATTCTGCTACGATCATCCTTCTGAAACGATATGAGGACCCAGGTTACAATCTAAGGCTGGAATTTGGGGAATGCTTTACTCAAGAGTGTGCTGAGGGCGCCAAGGACATCCTCGAGGCTTGACTAGTGACTTAGGGCAAGAAGGCAGTGAGCACATGGGCCAGGATTGAACCAAGAAGCTCGGGGAATACAAAGTTACAGGCCCAGAAGTTTAATAAGTGCACAAGGGCGAACATAACGTGACTAAGCAACTCTTTCTGGGTACTTTACCACATAGTAGGAGCGTAAGGCTGACGTCTGCATCCAGCGTCGTCCAAGTCCTTCTCCGCGTCTTCTGCCAGGGTTCACGTGGGTGTGTAGACAAAGGCCTCCTTCACCAAGGAACTACTCTCGGGTCGTAGGTCGGGTGCGGGAAAGAAGGCGCCCTTGTGATGATGAAGGGCTGCAGCTGAGTTTCCGCTCGCTCTGGGATTTTCACTTCCCCACTTGCAATGGATACTGGCCACGTGGATGGAGTACAAAACAAAGGGCAGCTGCTTCCACGTGGCGACGAGGGAAAGAAAGTGGGGGGGGGGACGTCTGAACTCGTGACCTCCTACGTTAGCGACTGGACTGTGTGTGAGAGCATTAGCGACTGGACTGTGTGTGAGAGCGAGCTTCTGGCGCCGTGGCATTTTATTACTTCTGGACGGGTGTAGGGGGGGGGGCGATGGCCTGACCGGGTCACCGCTTCTGTACCAAAAGAAAGGGCGCCAGCCAGTTACTGCCCTAGGCTAAGATTATCTCCTGAGCGTGCCTTAGAACCCTGAATTTACTGCTTGAAACTAACCCGAACCAGATTTCACTACTTCTCACAGGTTCAAATAGACAGAGGCCTATCTATCGGCCAAGCAAAGCAGAAAGGAGGGCGCTTTTGTAGCTTATTTTGGCGCTAATCTTTACAGCTCCCCCTGCAAGATGACATTCGCACCTTTAATCGGGTGCGAATGTCGATAACAGCAAAAATGAGCAAAGAAAACGTTCGACTTTACTCTAGCTTCTGCTTTGCTACAACTGTTATTTTACTTTGTTTACAAAACTCTGCTGCAATACTGATCAATGACAAACTGAAGGTTTACTCTAGGTGCAGAGTGCAATTTAGAACATGCAATAAGAAAGTACCCTTACTTGGAAATTACTTATTGGGGAAATACTTCATAAGTGCTGATTCTACACACGCTTTACTCGCTTTACTTTACTGAGGGTAATAAGACATCGAAAAAATAAACAAAGAATACTTCAAAGTCACTAAATAACAAAAAAAAAAAATAAATATACAAGGCAGGATGTAAAATGAAAACAAATGTAAATCAACCAACTGCTTACTGCTATGCTGGAAATACATGCATGCGATTAGTTGTGCCTTGAAGAGGCGGTATAAATGACAATACACCGTTGGTTTTAAATGATATCCTCTTTACTAGAAATTGTAATAACAAAATTCAATTTCTCTTTCCAATCGGTGGACAATAATTGTTTACAAACTCGATGAGTAGCTAATATTTCCAGCGAGCTCTAAATTAGGTGACAGGAGTGTGACAGCTTGCTGAGCGAGCGACGCAAAGAGATTATTCGCGGGTTTTAATTCGCTAAACTTAAGCGACACTAAATTTTTACTTCCACGGCCTACAACTGGGGTGTACGCTATAAATAGATACTCGCTCGAAGCATGAATGGGGAAAATACATAAATGAAAGGGGATTGGACAGGGATAGATTTCTCCACAAAAAAAATAACTCAATAAATAAAATAAAAGAAAACTAAACAAAATGACAAACGAAGGACGTGACCTCTTACTGAAGGGCGGGACACACAGCTGGTATAAAAAGGTAACGTTAAAACTCACAAGGGCAGGAGTCTTGTGACTCGAGATTCGTTAACAAATAGAGGAACAAAAAATTAAATGAAAGAGTAAATGATATACGCAGAAAAACGAAGGATAACAGAGTGAGGTATTTATTGTTTATGTATTAATTTAATGTTGTCGCCAATAGACGACGGTCAGAACTAACTCTCAGCCCAAGGACTGGGAAAGAAAACCCAAAGGGTGCGACCCCTTCAGGAAGTGTTGACACGCCTGCCTTGTGCCAAGGTACGGGCGTAAGGGCGTGCCACTTCCCACTCTGTCTCTCTTACTGCTTCAAAGTAAAATGATGAATGCATTTTTAAAGGGGATGATATCCCATATTTTAACTGCCTCTTGTGGTGGTAATTAAGTAAAAGTGTAAAGGAAAGATCGACAGAGAAGGATGAGGGATAGAAATTCCAAAGGAAAGGAAGAAGATAGCGGAAGGCCTTGACATTCTCTTCTGGATGAAAGGTGCCAAGACGTTCGAAAGATGAAGAGGTGACCCTATGCCAAGTTTGCACAGGTGCCAGAAGAGCTCGGGAGCTCGTTGTGGACTACCGGTGATCACCCACACCCGGGGTAATTCCGCCGCAAGCCTCTCTTCCTTGGACCGATGTCCTTGGCCGGGGAATCGGAGGGCCCGAGGCCGAAGGGTGGCAAGGGGTGCCATCTGGGTCAGCTGCTGCGACAACTGACACAGGAATTTTGTTCGCCAGCTCAGACATTAATCGGCGCAGTTTGCAGAGTTCATCGGCCCAGCGAGGCAGGGCAGAATTATGACTCGCGAAGGTATCTGTGGCAGGTGGCGAGAAAGAGGGGATGGACAGAGGGGGCGTGGTTGACTCGCATGCAGTGGTGACCAGCTCAGGCCTGGGTTGCGAATCCGTGCCTTTGGTTGAGCCTCCGCTGGGGTCAGGAGAACCCGTCTCTCTTGTTACCGACACTGGCAGCGGCACCAGGCCAGGCGAAGAGGGGACGTTTGGAGTTGGATCCCTTGGAGGGGGATCAGGGGCGTGCTCTGGCACTGACATTGGCACTGGCGCTGGTAGCGATGTGGTAGTGGTCTCATCTGTCTGGACGGACGGAGATTGGCACTGCTCAGTGCGCCCAAGTGGCACTGGCAGAGGAGTTGATAGCCGAGATTCTCCTGAAGGGAGATCTGGCTGAGGCCTCGGCATTGGCACTGATGCTGTGCAGGGCACTGGACTCGGATTTGGAGGATTAGTTAGGGAATTTGAACCCCAGAATTGTCGTGGTTTGGAGGGGGACGTAAAGTCCTGGCCCAGGAGGACGTCATAGCCTCCTGGAATGTGTTTCGCTACGGCGAGACGAAGGGTCCTGGCTCTGTGGGGTCGGGTGACCCTCAGTTTGACCGTAGGGAGGATCATTTTGAATTCGTTGATGCCCTCAATTGTGACGAGTTTGCGTCGGTTTATGATAGCTCCCTAGGGAACTTTGTCTTTCCTTATGAGGGAAATTTGTGCGCCTGAGTCGTCAAATGCCTTGACCTGGTGTGCTGAGTATCTACCTCGAGGAGGTGCCACATATATGGGACCCTTGGCTGGAGGGCCTAAGGACTCGGGATTTGTAACTGCCAGGGTGACGGCAGGATTACCGGACTTATTATTTCTAGGGCATTTTGCCCATGAGGGAGAGTGGCCATAAACCTTGCACGATGTGCAAAAGGTTTGGCTGAAATCTCTTCGCACTGCCCCTGCAGAGGGCGCAGGCAACTCATTAGTGGGTTGTCCGGGAGAAAGAGGCTCTGGTGGTTTACTTCGGCATTGTTCTTTGGAATGCCTGATCTTTTTACAGAACCCGCACACAATGGGTTTCTGTGATTGCCCATTCTTCGGCGGAGGGGCACCCGAAAGGCAGGCGGGTGGATTAATTTTGCGCTGCAGGGAGCTCTCCTGGGGGTGATGAGTATCCCAGGAGTTGGCAATGCGACAGCATTCCACCAACGTCGTAGGCTCCTTCTCGGCGACGTGCGTGGCGAGGGCCGGAGGGGCGTAGAGTAGGAAGTGCTCTATTTTCATCTGTTCCATTGCCTCGTTGAGGGTCATAACCCCCACGGACTCTAACCATTTGGCATGGGCGTGCTCGGACTGGTAGGCCCAGTCTGCCCAGGTCTGATTTGCTTCCTTAACTTGCTCTCGCCAGCGCCTCCTCCAGCGTTCAGGGTTTATTTATGCCTTGGCGATAGTCTGGCGGACGACATCCCAATTTTCTTGCTCCTCCGGTGGGAGAGCTTTGTAGGCAATAAGGGCCTTCCCTCCAAGGAACTTGCCTATCACTAGGGAGAGTTCAGCTGCACTCAGGGGGCAGGCCTTTAAGACTGTCTCGGCGCTGTCGAGCCACACCTCGGGCTCAGCCTCCGTCCATTTTGGCATGCAGGCGAGAGCCTGGTGAAGGCGCTCATCCCCTGGGTGGCAGGTGGAGGCGAAGGGCCACGCCGTTGCAGCATCGCGAGTTCATGGACACGTTACTTGTCCCTTTCTTCTCCCTCTGCTTCTGCTCGTTTCTCTTGAGCCTGTCTCTCTGCTTCTTCTCATTTCTCTTGAGCCGGTCTCTCTGCTTCTCGTTCCTGTCTCTCTGCTTCTGCTCGTTTCTCTTGAGCCTGTCTCTCTGCTTCTCGTTCCTGTCTCTCTGCTTCTGCTCGTTTCTCTTGAGCCTGTCTCTCTGCTTCTTCTCGTTTCTCTTGAGCCCGTCTCTCTGCTTCTTCTCGTCTCTCTTGAGCCTGTCTCTCTGCTTGTATTGCGTCCATCCTCTCCTGTACCCAGTCCCTTAGGTCTCGCCCGGAAAGCCTAAGTTCCTTCCCGGAGGACATGAAGAACTTGAAATCCTCGCTCTGCTGAGATCTTGTCGACATTTTGCAGGTGGGAGAGGACGCAAGTAACACAGAAATTTTCCCAGGGCGTAGGAAGGAGTTGTCCGGGTATAATAAATGCAAGCAAATTTCTAACAGAGAGACTGTCGGTGACTTTACAGTATGAACGGCTTTCAAAACTCTGAGGAATTGGAATTCTTCGGTCTCCCAAGGTACCGACAAAACGGTTTTGATTTGGGGACTATGATTAACAAATGATTGGTCTCACCAAATTGCCGACGAGGCGGGCTTATTGGGGACTGAATTGGAAATGAATTGGTCTCACCAAATTACCGACGAAGAGGGCTTATTGGCGACTGAATTGGAAATGAATTGGTCCCACCAAATTACTGACGAGGCGGGCTTTTTGGGGACTGAATTGAAAATGAATTGGTCTCACCAAATTACTGACGAGTGGGCTTATTGGGGACTGAATTGGAAATGAATTGGTCTCACCAAATTACCGACGAAGTGGGCTTATTGTGGACTGAATTGGAAATGAATTGGTCCCACCAAATTACCGACGAAGCGGGCTGATTGGGGAATGGATTGAAAATGAATTGGTCTCACCAAATTACCGACAAAGCGGGCTTATTGGGGACTGGATTGAAAGTGAATCGGTCTCACCAAATTACCGACGAAGCGTGCTTATTGGGGACTGAATTGAAAATGAATTGGTCTCACCAAATTACTGACGAGGCGGGCTTATTGGGGACTGAATTGGAAATGAATTGGTCTCACCAAATTACCGACGAAGCGGGCTTATTTGGTGTCTATAATGGAATATATAGGCTCCCTAGAATTCCCGCACAGACGAGGTCTGATTTGCGAGAGCGCTAGTTTTACTTACTTATGGGAGAAGTTTTATTCTCAATGGCAATTAGGTGGGTGGTAATCCCAAATTCGTAACAGATAGGCAACACACACAGCCATAGTAAAAGCACAAAACAAAACAAAAAAACAGAACAATGCAGAACATATAATGTCAGACCCCCCAAAAATGCAAACAATTTTGTGGAGCGAGCCGAGGGAGAGCAAAGTAAAATCACACAAACAAATTTTCACACATTTCCTAACTGGGCTACAAATGTCGGTCAAGGCTGTTTGCCTCCCGGTCTCTTTATCTGATAGGCCGCTAGGCCAGCCGTCTGCGATGAATGAATGAATGAAGTTAATGTTTGTAAACAAACCCGGTACTTCCCCGAGCAGAGGGAACGAAACAACGGTCGTTGACCTCTATCAGTCCTTCGTGTTAGCCTAGCATAATATACGATTTCACCCTATTTCTAAACGAGAGAGAGAGAGAGATTAAAATGAGTCAGCAATGCTAGTCTGACTTTCGAACACGTGTTTGCAGTCGATTTCTCGCGCCTACTTAAGGATTCGATTTCGAAATCACAGGTTTTCACAGGAGGAATACGTGCACTATTCCTTTAATGGGTTAGCACCTAAATAACCTATTGAATGGCATGCAAGCCACGTGCAAAGCTTTCAGAAGCTAAATTTCGGCGATCCTCTCTCTCGTTTTCCTTTGACATGCGCCCTACTATAAAAAAAATTCCTAGGTTTAGTCACATTTGCTAAAGTGTCCTACGCTAAATAAACACAGTTTACTTGCGCAGAATTTCCTTGGTCTGTTGCGCTGGCTTTCCAAAGGTTCGTAATCTGTCTTGTATCCAGCTTAGCTGAGCTAATTGCTGATTTTACAAATTGCAACGTAAGCAACAAAGGGAGGGGATGCAATCATTACGAGAATCGCTGGCCAGGTCGCCATTTTTATGTGTTTCCTGGTGCAGGTAATTCTTAAGTCTCCACATTCAGTACTTTACTCTACAATGGCCTTGAAAGATAACCAGGAACATATAAAACAAAAAAATAAAAGGAGTTATACAGCAGCTGAGGGCTCTTTCTCAAAGGGATGTGCGTGAAACACGTGGGTACAAAAATAGGTATATTTACATGACAGACAAGATCAAAGGGAAAAATGAATTAATGCACATTAAATTGCTGCTGTAGAAGTCCTCCCGAAGGGAGGGTGGGGGAGGAAAAGCTTGGGAATGCCCGGAACACAGACCAAGGAGAATTCTGCTACGATCGTCCTTCTGAAACGATATGAGGACCCAGGTTACAATCTAAGGCTGGAATTTGGGGAATGCTTTACTCAAGAGTGTGCTGAGGGCGCCAAGGACATCCTCGAGGCTTGACTACTGACTTAGAGCAAGAAGGCAGTGAGCACATGGGCCGGGATTGAACCAAGAAGCTAAGAGAATACCAAGTTACAGGCCCAGAAGTTTAATACGTGCACAAGGGCGAACATAATGTGACTAAGCAACTCTTTCTGGGTACTTTACCACATAGTAGGAGCGTAAGGCTGATGTCTGCATCCAGCGTCGTCCAAGTCCTTCTCCACGTCTTCTGCCAGGGTTCATGTGGGTGTGTGGACAAAGGCTTCCCTCACCAAGGAACTACTCTCGGGTCGTAGGTCGGGTGCAGGAAAGAAGGCGCCCTTGTGATGATGAAGGGCTGCAGTTGAGTTTCTGCTCACTCTGGGATTTGCACTTCCCCACTTGCAATGGATACTGGCCACGTGGATGGAGTACAAAGCAAAGGGCAGCTACTTCCACGTGGCGATGAGGGAAAGAAAGGGGCGGGGGGGACGTCTGAACTCGTGACCTCTTACATTAGCGACTGGACTGTATGTGAGAGCGAGCTTCTGGCGCTGTGGCCTTTTGTTATTTCTGGACGGGTGTAGGGGGGGCCCGATAGCCTGACCGGGTCACCGCTTCTGTACCAAAAGAAAGGGCGCCAGCCAGTTACTGCCCTAGGCTAAGATTATTAGTGCAGCAGATTGCTGTAAAAATCGTTCAGATAGTGAAACAAGCATGAAATTTGGCACAAACATTCCTAAGACTACGCTCTCTTAGAAAAGGGCGCTGGCCACCTGAAAATCCAAGATGGCGGCTATTTTTCAAAATGGCCGCCATCTATGTTGAGATTCACTGGTTTGGGAGCATCTATTGGATGGAATATGCCAGTTTTTTTTTTTTTAAACCTCGACTTTTAGGTTATAAAAATGTTCCATACCACACATTTTATTGAAAACCCTTACTAAATGAATTGTAACCAAGATGGCGTACAAAATGGTTGCCATAAAAGTTTTTTTCTATCCACAGCGCTAGCAGACATAGAGACCAACTGTTTTTATTTAATGGTATATTCATGTGATCAGACAGTTTAACTAATATGCTATTTTCAACTGAAATAGTAATGGTATGGTCACATACAACATTGTGTCTAAGACTGTAACCATAAAAAGAAAAGAAGAGAAATACGGACTAAATGCAACCAATCTATGTATAGGTCTCTCAACCTACACCTTTGAAAAATTCTTGAGGATAAGAAGGTAGGCATAGCATGACACGTTGGATGCTCAAGCTAGATTATCTACTGAAGAGAGGGCAATATTTATCTAGACTTCACATTTGCAAGTGCACAGAGCTGTGCAGGGAAGACCCAGCTTGTAGCACTTGCACCTTTCCCGACAGCCTGCTTTGCATCCACATTTGGTAAGCTGTTGGCAACTCTTGGCTAAGGGCGAGTTGGTTGTCCAGAGGACTTGCCATGCTTCACCAGACTTTTGCCATCCCCACTCAGCAGGGTTCTCTGGCTGTGGCTGACACTGGGTGGCCTGCCCCCACACACAACCAGCCTGGTACGCAGCACGCTTGGTGTGTTGGAGGAGAGCTCCCCTGGTTGGTGGAATGGCCTCATATGCCCTTTGTTTTCTGGCAAACATATCAAGTCTAGCCTCATCCACAGTGCCAGCAGTGCTGGATCTTTCATACATAAGTATGACAAACCTCTCCAGGACCTTCAGGTCACTCTCTTCCACTCTGAGAGGGTAGTGACTCAGTTTGGAGAACACAGTGGAGGCCTCTGGAAAGATGTTCCATGTCTGCCAGGCGGTCTTCTTGCCCAAAACGCTCCGAAGGCTGACACTGTATCACAGCCTGTGAACGCATGGAAGAAGAGCATGCCATTCACCTTCTCCTGGCCCAGAGAGTTGCACAGGTCATGCACAGCAATCCAGCGCAGGCTCTGGCCTTGGCCAAATGCCACCCATAGCTTCTCTAGCCCTAGATTGTGGAGAGTGGAGAAAGCACTGACTGCAACGACAAGAACATCTGTGTCATTTGCTTTAACCGTGATGGTCTTGGCTCCATGTTCTGTGGCATATTTGGCACGGAGAAAGATGCGGGTGTCAGCTTCCTCATGAGAGCACTTTTCCAGTCCCTGAAGACTAGCCTCATGAGTGCTGAGGACAGCAGACCCTTTCGTGGCAATGACAACATTTGTGGCAGACATCTGGGCAACTTTGTCTGCCAGGAACTGGAACAACTCTGTCTTGTTGGCATCGTGTCTTAGGAAATTGCGCCAGTTGGATGGAATTGTGTTCTTGTCTGTCACCTTGCGCCTTCCTCCTGACCACGTTGGAGCCTGGTCTCAGCTTTGAGGCTGGATGTATTGTATACATCAAATACAAGATGTGATGATGTGTACTTGCTGCTATAGGATTGTATCACAGGCAAGAAGTCGCAAAGTGCATAGCCCTCAAAGGTCTTTCCTTTCTTTGGTGGCAAGGCATGGACCAAAGCTGATCCATCTACAATGAGGACATCAGTCTTTGGTTCTTTGTCTTCTAGTGTAACATGACTCTCCAGGACCGAGGTCAGCTGAGACTTCTGACATGTGTACAGCCTACCACCCTCACTAAGGGAAGCTGGGAATGTTTGATTCTCGTGCTGGAAGAATTCCTGCAGATCACATTCACGGCTCTGACAGGATATAAATAGCTTTGAGAAAAGCTGGCAATCCTCCTTCAGAAGTTTCTGCTTTGACTGTTCTACAGGAGCAGCTTCTTGCCTGAAGAAGTCAGTTCTGTTCTTCTTTATCAGCTCATAGAAGGAGACTGCATTGTTTGCCAAAGAGTCTGAAAACTTCTGAAATTTAGTGCCCTCTGTCAAGGTGTGTCTGTAGAAGTTCTGCTGAGCTGGGGTGGGCAATGTCTTTGTTGTCAATGGAATACAGATCCTGGCTCTCTTCCTGAAAAGGACTTCCCAAGTGTTGCAAAGCCAATGACAGCTTGCTGACTCTCTCCAAGAATGTCTTCTGCGCATGAGGTGTTTGTTCATGGTGTGTTGTCTGCTCATTAGACTCCTTACTTTGAACCTCTGTTTCGTATGCAGACACCAAGCGGATGATCTCTGGGCCAGCCACCATCCATCTTCTGAGTGCTGACGGATCTTCAGTCAGCCCAATGGCTCCGCCATCAGCCTTTATAAAGGCATTGGTCTGCTCATGAGCTTGGTCAAGAGCCATTGCTGAGAACTGGCGACTGGTCTTGTGCACAACAAAGTTGCCAGCCTTGAACTCCTTGTGCAACTCTGGGTGTGAACTCTCTAGGGTAAGCATGTCCCTGAGGTGAATAGGCAGCCAACGAGCATAGTTTGTATTATTGTTGGAAAAGAAGTAGGGTATCAGCTCATGCAATGCCTGGCAGTAGAGGACAAAATTGGCCTCACGGAAGGACCTGATCAGTAGGAATATCACAAGTTCCATAGACAACACCATGTGCCAGAAGTGGAACTGTGGACTCTGCTGTCTTCGAAGGTCACACCACTCCTCAAACTCTAATGCCTGCTCATTGTTGTTTGCTTTCAGCACAGTAGTCAGTGTATGCTGTCCTCAGGAGTTTGTACAAACTAGAGGCTGTAACCTGGTGCATCTGCCGTGTCCTGGTTACACTTGCAGCTGACAGGAAGGATTCTGCAGTTCCAGATGAAGCAACTCCTGCCTCCACCAGAGCTCCTGTCCAACCACTGCCATGAAGAAGAGTACCAAGAGATGTCATTGCTGCCATCTCAATGTGCAGACCACCAAACATTACCAGATACTTGTCTTCGCCATACTGATCAGGCCACTGCCACTGCACCTGCTTTGCTACGGCATAGATTGGCTGATCAGCTGTGATTATGGGTATCTGGCCAGGGTTCAGAAAATCAGTGACATCCTGCACTTTCTGCATCACGTGTTTGATCGTAGCAACAGAATGAGCCTGATCACGCAGGAGAGGAAGCAATGAAGTTATGGGTACTTCAAATTCTGGGCTTCTCTTCATTGAAGCGTGATGAGCTGACCACGTGAGATTCACTGCATCATCTATTTCCTGGGTGACTATGACCTTGTCTAGCCACTGATACTCCAGTGCAAGCTGTGGCCCCAAGATATCTGTGGGTGGCTTTGGTATTGCAGTGTTTGGTGGCACAGGGTTCTTTGTTTGAAAGGAAGCTGGTGAGATGTTTGTGAATGTGTCCGGCAATTCAGGCACTGACCTCACTTTCTCAGGTGCAAACTTTAGTTGCTGTCTTTCCTGTCCAGTGTTCTCCTTGGTGGGGTGCTGAAATATGGAGATGCTAGTTCCATGGAAGGAGGTAGTGGCAGTAGTTGCAGATGGGTTGTGGTCGATGTTGTCCATCACTGCAGTGGTGAACAACCCTTTTCGCAGTACTGGGGACAGACCACACCCTCCTCCACATATTTGCTAACTGTGGCATCTCCTAACTGTGCAGAGACCTCCAGTACTCTGTCATAAGAGATACTGAGGCCATACTGATGTAGCATTTCAACCAGGTTTCTCTTCCTGGTTTTGGCATAGACTGAGAGTCCCATGTAGACTGGGAATGGTGTTTCTCTGTCTTTGGAGTGTCTATGAGTTGTTGCTCC